>NC_133316.1:14455908-14512391 GCF_012295235.1 Primulina huaijiensis | reverse complement strand
ATATATATATATATATCATTTTTCTTTTAAACCAAGCATGCAACATGTCTTTTAGCATTAACGTTTCATCATAAAATTCCATAAACATTTAAAATAAACATTTTAACATTCATTACAACATTCAGGGCACTGTCAGGACGTCTAACATTTTTCAGATGTAAAATGACTGTTTTGCCCCTGAAACCCAACTTTCCCAATTTATCCTTAGGCCTTAAAACGACGATCCAAATTTAACATAACACCTTAAAATACACCTATAAATATTTCTTAGACGTAAACTTAAGCGCGTTGACTAATTTCTCAAATCTTTTTTAAACTTAGACGTACATCCCGATTTTAACTCAAATGGACTCGTAACTTAACCAAACCTTACCAAACTTGAACCATAACTTATTAACACCTAACCATACCATATACAACCCAAATCAAGCCCATTATAACCACCGAACATGCTTAGAACAGCTACTGAAGTTTGCCCTTATTTTTCGAAAACCCTAGTCTAACTTGCCATGAATCCCCTTTGGCCCTAGCCCTCCACCGACCAGGCCAGCCCCTTTGAAACCTTCCTAGGACCTTAAATAGACTCTCTTAGGACTCTTGAACATGACCCTAATAGCAGCTAAGAGCCGTATCCTTCTAGGAACCCTAGCCGAAAACCCTAGTCCATAGAAACTCAAATTTTCGTTCATATTGCTATCATATCTTGTCCAGACCTTAAACATGCACCTCATGACCCTTAAACACATGGAAAAACGTCCCATCTAGTAACCCTACCATGGCAGCCATTTTTTACATCAGCAAGAGTTTGAAAAGATGAAAACTCTAGTTTTATCATGTTTATGCCATAAAAACGAAAATAAAAAAATGTATCATGTTTTTCATGCAATCATGTATCAAAATGCATAATATGGTGTGAAAGACGTGTGAAGAAAGATTAAGGTGTGTCTTTGCTTTAAAAACGCTTGAATCGTTGATAATCGTTGCAGAGAATTCGGCGGGCGATCGGAGTGACGTTTCGATTGTTTCTTTTGCTTAAAATTGGCGTGAATTGATAATGCCACGTGTGGTGAAGGATAGGTGATGGTTGAATCAAAGAAAACAAGCCCAAAAGTTCGAATTCCAAGTCTAGAAAGCTCTCGGCACTTAGAGTTTGTATTTAGTGTGTGTTTTAGGTGTCCTTTACGTGAATTGTATTTGTGTGCGTGACTTTGCAAACTTTTGGTGGAATAAAATATACTATTAAATAACTTAAACATAGTTTAGGTTTAAATAAATATCTCATAAATAATTTAAACATTAGTTAGGTAACTAAATTAACCCATAAATTTTATTTAAAATTTAAACTACCATGATCAAGATAAGTTTCAATTTAAAAGATTAATATTTTTTTTCATAAATTGCCATTTAAAATACTAAAAATCTTAAATTCAACTTAAATACTAATTAAATAAATAAATTAAGGCATAAAAATCATTATAAAATATTTCAAAACAATTTCATGGATTAAATCCTTAATTTTCAAAAATTTACATTTTAAACGTTCAAGATCTATTAAATCGTCTTATAAATTAAATTATACTTTAAAATGATAAAGTTCATAAATCATTTAAAATAAATAATTTCTTGACTTAAAATAAAATATAACATTCAATTTTTTCACATTAATCGTCTCCGGTCTTCGTTCCCTGGTCTGACATCGAATAACCTTTAAAACACAGTTTTATGCATCATAGTAGAAAACCCTATTTAAAAAATGTCTACTACATTTAGTTAATGAAATTAAAATACATAGAAAATTTGATAACTTGCATACATATGGTTCACGTGGACCTTCAAATTTTCGGGACGTTACACTTCTAGTCCGACAACATGGGCAAATGATCCATCAATGTCAATACCTTCTTCTTGTCTGTAACTTTGAGCTACTAGTCTGACTTTGTTGCTAACTTATGAACCGTTCTCATCCATCTTGTTTCTAAACACCCACCTAGTACCAATTACATGCAGATTAGTAGGTCGAGGAACTAAATGCCAAACTCTGTTCTTTCGAATTGATTAAGTTCTTCCTACATGGCATCTATCCAATTGGTATCATTCAGTGCATCAACGATTTTCTTAGGTTCTAATTGGGAAACAAAATCAGTGTGCATAAATTCATATATTATTTGTTTTCTGGTTCTAAGAGGAGCGGTTGAGTTACCAATGACCAGCTCGAGTGGAGGATCCTTTTTCCATCGGAGACATGGTCCATATGGATTGGGCTCTGTTGGTTGAGCCGTTGCATCTTCTTGTTCCACCATTTCCTCCTCCATCTGATTAGTTTCCTGCAGGTGATTGTTCAACGGTTCATATGCCTAATGAAGTTGTTCTTGGAAGGTTGGACTTGTGCAGAAATGTTCTCAACCGTTCTTCTTAAATCTATCACATCATCATTGCTAGATTCAAGGTTAGTAGCATCTAATTTATTAATTAAATCATGAATTTTGTTACTATTATTGTCGTGACAGATGGATGATTCATCAAATACAATATGTATGGATTCTTCAACAGTGAGAGTTATTTGATTGTATACTCTATATGTTTTGCTCACTTCTAAATATCCCCAAAAGACACCATTATCGGATTTAACATCAAATGCAGTTAAATGTGTCTTGTCATTGTTATGTATAAAGCACTTACAACCGAATATGCGGAAGTATCCAATTTCGGGCTGCTTGCCGGTCCAGATCTCATATGGAGTCTTTTCATGATTCTTGTTGATCATGGACCGGTTCTGAGTATAACAATCAGTGTTGACTGCCTCTGCCCAAAATCTCTGAGAGATTCCGGATTCTGCTAGCATAGTTCTAGCTTCTTCCTTGAGAGTGCGGTTTCTTTTTTCATCGACTCCATTCTGTTGCAGTGACCTAACAGCTGAGAGCTTATACTAGATGTCGTGGTCTTCAAGATAGTATGACGGGAATTGGTTCAGAAATTCAGTTCCTCTATCACTCATGATCATGTCCACTGCTTCAATTTTCTCATTCTGAAGTCTCTTGAGGAGTTTGATGAGCTGAGCAGTGGTTTGATCTTTGGAACTCAAGAATATTACCCACGTGAACCGGGAGAAGCAATAAATTACCAATAGGGTATATTTCTTTGCCCATAAGCTCATTAATGATATGGGTCCGAACAGATCCATGTGAAATAGTTTCAGGTATCGAGCTGATGAGTTCCTTCCTTTGTTTTTGAATGTTGAGCGAACCTGTTTACCTTTATAATTATCACCAAAGGTGATTCTTGGTCCTTTGTAGTCGAAAACTTCTGATAGGAGATTTTTATTGCCTGTCATATGTCTTGAGAAACCGCTGTCCAAAAACCTGATGGATTTTTCCAAGTTCTTATTCTTCAGTACCTGAAACCATTGAAATGAGAACTTGGTACCCATATCTATTTGGGTCCTGGACTGATTAGACCCTTAGGGACCCACACCTGGATGATCCTGAGGGATTTTTCGTTGTGTGTCCCAAGATGAATGCGGTTATGTGCATGATCTGGTGGTGTGCGCATTGTTCTTTCTTTTGCAGTATGTTGTCTTGGCCGTTTGTCCTTATCACTCAATATGTACCTCTTTTGAACCGGTCGGCTGTTGTAGTGTCGGTTAGATCTTATTTTCGAGTGATGTCCGGTTGAACTTGGCTTTCTGCGGGACCAATCTGAACTGTTGTGAACCGTTGAATTTGGCTTGCGTCTGAGCCATGATCGGTTGGACTTCGCACTCTCAAATTAAACATGCCCTAGTCCACGTCGCCTTCCATTGTTCTCAAAATGTATGTTCTGATTAATTTGAACTTCAGGCTCGTTATGTTCATTTGCCGTACTAGATCTGACAAATTTAATTGATTTTAAACTGTCTTTATCTAGTAGCGGTTGAGTTTTTGCTTCAGAGGTATTGCATTCATTGATGCTGTAACCTAGCTCGGTTCTGTCTCCGGCCGGTTTCTGCATCTCATGCATCCTTTCGAGAGAAGCAGATGACTTATTCCATGTTAACTGTGTTCATCAACCGTTTATTTTCTTTTAACGTGGCATGGAATAATCTTCGCAAGTCATCATTCTCAGCCGCTAGCAGACTTAACTTCACTTTCAAACCGTCAACCTCCTTTTGCTGTGAGCAGCTAGAGAGGGTTAACTTGTTTTTCAAGTCTTGTTTTTCTGCCTTAGCCTCATCGAATTGTTGCGATATCTCTTAAACTCATTCACCATGTCATGCAATGCCGTGACAAGGTCTTCCCGTGTAAATTCCAGAGAGTCAAAGTAAAATACCATTTCTTCGTTGCATTTTAATGCTTTATCAACCATGAGACATTTTACTGCCTCATCGTCGCTTTCACTCGAAGAGTCCTCGAAGATGGATCTTTCTGAATATGAATCGGCCCATTTACTTTTTCTTTCTTCTGCAATTAAAACTCGTTCTTTCTTTTTGGTGAACTTTGTATCATCTTTGGATCGTCTCCTATCAACTAGTCTCTTTTCGTCTTTTTTCGGCCTGTTGCACTCTGTAATAAAATTCCCCATTTTCCCACAGTTAAAACAAGCTTGACCATCATCTGTATGTTCCCTTTTGGAATATGGTTTAGCAAACTGAGGTTGATTTTTACGTGTAAATTTACCAAATTTCTTGATAATTAGTGACATAGCTTCATTGCTCAGTTGCTCGACTGATTTCTTACTTGTGGACTCTTCGATCGAAAGAGTCGCTGTGGTAAATGCCAGGGCCTTGGTTTGTTGAGAAGTGGATGGTTCTTCTTCAGTTCGTATTCCAAGCTCGAACTAGTACACTTTAAGGTCGGCAAAGAGATCGTGAAGCTCGAGCTTATTCAGATCTTTTGATTCTTGCATTGCTACCGTCTTCACGTCCCATTCTCTGGGCAGAGTCCTCATTACCTTCAAGGCAATTTCACGGTTAGAGTATTCTTTACCTAGATAAATAAATTCAATAATAATTCCATTAAACCGTTAATCAAATTCGGAGAGAGTTTCTGTAACGCCTGTAAACCCGAACACACTAACCACATGCATGCATGAAAATTATTTGAAGTTTATTTAAACGAGTGGTCTAGAAGCATGTTTAAGTATTTGCATGGTTTAATGATTATTTAATCTAATGTTATGAATGTGAACTTTCTGTAGTCGAATACGCGACTTAAGAAAAAGGCGAGAGAATCGGAGACGATTTTGATAAAGTTTCTACTTTTAGAAAGTTATAAATAGAAACTCTATATTTACTAATTCCAAATTAGGAAAGCGGCAATCTATTTATAGTAAGGGACGAATTTAATCGGTAACGAACTTTCGCTAGAAAATGAGTAGTTTCAGACATGCGATACTAGAAACGAGTGACACCAAATATTTTCTTAATATTGTTGGGACTTTTTAGTGGAAAAATTAAGTATTTAATTAATTTTTTATTGGGCCTAAATTAGCAAAGATTTAATTAATTAATTATAGGGCTCATTATGTAAACTTAAACCCACTTGACAACTTAAAGACTTATTTAAATAAAACCTACCCACCCTACACCCTCATTCACGTCAATTTCACCTTCAGCACACACAACTCACAGACACTAGAGTCTAGGAAGGGCCGAACACTAGAGGAAGGAGGGGAAGGGAGAAAGCTTTGTGTCCCATTCTCTTTCGTCGCACCGTCTCTTGTATATCATAAGAATAAAGGAACAAGGCGTGTTTTCAAACCTTTTTTCAAGCACCATTCAATCCATATTACTGCATGAATGCTGATTTTGTGTGAAAAGTTTACGAGGATGTTGGTTTCAAAGTTTATTGCATGTGCATCTCATGTTTTACAAGGATTTTTAATGTTTTGAGGAATTTTTGAACGAGGGATGCAAACCATTAGATGAAAGTGAGGATCTAGTTGTTAAGGATAAGTTTTGGAAGGGACAATAGTCATATAGGGAACCGCATGGGGCTGCTGTCCCTACACGCAATTGCATGAGGCTGAGAGGGAGAAATCTTGTGGTTTGGGACTGCATTGGTCATGGGGGCTGCATGGGGTCCTAGCCATGGTCTTGAGAAAAGTTTTAGAGTCCTAGGGAGGGCCATGATGGGCTTGGTCAGGTCTAAGAGGGGCTGGGTGAGCGCTGTTGTTGGAACACCAAAAACATGCAAATGGGGTGCTGTTTTGGTGCGTGGGGATTCCTAGGGCTGAGGGGTTGGTTCAAGGGCTGGTCTAGTGCCTTAGGGTTCTGGTAAGAGTCTAGGGTGAGCCAAAAGTCGAGTCAAGGGCAGCCACAGCCGCTGGAGCGTTTGTTCCTCGGCTGCACGCGAAGAGCCATTCGGTAGGCTGCTGTTGTTGGGAGTTTGGAGCTTTGAGAGTCTGGTCTGTATCCAAAAGGGCCTGACCATGGTCTTATTTAGTGTCTAAGGAAGGGGTCTAGGGCCTGGTTTGAGTTCGTTTCGAGCCGTGGTCCATTCGGGGTCATAAATTGCCCGAACGTGTCAAAAAAAGGGCAAATTGAGCCTAGGTTAAATTTTAAATCCATGTTTTCGGTTTTGGATTGGGCTTGGGGACTTCCAACAACTTATATTGAGTCTTAGGATGTTAATAAAGATCTGGTCTCAGGTTGGTTCGAGTCGGAAGGGTAGTTTGGTTTGAGGAATGTGAATTGATCGTGATGTAAAAGTAGTAAGGGATCCGTCGAAAACGAGAACGGTGAACTTGCAATGACAAAAGGGAGTGAACCATTGAAAACGGGGGCGGGAATCTCAGTGATAATGGATCCATTGAAAAAGTGAACGGTGAAGTTATTTTTATGATAGTCGGTGGGATCGTCGAAGAAGTGGACGTTGAACCCGGCGGCCTAGTACTATGGTTTATAGATTGATCAATCGACTGGATGTTGTCACTTTCGATGATCGGACTTCACCTAAAAATGATGATTTTAAATGGAAAATTTTTATATCTACGCATGATTTCAAAAGTTGTATATTTTGAAGGTTCATGTTTGCATGAAAGAGACTATTTTTAGTAAAAGTAATTTTTATGCATGTGATTGTATATGTATGTATTTGCTATATTAGGTTTGAGCATGCTGAGTCATTAGACTCACTAGGTTTAAATGGTTGCAGGTGATGATGATGTTGAGTCGTGAGGTGCGGACTATCGAGTCATCTGGGAGGCGCAGCCCGAGGACCTAGAAATTCAGCATATGTTAGAGACTTTTGATGACTCTATGGATTATAGCTTTTATTTATAGACTATTAAAATGCTAGAATTTATTGAGTTGAATTTTAGACTTTTATTTCTTTATTTACTTATCCCGCATGAATGGTTTTGAATATTATGGAGTTCCTTTATTTGATTATTTATGCTAGTTTATTTATGATAAATTAATTATGCCTGGTTTAAAGAAGGAAGAAAACTAGTGTAAATTAAATGAATTTAGAAGTAAGGAAGTTTCAATTTCTTATGGCTTCATCTTTGCATTGTCAAACTTCTAGATTTCAACTGTCAGTTTATTTTCTTTGGTCTGGTCGTTGCCTTCACACAATTGTGTGAGTTTTTCCCATATCTCTTTTGCTGTGAAGCAATTTTTAATCTTGACAAACATATTTTTATCCAGAGTTTTATAAAGGATATGTTTGGCGATATTGTCAAGGTTCGCATTCTTCTTGTCCTCAGCTGTCCATTTGGATCTATGTTTTTCCACAATTTGGGAAGCACCTTCAGTTATAGCAACAACAAGATTGACTTTCAAGATCTTCATATGCACGTCAGTTATGACATACCACATGTCTTCGTCCTGGGCTGCTAAATGTGCCTGCATACGAATTTTCCAGTTATAATAATCTTCTTTAGAAAACATATGAATCTTGTTAAATGATGCCATATTGATTGTAGATATCAACGTTCAAGAAAACCCTCTCTGATACAACTTGTTAGGATCGAGAAAGAGTTTAGAGAAGAGGGTGAACAAACTCTTAAAAAATATTTGCTTTCAAAATTTGTTTTCAATCGCTTTAAGCAGTTGAAAGTTTTTTCCTGAACGGTTAGAAATATGAACCACTTGAAAAGTGTGAAAAACAGTTCGCAATTTATAATGATAGCTTCAACTGGTTGGCTGGCTTGTTAACAAGAAACGGTTCGAAATGTAAGTGCTCGCGAAAAGTAAAGACACAAGATTTTTATGGATGTTCGGAGATAAAACTCCTACGTCACCCTTTCTTCTTCTTTAGAATAGATTCAACTAAAAGACTTTGGCTTTACAAATTTATTGCAACAGTCTACTCCAATAAGGACTTATCACATTGTCTGTTTTGGAACTCTTAGTGATCATCTTGCACTTCTGGATTTTAAGAACACTCAGTTCACCAGACAACACAATCAATCAAATAACCAAAATGTTATTGATAAAAGAAAACTGTATGTTTTGAGTAGCACAAAATTGATCCTTGAATGATCAGATATATTTCTGCTGAGTGCATGCTTGATGAGCGATGAAGTATATGAAATTTAAGTGCGTTCAGATCTTTTAGTATGCAAGTTTTAGTAGTGTGTCAATCACGTGGTTGAAAAGCTTAAAATGATCGAACTCGTATTCTGCATTTTTCAACTCTTCTTTTATAAGCCATCACCCCAACGGTCGAAAAATATGAATAACGTAAACTCGTATCGCTGGAATGATGTGTCACTATCAGCTGCAACTACATTAAATGTTCTTCAGCAAACATTTAATGTTCTCTTTGCTTGTGTAGCTTTGAATCCCGTTCATTTGAAGAGTTGCTGCTGAGCATCCTTTTGTAGTAACTGTTAGCTCCCTCAGAGCTTGTAGAATGTTTAAGCAATTCTATTCTGAGATAGTGACATAAATGCAGATCTTTATCGGGACTGGTGCAGGACATGGTTGGCTTGTAACGGTGCAAAATCATTGAATGTTCGGATTCGGTCAGAGAATGTCTTTCATTAAGTGAGCAATGAATGGCTTCTTAAATGAAGCGGTTTGAAGACTTTGATCAGCCGATTGAAGGTCTTCTAACGATTGAAACTTCTTCAAGTTGTAGGTGGTTGAGCTTCAAGCGGTTTAGAAGTGTTCCTGTTATATAAAATAAATTGCGGATGTTTTCCTAAAACATTTAAGTGCTGTTTCGATTTTGTCAATCACCAAAACTTTGGGATAATAATAATTTCTTAGAAAAAATTGAACTTTTATATAAAAATTTATTAATATTATTAAATTTACAAATAAAGTTTATAAGTTTATAAATATTACAAATTTCTAATAAACTTTTATTAGAAATAAAACTATACTTTAAAATATATTTTTTAATAAGTAAAATTTAAATTACTTAATTCAATTTTTATATTATATTTTTAAATAAAAACTCGATTTTTTTTAAAAAAACTAAAAGTTTGATTAATTCGATTACTGAACGAAATAACCGCTTTTCAGTTTGATTTTAGCAGTAAAGTTTGGTCAGTTCGGTTTGTCAAAAAAAATTCAATTAATTCGGTTTTAGAAAGTTTGGTTTTATCCAAATACTCACTCTATTAGCGTCTAATATGGGACAGAGCCAGCACCAGGTAGTTTTGAATCCTGGCTCCACCCCTACGTACAAGTAGTATTGCACGGGCATAGGGGTTTGCAAAACATTGGTTAAACCGAAAAAACCGAACTAACTTTAAAATTCAGTTCCGTTAAATCGGTTCATCGATTTTTTTTTCTCGAAAATATCGATTTAATCAGTTCGATTTCGGTTTTGAATTTGAAAAATCGGTTAAATAATATATATATTAAATAATGGCTTAAATCAGTCGGTTCGGTTTTTGAAATTTAATACATTTAAGTCTAGAAAGTGGAAAAAAATTGAAAAAGCCATTTTTAAAAAATATATATATATATATCGGTTATTTTGGTTACCGACCGAAATAACCGATATTTTATCGGTTTGGTTTTATCGGTTTTAGTGGCTAAATTGGTCGGTTCGGTTGATCGAAAAAACTATTTGGTCGATTCAGTTTTTTACAATTTCGGTTCGGTTCTGACCGATTGCACACCACTCACGGGCAAATCGAACAAATCCAAGTTTCCTCAGTAACACAAACACAAGGCATCCACTGGACACGAATATGGCCAAATCGTTCGCTCTAATTTTCCGACAATCTTACGTGTTTCAACCCAAAAATGACTTACAAGTTACAACGTGGATGGGGACAAAAAAAAAGGTACTTCAAAGACTTGCCAATGGCTTAAAGCATTTATGTCCCTTTGAATCTCTATCATATGAATCGTATGCTAAAAATTGACAACCTAAGTAAGAACTTTACAATCAATGGTCAAGCTATAGTTTTGTACGTGTTAGTGTGTATGCTTGAACTAAAAGAGGAAAAGAAAAGAAAAATCAAAAAATCCAAGGCTAGAGGGTCACCGGGGTGCTATAGAAACCGTAATATCAGTAACCATGCACCCATCCTCTCAGACCACTTCTGTGATTCCAAGAACATTTGCGAAATCTGAACCACCACCTACCCATGTCCGGCCGGATTTCAGGATCATCAACCACACCATCCAATGCTAGACGTGTCAATTTCTCCACCACCTCCACCGGGTAAGAGTCATTCCCTATCAACCCACATCCACCACCACCCTCCAACGTTACGCCTCCCTAAGTAAATCTTAGGGTCCTTGATCTATTCAACATTTTGATAAATATGTTAAGTTGATGAATTATGGTTAGATGTATGATCATGATTAATCATGATCACACGCCGCTAAGTGAATTAAGAATATTACACCGTTAAGTGAAATGGACCAGCGTAAGAGGCACAAACAATCTGTGTAGGTAATATCCAAAATCGTCGTAAGTGGGATCTATTTTATATACCTTTACATAGGTTCCTAGAATGATGATGATGACATCCCAAATTTTTTTGTTAACTACTCCTCAGTCAACAATCTAGTCTATATTTGTTTAAGATATTTATATTAGGGAAATTTTTATATTTTTGAATTCTCATCCATTTTAATAATTTTTTAGCATCGAGTTGTTAAAGCTATTTTAAAGATAATAAAACCTTATAAGGTTATGTCGGAAGATAAAAATTAGTGAAAGATAGAATGTATTTTCCATTTATCATTATCTGATACAACGACAATTAACCTGATCCAATGCATGAGGTGCTCCAATAACAAATGACTACATAGAACTATCCATACTAAGAGTATCTCCAACCCAAGCATCAAAATAAGTTTCTCCAGCTCCATTTCCCTCTACGCCAATTTGGCGCAGAGAATTGGCGCTGAGGTGTTTTCTTTCTTTTTTTTTTTATATTTTTTTTGTTTTTTTTAATTATAAATATTTATATTAAGAATTATGATATTATTATATTAATTTAATAATTAGATATATTTATATAATAGTATAATATTTATTTTATTATTTTAATAATTAGATATTTAATCATAAAAATTAAAATATTTAATTATATAAATTTATAAATATATTTTAAAATAATTTTATAATTAAACATCTAACACACAAATTTATTGAATAATATTTAAACATTCAAGTACATAGTTAAAATAAAAATACGAATTCGAATTCAGATAATTTAAATGCAAATATAATAAAAGATAAACAAACTAAATCATCAATAATTTGGAAAATCGGATCCGGATCAAGATTCAGATCTTCCAAAATCACCAAAATATTTTCCAAATGCGCTGCTCTCATGTTGACGACGTTCTACATCTCTTTTTTGCATAATTCTTGCTTGTTCATTTTGAACAATTTGACGCATTTCTGGATCGCCAATTGTACTTATATCCATGTACAAAAGTTTATTCTTCTCATTATACATTACGAAATGCTTTAATTGATCGTTTATGGGATGAATATGATCGTTCAAATAATTGAAGTTGTATTTGTAATATGTTATTTAACTTAATGTCATGTATTAATTTTATTTCACCAATTTAAATTATTTCTATTTTAATTCGTATAATATAGATTTCAATATTATATTTAAAATAATTAAATTAATATTTTTGTAATATTATCGTAATTATTAAAAATTTAATATTAAATATATCCAATATAAAATGTAATTATAATTATATCACTAAATTTTAAAAAATATAAATTTTATAAATAATAAGAAAAAAATTTAAATAAATAAATAAAAAAATATTACGAGAATATTTTTTTTAGAATAAGATTTGAAGTAGATGTGTTGGAGATGCATATTGTATTTAATGCAGAAGCTGCACTATTTTAAAGTAGAGTTGCATTAAAATAGAGTTTTGGGTTGAAGATGGCCTAATGGAAAATGTGCAAGCTATGTGCGTATAAAAAAGAGAAGTTTTTGTCATGTAAACGGGGGAGTGAGTGAGATGTTATTTGTTAAGAAGTGTAATTATGAAATAAAATATTTTGATGTCTTCAAACGTAGTTTTATTATCATAAGTTTTTTAACATAGCATTTAAATAATATAAATTTATTGGATTAAAGTCAATAAGATTAAAGTTATAATTAATATTTCATATAGATTTAATCTAGGCAAGAAGCAGATTATTACAATTATATGATATGATAGTAAGAAGCTTTAGATGTATTTTATTGACAACTTGTCCAATGAATTTATGTTTCATGATCTCATATGAAAGTAATAAATAAATAAATAAAATTATATTATTTTATGCAATTTAATCGAGTTATAAATAATTTATTGGAGTCAACACAATGCATGGTGAAATGAAATATTTGTCCAATGATTTATAATTTATTCGTATGTCTTTATGAGCGCAGTAGAACGAGATGTGGGAAAAAAATATCAAAATTCTGGTACATCGTACCTGTTGTACTGAAAAAATCGCATATATCGAATTTAATGATATACCAAAAATATGATATTTTACCGAAATTTTTGAATATCAGTATTGACATCACTTTAAAAAATTTCGATATGTCGATGAAAAATTAAGATTATAATTATAATATGTGAGAGTCCAGCTCATTCAATTTCAATTAATAAAAGCCCAACTCATTTAATAATAATATGATGCGAGAAAAGAAATTATAATTATAATATGCGAGAATCCAACCTATTTCAATTAATAAAACCAAGCCATTTAATAATAAACTAACGAATGATACACTCGTTGCGTGTAACATAAAATTAAATATTTGAAATATTGTTTAATAAATTTATAGAATGAATATTAGATATTTATAATTTGATATAAATATTATAATTAGTGTGTTTTCTATTTTTTTATTGAATTTAATTTTAATAAAAAATATAATAATATCATAATAGGAAAAAAAAGATTTTTTGATTTCGAAAAAAATGCAAAAAAAAAAAATTTTGGTATCACGCTCGAATAGTTTTTCTAACCCCTCAACTGTTATAATACAAGCCCTAAACCCTGAGAAACCCACCAGCTTTCCGTCGATTCTTCTCCCTTGGGCACCCGACCACCGCGCGCAGCCCAGTCGCCGGAGAAGAAGCACAACAGCTTAGAAACTTCTTCCTCCAGCCCTAGCACTCTTTTTCCTGCGCTGAATCGGAAGAAATCAGACCGCCGAGCTCTGTTCTGAGAGTTGTGCTTGCGCAAGGTCTTGTCCGATTTTCCGGTGAGTTATAACTTCGTCTATTTGGTGGATTTGTGGTATTTTGAGTAGGGATTGAAGCCTATATGTTTCCCCTGTTTTCTTGCTAGCGTTTAGCTCTTTCCGGCGAGATTTCGACGAGTCTCCGGAGAGCCACCACCTCGGGACCACTAGCTGCTTCGATCTTTGCATATTCGGGTCTGAAATCCCAGCGCTTGTTCTTATAAGTAAGCTGCCAAAATCCGGGTTTTCGTACGCTCCAATTTAATTCGTTTTTGTTGATTAAATTGTTCTATATTGACTTATATATCTGTTATATATTGTAGGTTCGATCATTGGAAAATTTCGAGGTATAAATTGGACAAGTCTATAATTTTGTATAAATTAGTTTGTGCGTATAATTGAGAATTATGGTTAATACAATGATTATTGGAGTTGTTGGGATTTATTGGTCCAGCTTTAGTGCCTGATTGGAACCTAGAATTGATCATTTTTTGAGCTTCAATGAAAATAGGAGTAGCATTCGGCTTGATTTGGCTCTTTTGCCTCTTATTACTAGCATTCCGTCAATTACTTGTTTCAGATGCAAGCTGCATTTGGAGCTAAGAGGGTGGTTTAATAGCTAGTATCTTTGCCACAGCAATATATGATTCCTTGATTTGCGTTTGCAGTGGTTAGATTTGCTTAAAAGCATGTTGAAAGAAACTGAATGGACTATGAGCAAAATAGACAGAAAGTTCTTTCAGAAAAGGGCTAGAGATTATAATTCGGACGAAGATGGTGAATACGATGACTTAGGGGTCGAGGAGGAGAATGAAGTTTCAGAAGACGAAGAGGGCGGAATCCAGCCTGGTGTAACAAAATTTACAGAGGGAATTAAAGCTTTTAAGCTGGCATTTAAGAAAATTATTGCTAAGAAGAGCGGTGAGGATTCGAATGTGTTGGTAAGCTGAATTTCTGGAACTCTTTATTTCTGCTCAAGGCTGTGTTTAGGTTGAGGGAGGTATATATATTTGTATCACAATAATTGTAATGAATTTTCTAGTATATTAGAGATTTATTCATTCGTTTTGTTAAAAAGAAAGTGTATTTCTTTAAATGATGGTCGAAGACTTGGACGCCTACTATAGAGTGAAAAATCTTTTAATTAAAATAGAGCTCTAGAGGAATTAGAGTACGAACTCTGAATGTGTTTTGTTTGCAGGGTCCTGTATTATCTGCTCATAAGAAGCTTTTAGGTGAAAAACTTGCTGAAGAAGCGGAAAGGAAAGTAAAGGGGGAGGCAAGGAAAGAGAAGCGTTTGGTATTGGGTTTTATTGATTTAGACTTGGTTTAATGATGTACCTTGTTTTCTCCTACTTGCTCTTTGATTGATAGTGGTTTGTTGTTTATCGATTCTTTTGATGAGAAGCAAGGTGAGAAGGGACATGTGAAGCCTACTAATTATTTGGATGCCCATGAAAAGTTTCTATTGGGAGTGGCTACTAAAGGAGGTACAAATTGTTTTATTGCTTAATATGACTGAATGGGCTCATTTATTTTTGTCAAGAGACTGATTTGATCTTATCATTGCCATGTGTACTGCTGGGCGTTCAGTGGTCAAGTTGTTCAATGCTGTAAGTTTTCGAGCCAACTTTGTACCATTACCTTCTAGTGCTCAAGCTTTCCATTTTCTTCAATTTTTGCCCTTGTTCATAGCACAATTTGCTGCACTCTGTATCTATGCTTTGTGCTTCACACAGGTAAACAAGGCACAAAATGCTCAGAAAGGCTTAAATCCCTCGAGAACAAAAGATGAGAAAAGTATGTGATTACGGTTAACTTTCTATTCAATCTCCCATATACTTGGTTCTTGGTATTTCTTTCTTTGTTCCACTTATATTTCTTGGAATGATGGAATCCAATTAGAAAAATCTTTTATTTTTATTTTTTTTCATTATTTTCCAACATATATTATATTTCTTGGAATGATGGAATCCAATTAGAAAAATCTTTTATTTTTATTTTTTTCATTATTTTCCAACACATTAATTCTTCATATTCAAATGTATGCTTGCTTTACGCATGCGCAAGTCTATAGGTTTTTTGTAAAGTAAAGCCTTGTTGATTGTAGAATCATATTGAAGACTTTTAGGTCAAATAGATTATGTGATTTCTTGATAGTTAGTCTGAGAATTATATTGTGTAGCTGATGTCCATTGAGGAATAGAGGTTTATATGCTAAATTACTTTATTATGGAACTGAAATTGGATCGTATGTTTTGGAATATGAAGTCATCCCATGAATTTCAATTTGTTTAGAGAAACAAACTGTATCTGAGGTGTTAAGAGTTATGTTTGTAGTGTCTACGGTAAATTCTGAGGTTGGTGTGACTAACTTGAACAATTCCAGAGGTACTGTTTGTTTTATTTGAATATGAATTATGGGTTTTGAAGAATATTTGGGTTTTTTTTTCCTGAAAGAAACAATTTTTTACTGATGATGTCATATCATGTGAGAGTGCATTGGGTTATTTGAATTTTTAATAGTTTGTTATGGTATGTTGGAATTTCAAAATATAGTTTCATTGCATTAAAATATAATATAATAATTGTGTTGTTTTGAGAAGGGATGAAAACATGGTTGTCAAAGTTGTCCAAGGTGTTGGGCGCAGCCTGGCATGGTTCATTTTGGGCAAATGAGAATCTCTTGGAAATGAAGTCAAACATTGGTGTGTGATTTTCATATCTAATGACTAAAGGCCGATCCATTATTGATTTTTAAAACAGATATAAAACACTATCTGTTTCATGTAATTTTAATGCAAATAACTATCAATCTATGCGATGAATGAAATACCGAAGGACTTTTTTCCAAAGTATGGATTAGCATTCGGTGAGAATTCAAATCATATTTTTTTTTGCATTATCTGATTTTGTTGCAATAACCATCATGGAAATATGTCAGTAATGACGAAGCGGAGGAAAGAAGCCTTCTTTTCGGAGTTGGGCAAGACATCATCACAATCTGCCCAGGCTGCTGCTAAGGTTCTGGTTATCAACTCATTTACCATGTGATTAAGCATTTTTTTTTGCTGGGAGCCACCCAATTCCCTTGGTTCCTGATTGGACTTTATTGTGGTTTGAAATCTTGCAGGTTGGTACACCCAGTGGTTCTATGGATGAAGAAGCTCCATCTTGGGCCCCTCTGCGTGATGATTACATGCTAACACACCCCAGGTTGAAAGATTGGGATAAGATGCAGGTAAGCTTTTCTTTGGTCTTATGTCTTATCACACCGTGAATTCCTTGGGCTTCAAAACCACCTGGTTTGGTCCTTAAAAGTATTACTCAATAATTTACTCCCATGCTATAATTTAATTTTGGTTCTTTTTTTATATTTTCGGACAGAAAGACTAGTTAGTTAATAACTGATGTGCGCAGTGTTATTGAGAGAATTGTTGTTTAGTACGTTATGTCCTNAAATTATAGCTATGTCTGTTTTTAATTACTTTATTTTGATTTTTGTAAGATAATCAAAACCAATTTGATTGTGATTTTTTATTATATTTTTTTAAAATTTATAACGTACAACTTTATTTATAACTAAATTTATTAAACAAACCGTAATAACCGACCGTAATAACCAAACCGTAATACAAAAAAACAAAACCGGACCGAATTAAAATGGTTTGGTTTAGGATTAAGCAATCGAAAAACCGTAAACCGAAAAACCGAACCGAAGTTTATTAAAACCGAACCAAACCGACCGTTGCACACCCCTAATGGTTGTGTAGGTTATGTTATGCTTGTCGGAGAAAGTAGCATGACAAAAAGGGGGTTGATTGGATAATTATTGATGTTTAAAAATATCAAATTGATTGGTTGCTTGAAAAGAGTAGAGGAACCTTTTAGGACTAAAGATAAAATCCATGATTTCCTTAGTAGGTAAAGAACAAAGCTGTGATTGGCTGAATCCTTGGTCATTTATGTTATATGAATAGACGATCAACTGCTGATCGGTTGTGAAAGTTATTTATCTCTATTTTCCATGTTAAAAAAGCTGGTCATTTTCTGTGCTTTCAGGATACAAATGTTGCTGGTGACTTTGGGAGACAATCAGCCACAGACTCATCAGATGATGATTAATAGTTTCGACTTCGAATAGGCTTAAGATTGGTGTATTTAGCTTGCATGGACAATGGTTTAATGAAAGTTTGTTGGCAGCAGTAATCTCAGTGAGGCAACAGAAGTTATTGCTGATTTATTTTAAATTTTAAGCTCGACGAAAGAGAAGAAAAACTGCAATTCCTTTTTCGTGGTAACCATTCACCTGCTTATGAATATTACATACTCCACGTGTTATGCTCATCTCTACTATGATAATATATGAACTTCCTACTATATATTGAAATGAATGGTTTTTTCCTTATCAAAAAACAAAAAGAAATGAATGGTTTTTTGAGTTTTTTCAGAATGATTGTTGCCGGATCCTGAGTTTTTTCAGAATGATTGTTGCCTGGAGTTGTGCGAGAGATTGTTGTGTGTCCTTCTCTGTTGCTTTGGCCGGTCATTTTCTTTTGAATGCTGAGCAGTTCTCCACTCTCTAATGATCCATGTTTTTCCGCTTTTTATCCCACGATTTCTCTCTTTTCAGCGTCTCGTGATCAGTTTAAATTGATAAGAATTGATCTGCTATATTTGATGGGCCTGTATAATTTAATTTTAGTCCAAACAATTGGTTCCTAGCATCTTCTTCTTGGCCTTCAGTTGATGAAACGTTCAAATCAAAAACTCCAGAATTACGCTGTTGCATGTACACATTTAATAAGATATACATATGTCAGAAAAATGGATTATTCTATGTTATATCTAAAGTATTTCTCTCATCATCTAAAGTATTTTTTTTTCTATGATGAGGTAAAAGTTAATCTTTGGATCGTCAATATGTATGTCAATTTTCATAAAAATGTGGGACTCATGTGATCTAACGTAGACTAACAGATAAACATCGAGTATTCTATTGCAGTACATTGAAAATTGTTAAATCAAAATTTTGGGGAATTTGGGAGAATGATATTGGTCAAATTTTATTTTCAAAAAATGATTCTTCTAAAATGTATTTAGGGTATTCAAATACAAATTAAAAAATATTTGATCAAAATTATTCAAATATAAATTAAAAAATATTTGATCAAAATTATTTTACTAACTGTCCTTTTATATATATATATATATATATATATTGAAACACAATTTTAACAAACTCATCTTCCATCTAAAAATATATATATCCGATGATGCACGTGCCAAATCAGTATATTAATATAAATGAAGATCAATATGAGATAATAGTATATACACAGTCATTGAAGCTATATACAAAAGAATCTATAACTCACTTACCATAACTAGCTTTCATTATTTATTTCAAAAAATCTTGCAAACTAACAATTGATTGGGAGAAGGGATTTAAAAATTTGCTAGCTTTCATAATTTATTTCAAAGAATCTTGCAAACTAACAATTGATTGGCTTTTTGATGTGTTGCTGGTTTTTGATGAATGTGCCAAATGCACAGGCGATGGTATGTTTCAGGCCATTTTTCCACTTAAGCTTTTGCCATAGCTGCATTTTGATCGGTGTGAATAGTTACAGGAGTTTTTACATCCGTAGCTTTAGCAAATGTATGGAAGAGCCACATGAAAGTTTAAGCAGTTTCATCATATAACAATGCTACACCAAAAATTATAGTTTGCTTATGATGATTGACACCAACAAAGAGTGCAAATGATCTTTTCCTCTTTGTTTTTCCTATATGTTGCATCAAAACATATAACATCTCCAAAATACACATAGTCAACTATCATTTGTCCATATACCCAGAAAATATTAGTTATCGTAAGAAATATGATCCATATCAATCAAAAGAAGGAAAAATGTGTAAGGAGTGAAAACGGCCATTGCCTATAACTTTTGACAAAATATGCGTACGCCGTCTCAACTTTAGAAATTTGAGGGACGCATGCGCCTCTTCTTTTGACTCTCGGGCTCTCGATAAACTCATCGATGGTATGAGAAACACCTATAAATAGCGGTGATTGAGGTCCCTAAGCATACACCTCATAAGAATAAAATACACCATCTATAGAGAGTATTGAGTGCTTAGAAGGCTTCAACCGGAAGGAAATCAGAAAACTTACAAATTCTCGATGGCCTGATGTAATACTCGATTCGCTTATGCATATTATTTATCATATTTATATATACGTAGAAACATGATTTTTGAGAAAAATTCTAACATTTGGTATCAGAGCCGTGATACCTCTGTCTTAAAATTTTGTTTTCATTTTTAGAAAACCCGATATCATAAAGTTTTTGAAAAATTTGTTTCTGGAAATTTTCATAAGAAACATGAAAATTGAAGATCAGATAAAACAATATTAAGAAACTTACCTTATAATTTTGTTCTCGGTTGCACCTTGAATTCTTGAAAATCATATAAAATTTCTGAATTTTGAAATGAAATGAGAATTTTTGAGACCAAAACATCCGAGAGGAGAAGTTGCTTAAGAATGTCTTGAAGATAAATTAAAAATTGTAAGTGTCGGCAATTGAATTCAAAAGATGAATGAAATAGATTGCATTCAACCGGGGGAAAGTTATACTTGAGAGTTGGAGAATGTTGTTCCATCAGCATAACAGAACTGGGGAAAGCTATATCGTCCCTCTCACCTAAATTTCTTGCTTTGCCTTGATGACACTCTAATACTATCACAAGAAATCATTTCATGTTAAGCATCACGCTATCGCAACAAAGTACCATTTGTTAAGCTATATTATCCTTCATACGGCCATATTATTGTGGCAGTAATTCAATTTACATGAATTGAAGCAGAAGAACGTTGATAGATAATAACACATATCGACCAAAAATCCAATAAAATGCAGACAGAGAATGACTATCACCGATTTCCACCATGGATGAATTACTTATAGTAACAGACACAAGATGCAGAGAATTATTTATAACAGCTATACATGATTTCATGTGTCCTGACATATTATTCTACACTTATGTTCCTGGAGAAACATACAAGGGCGCGTGAGTCTAACTTGAATAGTCGCGGTCTGTGGCGTTTACACAGGTCACTGAAGGTTGTTAACCTCAGATGCTGGAAGCTGCGTTCTGGATGTCGAGGAGACAAGGGAATTCGAATTCGGAGTGGCAGTGGTAGAGAATCCTGATGATGCTGCAGAAGATAAAAGTGGCACTAGAAGGGTCATGATGCCGGCACCTTGCATTTTCCATGGCCAGTTTGGGTGTGGAGGCGAAGTAATGGCCCCATTAATTATGCCATTGTATCTTTCCAGCAAATTAAATTTTGCTTATAGATAATGAAATCCAGTCAAATCCTTAAAATCCAGCCCAAATCAAAATTATCATGAAATTTGGGTAATTGTACTATTTGAATCTTGTAGATCAAACTCATCACCAATTCTAATTTCGAGCTTCTGCAGGCGTATCGAAATCTATTGTTGATGTATCAATCAAGCCCAAATCAAAATTATGACGTACTGCTAAGTGCCATAATCCATTGGTCATGCAGCATAGCAAGCAACAATTCAGTAGTTGAATCGCATGTTATCGATAATCTGTAGCTGTGTCGCATATGCAGTCACGACTCATTTATGGTGCCACATCGGTGGTCATGATTTTATATGATGTTGTACCACATAATCAACAAATAGTTGCATCCACAAATAACTTGCACACCCATGGATTTACAACTATTTCACCTCCAAAAGAAAACCTAAGAATACCAATATTGTCAACCAATCATCATCCGCAAACCGCGGCTACCAGTGCCAAATTAATCTTACGCAAGAACACGAAGAAATTAAACATAATATTCGGATTTGCAAGAGCTCGGCGTCGAATTAACAATGAAAATATGATAATCAAACAGCCCAAAATACAACCACAATTTCTTTAGCCATAAAAACCAACATGATACTCAAAACCGCTTTCTCTCTCACATATATTCATAACACAAAACATGCATGCAACAGAATTATTGTCAGATATGATATGATTTTGAGGTTCGATTATGGATACCAAATGTATGATTCCCATCTCCCAGTTCTCCGGTAGAAAGTAACCCCTCGATACTGCGAGCTCCGAGACCGTGGACCACGCCTACTCTTCTTCACCTGTGGCTGCTGCAGCGCAGGAAACTGCGCCTTGTAAAATCCCATCATGTCCACTCCGCCTGAAACATTCGCCTAGAAGCCTCCATCTCCGGCGATGAAGACGAGGCACACACGGGAAAAATCTGCAACTCGGTCTTGTAAACGGTAACGTCATCGTCCGCTTCATCCTCGATCTTGATCACTTTCTTGTCAAGAATCGAGAAATTGAGCGTGGGTAGCAACTTCCCGCGTGTGAAGCTGTTGGAGTCGTGCTCATCGGCCAGTCGGCCACCCCATTGTCTGTAAACGATGTGGTGGTGGAGGTAACCAAATCGGCGGTGGTTTCAAGGGTCTTGCGGCGGTGAACTTCGGCGGAGCTCAGGGAAATCACCGCCGGGGAGTTCAGATCCAACATGGGACAACCCACAACCAGAAAAAAGTTGCGAATCAATTTCAATGACGAAACAGCAACTTCACAAGGCAGAGAGGAACAGTACTGAACAAGAATGGATCGGAAGATTCGGAGCTGTATATATACAAAAATATGGGAAAAAAAAAGCCGAAAAGCAAGAACCCACGATCTATATACGCAGGATTTGTACGTATATATAAGCGGTTGAGTTCATTCAGTTGAGGGTATGGAGAAATTCGAAGATTCTCCATCTCTAACCCAATCTTTGGAAGCCTGGATTTGGAAAGATTTGTGTTCTCAAAATTGATAGGATTCGATGAAATTTGGATTTGGATAAATCTAAAAAATTATTTATAATTTTTTTTTCATTTTATTGTTTTTATATGTTGATGATTGGATTAAATAACAAATTGAATTATTTTTTATTTTATATATTTGAATCTTGTTTTTTTTTTTTTATGATATGAAGATATTGTTAAATATTTAATTTTGAAATAAATTATTTCGTAAAATTTGAATATTATATATTATATTTGATTATTTTATTTTGATAATTCATTTGTGTTCATTAATAATAGTTAATTAATTATATAATATTTTATGTAGTTTATATAACATAAATATATAATTGAAACATCATAGAGAAATATATGATAAAATTAATTTAAATTTTTCAATTTTTTAATAATGTGAGTATTATGTTTTAAATATTGATTTATGTAAAAGATAATTAAAGTTATTTTAGTAAAATTTTAAATTTTCAAATTCAAATCTTGTTTATTTCCAAAAAGAAATGAATTTTAAAAATAATTTTTAAATTTCAAACCAAACATAAGATGAAATTTTAAATCCATAGATTTTCAAATCCAATTCCAAATTCAAAATTTTGAGCATCCAAATACACAGGTAAAGGAAGAAAACAAAAGTGAAGAAGAAGCACAACAATGAACAAGGGGATATCAAATGATTTGGGTTAGTGAAAAGTAATTGTATAATATTTTTTTATATCAGAGTATTATAAAATTAAATAATTGAAAATATATAAATTATTCTGTATTAATGGTTTAAAAAAAATTAGAACTTAATAATTTAAAAATATTTAGAGAAAATAAAGAAATATGCACAGATAATGTTTTGATTTGCGAAAAATTTGTTTCCATATATTTATATTACATTTAAAATTATACAGTATATTGAATTAATTAATTTATGTCTATGAAATATAATTTATCTGCAACAATATCTCGAATTTAAAACGAGATTTCATTTATATATTTATTGTATTTGTTTACAAAAGTGCAACTTGTTTGCCAACTTACCCGATTTGGTCATTTCATTTGTTTCCACATATATTCTTTGTTATGAGTGAGTGGTACGCATGGCCGCAGCTTTTTTATGTTCAACTTTAAAAAAATTTAACAAAATATATATGCCCAATCTCTTGCTGCAGCTAAAATTATATTTCTGGCTTTATTTACTCTGCAGGACCTTTATTTTATATTTTATCTCATACTGTTGTTACACATCTTTCAGTTGGAGATTCCAAAGCAATTGTCTGATCCCAATCTATTTAATTCCTGGATGGTTCTTTTCTTAAACATACTAGAAAGGCCTGTGCCTGTAGAAGGCCAACCTGCTGATCCCGAGCTGAGAAAGTCATGGGGATGGTGGGAAGTGAAGAAGTGGACCGTCCACATATTAAACCGCCTTTTCACTCGGTAGGTTCACAAACAAGTGCTTAATTCCGGCCTAATCCCGTGGATTGTGATTTGGGATTGATTGCCTTGAGCAGAATCAATTATCTCTTCTCTCTTTCTTTGTCTTAGATTTGGAGACCTAAAACTTCAGAACCCAGATAATAAAGCTTTTGCCCAGATGTTCCAGAAGAATTATGCGGGGAAAATTTTGGAATGCCATCTAAATTTGTTGAATGCGATCCGTGTTGGTGGCTATTTGCCTGACAGAGTAATCAACCTTATTTTGCAATACCTGAGCAATAGGTTTGTATCGTAGATTTCGATAAATATATATCCAAATAATGATTTTTTTCCTTAAATTTTTTTGCCAAAAACCTTCCTGTTGGCCACCTATTTTTACAAGTAAGGGATGACCAACCATGAGGTCCAATACTTAGTTTTTTCCTTAATATCTCTTTTAAAGGAAAATAAACTCTTCTAAGGTCCCTTATCTGAATAAGGAAATTCTCTATTTGGTGTTTGGCATTATGATACATCATTGAGTGCCTGGACACAAGCACTTTTACAANGAACAGGAAAAATACATTTAAATCAAATACATTTCAAAATGACAAGTATTTGTGCTTAACTAAGATATTAAGATAATCACAAAAACTCATGTAAGACGGTCTATTGAAAAAATATTAATTTTTATTATAAATATGGACAGTGTTGACATGTATCGCGGATAAAAATCCATGAAACTGTCTCACAAAAAACTTACTCGTAAGTACGTTTCTGATATTTTAAAAAAAATGTATTATCATATTTACTTTGATAATTAACTTTAGCACATTTTAGTTAAAATTTCGAGGGTACGTAAAATTTTGATTTCATGTTATGATTGATTTTTCATAAATATATGTTTGTGTGTGTATATATAAACCGATTTTAAAGAAATGTAAGAAATTACATACAACCTATATATATTTTCTTTATGTTTGTTTTTTTATATAATGAGGATGAACAATACACAAGTAAGGTTTGACATCGATACGTATAAGTATTGGGGCCTCAACAACTTATATAATCTATTTGCTTAAAAAAAACGTGAAACATCCTATAATTATTTATAAGGAATGTTTTTAAAATTATAATATACAGTAACTTTATTTGTTTTTTTATGATACATGTTGGCAATAATATTTTTTTACTGCTTTTCATTTAATTTTTAACTAAATATATATAATTTGAAGTCTTTTTTTTTTTTTGAACAAAAAATTTCCATACATTAATCAACCAACATGTCTTTGTTTACGATATCAACCAAATACAAAAGTATACCATCAAGAAACACACAATCTATCATCCTCGTATTGCTAATTTTTAACTAAATCTCCTTTTCTATTACGATAAAAACACACACACGAAAAGATGAAACGAAATATGTTTTAAAAAAAGTTTATTAATGCTATTTGTCACGCCCCGAAACTCAGGGTTGACATCGACGTTGTTTAACAATCACACAATCGAAAAAAACTAGTATCGTAGCACAATATAAACCAAAACCAGTTTATATATCATAATTCAAAAGAAATAACATTGTCTTTACAATCTCATAAGTCGAAAAAAAAAACGACAGAATCAAATGCGGAAACGTTACAACTGGATAATAATAATAATCTCAACTGAAACTAAACTCTTGAAATCTCGAATTTCACCATCCCAAAACTGGTCCGACTCTTTGTCCTCGACTTTTTCCTCGGGTTTATCTGGGAAAGGGTCGTAAGGGAGGTGAGTATTTTGGAAATAATCAGCAAGCGTGGGTCGTTCGAACACAATATAACAACATACATAATTTCGAAACACAATTCATATACAACAAGGCTCGTATCACATGCATAACAATAACCAGACACTGAGATTTCTCTACTTTCTATGGTTTACTGATATCAGTCCCTAATTTTTACTCCTCTAAGGGGGCGATGCCATATAACAGTTACATTCCCGTCGCGTAAGGGTCATATCATGGTTGGGATTCCCTCCCATATCAAGTTGAATCCTCACAGTTTCAAAACATAACTCATTCAAAAATCATAACCAGAAAGGGTAGAAGAATAATTTGCACTCGACCGAAATTTTAAAACACACGAAATGCACAAATTAAAAATTTAAACATTTATGTTGGAACATTTTATTTTCTCAATCTTGATTTTGATGTTAACAAAACTTGTTATTTTGTTTCTAATTATCTATCGAAGTGCGCTGGAAACTGGAACTGATCAGGATTCAAACTGATCAGTTAATCGAGCAAAACTGAAGCTATCGAGAAGCAAACTGAAAGCTCCGACTGACCAATCAAACCAAACCAGTCCAACTATTGTATCAAGAACAGTTCAACTGATTGGTCTGTTGATAAGTACCTCAGCAGAAGACCTTCAAAAGCTCGGTCACCTAATGAAGTGTTAAACTGATGAAGAACCCAACTAACCAGTTCAACTGAATCAGTTAAATCAGTTCAGCTGACGAACCATTTGATTTCACCGCACCAGTTCAAGACCAACTCAACTGACCAGTCAGAGCATCAGTTTGAAATCAATCAGTTTGCAGAACACGACAAGCTTACTCAATGGAATCCAGCTGTGCACAACGGTATAAAAGCAAATGTCCAGTCAAAGGACAATAACGGACGTTGCAGCAAAGCTTAAAGACAAAATGTTCCAGAAGAGCTGTCAGAATAGTCGAGACACAAAGTTCAAAGAACTCATTCAAAGCTGCAACGATCACATGTGATGAGTCTTGGCGTACGGTCATCTTGCTGCTATAAATACAGACCAAGACCATCAGCAAAATATACAGGAAAGAGTGTGGAAAAATAAAAGACACGCTTATTTGCTTATCAGCTTTCAAAAAGCAATCAGCCCGGAGGAAATACTAAAGTATTATCAGCTTAGTTTAGAAGCGCACTTCCCTCAGTGTGAGAAAACCTTCTTGGTGTATTCTTTGTTCAGTTTTTACACACATGCACACACAACACCACTCAAATATAGTCTTGTACAAAGACATTAAACTTGTGTATGTAGTCTTTGACACACAGACGTTAAAAAAGTGTTGGCTGGTGCTGACTTCAGTCTAGGCTAAGAGTTAAGATTAGGAAGTAGTGTAAGTCCTAAGCTGAGTGGGTTTGTACAAGGTGTTGTATAAATCAAATTTTTCTAGTGGATCCTATCCGAGGTGGTAGAAGGGGTGACGTAGGAGCATTTGAAGTCTCTGAACATTCATAAACATATCTTGTGTACTTAATTGATTAACTGTTGTTTTCAATCTGATTGGATCAGTTCGAGGTGTATCAGTTTAGTTCTTACCATAACTGAACTGATACATCCGAGAACTGATAATATGCTTTTCAGTTATTCAGTTTTACATAAGTTAAAATGCGTTCAAATATAACAGCTTTCTTCACGAAAGATTACTTCGAGTTTCTTCCGCTTTGTTTGAAAAACAAACTCGATTTAGTTCATCGGTGTTAAAATTTTTAGAACACGAGCTATTGCAGCTCATTGGAGAATATTGTGTTTGAAGTATCTCAAAGGTGCCCAGCACAAGATCCTTCAATTTAAAACAACCCACTTGCAGTATTTTGAATACTAAAAACATGGAAGGTTGCTACGCTGGGTGATTGAACTTCTCTCCGGGTCTGGATTGCAGCAGAGCTTCGCTACTTGAGGATGAAGGCTTCGAAAAGTTATATGGAGGATGCTAGAGAGAATTTCGAAATTTTAAGATGTGAATGTCGAATGAGGGGAGTCCTCCTATTTATAGGGGCGAGATGAAAATCTTACCATAATTCGGTTGATATTCCTTCCAAATTTCTGAGATAATTATTCCTTAATTATCGAGATATACATTACATACTTAATTCATGCCATAATTAATAAAATGTGTATATGTATATAGAAATTTCGAAATTATGGCTTCTGGACTGGATGGCTGAACGTAGACAGTTTTCTCGTACAGATTCGTAATGTACATGGACTGTATTGCAAATTTGCTAGCTTTCTCGTTGAGAAAGCTGCCTTGTATGCAATATTTCTTTCCCCTTATGATTATATCCATTCCAAATTTGAAATTGATATGTATATTTTGTACTAAGTTTCGAAACTAAGGTAATTATTGGCTGGAAACAATATTTGAATACCATATATTATTCATTATTTTCAAAATTTCTTGTAGAGCCCAAAATTCAGTACGCGTAAAACCCATGCATTTATTTAATTATTAATTCATTTATTTAATTTAAAATGAGTTTAGTGATGCATAATTTGTGAAAGTTGCATTATTTTAAATTAATTATGTTTATGTGATGTGGGGCCCTGGGTCCGACATCTGATATTAATAATTATAAATGTAACAACTCAAAGGATTGAGTAAAATACATAATCAGTGGTTCACCAACCGACATAAATATCGTTAAAATAATTTAAAGATCTCAAATACTTGAAATATAAATTTTAACATGCCAAAATAAAGCAGTGAACCAAAGAAATCCAACATCATCACATAGCTCCTAAGACCCGAGAATCCCACTCTAACTCGTATCTCCTCGCCTGGAGCTGGACTCTGGCATCCCAAGCCTCGCCTCACCTACCGTCAAGCACATGAAAACAAGAGGTAGCCGACGTGCCGGTGAGTATAAACCCAGTATGATACAATCAATAACATATGAGATTTAAAATGACAAATAGTTCATATAATTTCATAAAGATGCAATATAATGCAATGCATGATCAGAAGCTGTGGGCTATCAATAAATCTCAAGATCAAGTGAATCATCTGGTCATAGGGTACCCAAGGGAAGAGAATCCCCCAGCAACATCCACCGACTCATCCGCTCGGGGTGGGTTGCTGTGTTCTACAATCCCAGGACTATGGTGCGCCTATAGAGAGTGTTCAGGCCATAGCAGCGACCTCCGCATACACTATGCCAACTCAACTATAGCGCCATACGTCCAACAAATCAATAATTCAAGGCGACCTCCGCCATATCAAATCTGAATCGAAAGTGGCTCAAAATATGCAATGTAATGATGCAATTCAATATCATAATCTCGATATCATAATACTCATCTCAAGACAACAATCATCATCAAGTCACAAATAATTCATCGAGCCATAGAATTTTCAAATTAAAATAAAAATGATACTTTTAACTCGTATGTTACCGACCGTAACATACCTTTCAAATATTACCAAAAGAAGATCGAAATGCGTAGGTGAGAAGTCTTGAACCTTTGAATTCTACTATAACTCAAGAACTTTGATCATCTATCAAAACAGAGTAGTTTCTGTTCAAAATTCATAATTAATCCAATACTGCTTCGAATCAAGATCCGTAAATTTCTTAACCGTAATATGCCATAAAAACATTTATTGAATCATTTTATCAAACACATGACATAAGTGCTAAAAAGTTAGCTCATTTACTTTGCCCTTATCTTCAATTCCATTTCTTTTCAAAATATCAATACATACAATAATAATATCATCAATCATTATATTAACAACTTTACCTCAACACTCAAACCAAACAACACATTGTTTTCTCTTCAATTACTAACTCAAGGAAATAAGCTTTCTTACCTTGCTTCTAACTCTTGAGGAGAAGAACTTCAAATCTCCAAGCAAAGATTAATGTCTTGGAAGAAATTGGATTGAAGGAGAAATGAAGAACCCTAGCTTCCAAACCGATAGAGAGAAGAGAAGGAGAAGGAAAATGAGTAAAAAGATGATCCCATTCGATTTTATGCCTTCCCAGACACCAAAACACGTTTTCTTAAATTGCTGGGCGCTCGGGCGGACATCTTTTTCCGCTAGGGCGCGGACCTCTCGGCCATAAATTGTAATGCCCGAGATTTTGATTCCATTAATCTGAGATTATTGATTTTTGAAGGGATATGATTATAGATGGACCATTCCAGGACCAGATTGGGTGAAGCAGGGATTGATGCATATTTTTGTACAGAAATGTTGGCGCCCGAGCGGTAGAAAAGGGCCGCCCGAGCGCCAATGCATCACAAGCACGGGTTTTGGACAGAGAGTCTGGCGCCCGAGCGGTAGTTTTTGACCGCCCGAGCCCACTGTTCAATAGCATTACGTTCGGGCAGAAGATGTGGCACCCGGGCGGTAGTTTGTGACCGCCCGAGCGCTAGTGTACAACAAGTTAGGTACCGTACAGAGTGTTCGTCGCCCGAGCGGTAATTGGTTACCGCCCGAGCGCCGCCTGAAAGATGTGAAAAAATAATGACACGTCTCATTAACATGCAAGAGATATATAAGATGTTGGTTTCCTTCATTTCCTTAGGAAGAGACCGAGAAGAGCTCCTGGGAAGCTACGAGAAATCCTTACGCCTTTTATCTTCTATATTTGTGATTTGTGAAAGATCCGTCCGTCCGATTTTGAATCCGACTTCAGTATTGTGTTTCTATCAACGCAGGCTTCAACCGGACATAAGTTTTCTTAAGTTTTGATATGATTTGAAATTATGGTATTGTCAGAATCAGATATGATTCATATATGGTGTTCTTGAAGTAGTAGAAATCGGATAATCGAAACCGGATTGAAGAACGGATACCGTATAGAATTGTTATGAATTTCAGAGTTGATTTGACTGAGATTTGATATCAGATTTGTATTATTATTGATTATGAGTTGCGAGAACGGATATCTGTTGATTTGTATTGTTGGGTGTATTGAGATTATGCAGTTATGCTGTTGAAACAGAATTTGATTTCGTTCTGATTATATCCAATATTGAATTGATTGGTGTATTGATATTGTACTCCTCGATATTTTCATTCCCAGATTGAGTATTGACAGGCCTTGAGTTTGAGACTTCGACAGAGTCAGATTGACAGAAAGAAATGTATAATTCATGTTGATTAGGGAAGATACAACTCGAGTTAGAATTGATTCGAGTTTCCCAAAATCACATACTAGATTTCTATAACTTGATATGCTTGTGTTTTATCTTGATTTATTTGCACGCATTGAGATAGGAGAGTCATTGGCAGATTTGCCAAACTTTCTAGATGTTCGGTGGTATCGAAGCATAGGAGAAGATCGACTCCGATTGTAGACATTCGATACAGACAGGACCGAAGTCTAGGAATAAGACGTACCGCCACCACGATTGGGAGAGTAGGTGGGAGACTTGTTACGTCTTATTGACACCGGGATCCCTAGAGTTTAGACATGAGTCGAGTCGATGAATTTTATCTGTATTTACTAATGTGTCCTAGAGAATGATACATGTTTTATGATTTGTATTTTATTGCATGACATGCATGTATACATGTTTTATACTGGGATTTGTTCTCACCGGAGTATCCTGCTGTTGTTGTGTCTGTATGTGTGCATGACAACAGGTGGGACAGGATCAGGGTCACGCAGAGGATGAGAGATCGAGATAGCGTGGAGATTTCGGGCGTAGAAGATCACTAGTGGTTTCTTACTAGACATGTACTGAATTTTTAAACACTAGTATGTTAATTGTAGACGAACATGTGAATGTTAATGGTAGTTGAATAAGATGACAATATTTTATATAATGTCTTGTGCTTGTTATATACATTTGAATAAATGTTAAAAGCAAAATTTTGACCCACATTTTCTAGCAAAGATCCAATTAATCCCAAAAAGAATTGAGTTAGAGCCCGGGTCCCCACATAAATCCAAAATTTTCGAACAAGGCCCGCCCGGGCGGACATCTTTTTCCGCTCGGGCGCGCTCTGCGCACAGCTACGTCAAAGATTGCTTCCGAAATGCCTCTTCTCTTCAGAATTAGGAAAAGTGGTAAACAGGAAAGTTGTAGCCCTATGTCTTGGATTGCATCTCCAATTAGCCTCATGTCATTTGGAGGTCTGAGTAAAACGTTATGTTCAATCTCCCAACATATGTCATTGTAGGAACGACGATACGCACGACACATTTCGGGGCGCTTTTGGCTCGTCTTCCCGAATGATTTGAACAAAACTCAAAACATGAAAGTTATAGCCTTATGTCTTATCTTTCTAATGAAAATAGCCTCACATCAAATGAATCAATATACAAAACATTACGCTAAAAACCACAACTACTGCCACATTTTTCATACCATTTCTGCACTTCCATTACCTATTTAGCTCAAATTCCACCTTTGATTCTATCTTTCCATTATCTATTCCATTCTATAACATTCATTACCATTCGTACCATAACTTAAAGCCATAAACCATCATAACTACTGCCAAAATTTTATTTTTTTTCAAAATTCGGGCATTACATGTGATGCACGTTAAATGTTTTTCGAGTTTCATGTTTCAGGCGACTATTCGATGCGGGATCGAGGGAAAGAAACCGGTGACGATTTCGGTAATTTTTAAATGTGGTATTTTATTTTTAATTGAGAATGGGGCATTTTAAAAGAGTTGTTAAGTTTTTAGCATTTTTAAAAGTTTAATTTATTTATTTATTGATTTTAGAATTTTAGAACTTTTAAAGTTAGCATTGTGTATTTTATTTTGCTAATTAGAGATTTTTGTTATAGTTAAGGGAGAGTTGGTATTTTAAATTAGTTGCTAATTAATAATTAGGCAAATTATTACTCTCCCTAATTTACTAAACACACGCACACACATTTTTACACACACACACCACACGTAAAACACACACACACAACTCTTTGCACCCTATTTCAGATTTTTGTGAAGAAAATATTAGGGTTCTTAGTCTAGAGAGCGGCCGCCCCTTCCCTCTGTAATTTCCAGCGAATTTTCGTTATTTTTGTTGCAAGAAAATCGCCCCACGATCGTCCCGGATCAACCTCGCATCTTTCTTCGCTTCGGTATCGTCGTATCGTGAGTTTTTCACATCAAAGGCACGTATATTCTTTCTTTTATGCATCGATCTCGTCATATTATGCGTTGTGTTGTTTATTATGCGTAAAAATACATGTGTGATGTGTAAAATTTGAGCAGAAATTGTTTAGAGCGACTTTTTGAACGTTTGTGGATCTGAAAATCTCGTTTTATGTTGTTCTTTTGAAAACTGCGATTTTTTGGGCGTGATTTTGAGAAAACTTTCAACATATGAAATGTATTTTTGATATCTTCGATTTTATATAAGATTCGAAATTTTTGGATGAAAATTGAGTGAGATATGATGTTTTTCGTGAGACTGCTCAAACTGCGTTTTCTGAAAAATGATGTATTTATGTGTTCTTGAAGTTTTATTGTTGCAGGCTTCGTTGGAGATTGACGGGTGATCGTTGCTGCGTCTAGGTATGCTTAATATGATGTTGGGTTGGTATTTGGATTGCCGGTTAGTGTCGACAGGCACTTGAATTCATGATAAGTCATAGGAAACGCTTTAGTGTCAATTGTCGTGTTTTTGAATTGTATGTGTCGTAGGGTGACGTCGTTGCTTTGGGGTGTTTGTACGAGTTTGGTTCAATGTTAGGGTATGCTTGGATGGGTCTCGGGGTGTCGGTTCGTGGTCCGTAAATCGAGTCTAGAATGATAAGCATCGCATGTATTGAATTTTTTGTGGGCTTACAATTTGCGCAGGTACATGGACCCGGACACGAACCTTGGCACGGGGTCCGTGCCTTTGTTTTCTTCGAAGTGTCAATTGGTAGAGTCTACACGGACCTAGGCATGGGGTCCGTGCCCTTCCTTTTTCTAACAACACATTTCACAGTAGGTACACGGACTTTGACACGGACCCAGGCACGGGGTCCGTGTACTTCATATTTTGGGAAATTTTAGGCTCCCCTCATGTTTTGATTCGGGATTCGAGATTATGGTTAGTATGATGGTTAAAAAAGGTCAAGTCCCGAGTGAACTAGAATGTCATAAGTTATTTAATCACTTTGGTGGTGAGCTCGAGTACCTACGTCTAAGTTATGCAAGTTAAGTATTCAAACTCATGTTAGTATGTTGCAGCAGCGGCCCCAAGCGAGATCCAACGAATCCCTCAACGCCAAGTAAGTATGTTCGACGTGCAAAAGAAAATACTTTTTAAGTTTTTGAGATATGCTAAATATCTTATGACCAAATTTATGTATGGGATTGGAAAGCGGTAAAGCATGACCAGGGACCAATCCACTCCGTTAAAGCATGAACGGGTTTATATCAAGATTGGAAAACGTTAAAGCATGAACGGGGACCAATCCACCCGTTAAAGCATGAACGGGGATCTCATGTATGTGGCAGTGGATCTTTCCTGTCAGCCCAGTACTATGGTTTAGTCTGATCAGGAGATTTATATATGGGTCACTTGCTTTGAAACATGCATCTACGCAAAATTTTGTTATGTACGCTCATGTATGTACGAAACAATCATGTTTATGAAAGGTTCTACGTTGATGACACGTCTATGTATGTATGTATGTTCAAGATTTTGATATGCAAGTTCAGTTTCAGTATGTAAGTCCTATTTTAAAGTTGCATGTGATTTTATTACGTATTACTCGTTACTTCCAGTTTATATGTGTTAAGTCTTTAGACTCACTAGATTTGATCGATGCAGGTGAGGATGATCACGAGGAGACGAGGGGTGGGGACCAAAGAGCAGACTTGGACTGAGCAGGAGGCTAGACCCGAGGACCGCCCACGTTTTATTTTAAGATTTTAAGCATGACAAAATTTAATACTCTGATTTCAAGTTTGGTTTACGATATTCAAACACGTATTTTTCTTTAGCAAAACCTTGATTGTGATCTTTATGTTGCAAATATTTTGAATGAATAGTTTAATGATTCCGCAAATTGAATGTTTGTTTCTTGTTTAAAGAAAATTTTTATTTTTTCGCAAAGTTCAAGTAGTTCAAAATACGGTACGTTACAGTTGGTATCAGAGCGGTGTTCTTGTAAAGGGTATGCCTACTGCCAGTTGCAAGAAGCTCACGAAGTCACACCTCAAGTCTGTAAGTTTTAAAGTTTTAAATTATGTTATGTAGTAAGCATTGAATCATGATTTCCGTATGTACATATTTAAATTCAAATTATGTACATCTTATGCTATTAGTATTATGTTCATGCATGTGGGTTTACGTGTTGGGTAAATTATTGGAACAGTATGCCTCTTCGACTTATGATTAACCGGGAAGCAAGGGATGAGGGCAGAGAGGATCAAGTTGAGGGGGGAAACGCTCCTCCTTCTCCACCGCCAGATATGAAGGCACAGATGCTTGCAGGTATGATTCAGTTCTTCGCACAGTTTGCGAGGAACCAGGCTGCAGTAGGTGCAGGGGCGAGGCCCCAACCGGAAGCGGTGTATGAAAGATTTCGGAGGATGAACCCAAAGGAGTTTTCGTGGACCACTGACCCGATGATAGCTGAGGGATGAATTAAGTCCATCGAAGTTATCTTTGATTTCATGGAGCTGGCAGATGCAGACCGGATCAGGTGTGCTATATTCCTTCTAGCAGGGGATTCCAGACGGTGGTGGGAGAGCGCGTCAGTATCGGTCAATCTGCAGACTTTGACCTGGAATGGATTCAAGGAAGTGTTCTACTTCAAGTACTTCACTGAGGAAGTACACTCCCGACTGACTAAGGGGTTCATGGCGTTGCGTCAAGGGGACAATAGCGTTGCAGAGTTTGTGAGAAAGTTCAAAAGGGGGTGTTACTTTGTACCCCTGATAGCTAATGATGCCCGAGAAAAGTTGAGGCATTTCATGGATGGGTTGCGGCCGATCTTGCGCCGAGATGTCCGAGTAGCTGGCCCTACTACATATGCAGTTGCTGTGTCTAGAGCGTTGGCGGCAGAGCAGGATCAGAGGGATATTGAGGCAGACAGACAGGGCAAGAAGCCCTATCAGGCTCCACAGCAACAACAGCAACAGCGACCTCCGTTCAAGAAGCCTTTCCAAGGACAGCCAGGGAGAAGCCATATCAGGGACCGCCAAAAGGCAACGGTCCTGTTCCACAGCAGAAGGCTCCACAGAGGCCTGGTGATTTCCCAGTGTGTCAGAAATGCAACCGCCAGAATCCGAGACAGTGTTTATACGGATCAGGCAAATGCTTTAAATGTGGAGCCAGTGACCACATGTTGAAGGACTGCCCACAGTGGAGGCAGCCGACTCAGGGTAGGGTGTTCGCCATGCATACTCAGGAGGCGAACCCAGACACGACACTGTTGACTGGTAATTTATTTAATTCAGTGCAGTATTAGATTTTTACCTCGCATGCTTGTTTTATTTTGGGGACTATTAGGATGTTAGTTGGCATTTTTGGTGTCTTTCATTGCATAATGATAATTTTAGAACTTTTGGGATATAAGTTTTGTGCCGTGCTAACGCCTCTCAGGAAATATTTTCATAAAGATATTAGCCACGAAGGCCCTGATAGATTCGGGAGCCACTCACTCTTTTATCTCGGAGACATTCGCTAATCATTTGGACATCAATTCCATCGGCCTCGACGTGAACTATTCAGTGAAAGTCCCATCAGGGGAAGAACTATCATCTACTAGTGTGGTCAGGGATATTTATCTAGAACTGCAGGGCCATCTAGTGTATGCCGACCTGATAGTATTGCCGATGTCAGAATTCGACATTATCTTGGGAATGGACTGACTGACGAAGAACCGAGTCCTGATTGATTTTCAGAAACAGTCAGTATTGTTTAGGCCATTGGGCATGGAACAGTTTCTCTTTGAACCAGACAGATGGAGAGGTTTCCCTCGCATGATCTCCTGTATACAGGCACGGAGACTGATTTCCAATGGATGTCAGACTTTCTTGGCCAGTATCATTTCGACACCTGATGTGTCTACTCCATCTATATCAGATGTGCCAGTAGTCAGAGACTTCCCAGACGTCTTTCCTGACAACGTCACAAGTCTTCCACCAGATATAGAGGTGGAGTTTGCTATCGATCTCACGCCAGGCACTGTGCCAATCTCTAAGACACCGTACCGATTAGCTCCAGCTGAGATGCTAGAACTCAAACAGCTGATTCAAGAGCTTCTGGACAAAGAATTCATCCGCCCTAGTTGGTCACCCTGGGGCGCACCAGTGCTCTTTGTGAAGAAGAAGGATGGGAGTATGAGGTTGTGCATCGATTACCGAGATTTGGACAAGGTAACGATCAAGAATAAATATCCACTTCCTAGAATCGAAGACTTGTTCGATCAGTTGCAGGGAGCTACAGTGTTCTCTAAAATAGATCTTCAATCGGAGTATCACCAGCTGAAATTAAAGGATGCAGATGTGCATAAGACGACCTTCAGGACCAGGTATGGGCATTATGAGTTCTTGGTGATGCCGTTTGGACTGATGAACGCTCCAGCAATATTCATGGACCTCATGAACCAAGTATTCCAACCCTATCTTGATCAATTCGTCATAGTGTTCATTGACGATATTCTTATTTACTCAAAGAGCCATGAGGAGCACAGCCAGCATTTGAGGACGGTTTTACAGATCTTGCAGAGTCGCAAGTTATTTGCGAATTTCAGTAAGTGTGAATTTTGGTTGGAGAATGTAGCCTTTTTGGGTCACATAGCGTGTAGCAGTGAGATTGGGGTAGATCCAGCAAAGGTGGCAGCCGTTAAGGAATGGGTTGAGCCAAAGAATGCATCAGAGATCCGCAGCTTTCTGGGTTCAGCCGGTTACTACCGTAAGTTTATTCAGGGGTTTTCGTCGATAGTAGTGCCGCTCACTTCACTGACTAAGAAGAATGCTTAAATTCGTGTGAAGTGATGAATGTCATAAGAGCTTTGACACTTTGAAGCAAGCTCTTATTTCAGCGCCAGTGTTAGCCATGCCATCCAGGCAAGGATATTTTGTGTTATACACCGATGCATCTAACCTCGGATTAGGCGCAGTTTTGATGCAGCACGATCGGGTTATAGCTTATGCTTCCAAGCAGTTGAAGGTGCATGAGAAGAACTACTCGACTCATGATCTTGAGTTAGCCGCAGTAGTCTTTGCGTTGAAGATTTGGAGACATTACTTGTACGGCAAGAAATGCCAGATATTCACAGATCACAAGAGTCTCAAATATTTCTTCACGCAGAAAGAGCTGAATATGAGACAAAGGCGATGGTTAGAGCTGGTAAAAGACTATGATTGCGAAATTAGCTGCCATCCAGGGAAAGCTAACGTTGTGGCAGATGCCTTGAGCCGAAAAGTTGAAGTCATAGCACAGTTGTCAGTACAGAGACCTCTTCAAGCTGAGATTCAGAAATTTGGTCTAGAGATTTATCGTAAGGCCAGAGCTCCCTGACTATCTAATCTGACAGTCAAATCCGATTTGCTAGACCGAATCCGTAGGGGACAACCTTCATATGAGCAGTTGCAGAAATGGAGGCTGAAGGATGAGGCCAAGGGCAGTGTGCTCTACACAGTGTTAGATGGGATTGTGAGATTCAGAGGGAGAATGTGGGTGCCTAACGTTGATTCGATCAGAGAAGATATCTTATCAGAGGCACATGCATCTCCGTATTCAATCCACCCAGGAGGTACCAAGATGTACAAAGACCTGCAAATTTTGTATTGGTGGTCAAGGATGAAGAGAGACATCCGTCGTTGCGTATCAGAATGTCTTACTTGTCAGCAAGTGAAAGCCGAGCATCAGAGGCCAGCAGGGATGCTTAAGCCACTTCCTGTCCCTGAGTGGAAATGGGAGAATATTACCATGGACTTCGTCATTGGTTTGCCAAAGTCAGTCAGAGGTTTTAATGCCATTTGGGTCATAGTGGATCGACTCACTAAGTCAGTGAATTCTTGCCAGTGAAGACGACTTTCTCCATGACGTAGTATGCGGAGCTTTATATCAAGGAGATATTGCGTTTGCATGGGATCCCAGTTTCTATTATGTCCGACAGGGACCTGAGATTCACGTCATCCTTTTGGAAGAGCATACATGCAGGCATGGGGATGAAGTTGCATTTCAGTACAGCTTTTCACCCTTATACAGATGGCCATTCTGAGCATGTGATTCAAATTTTATAGGATTTGCTAAGAGCTTGTGTGATCGATTTCCAGGAGAGTTGGGAATCGAAGCTACCTCTGCTGGAGTTTGCCTACAACAAAAGTTTCCAATCATTTATAGGTATGGCTCCCTATGAGGCGTTGTATGGACGGAAGTGCAGATCACCGATTCATTGGGATGGAGTCGGAGAGAGAGCAAAACTTGGTCCAGAGATAGTTCAGCAGACTGCAGGTGTGGTGGTCAAAATACGAGACAGAATGAAGACCGCCCAGAGCCGTTAGAAGAGCTATGCTGATAAGAGGATGAGAGATCTAGAGTTTGCCGTAGGTGATCACGTTTTCGTGAAGATAGTACCCGTGAAGGGTGTTATGCGATTTGGGAAAAGAGGCAAGCTGAGTCCGAGGTTTATTGGGTCGTTGGAGATTCTTGACAGAGTTGGGACACTAGCCTATCGTGTTGCCCTTCCGCCGAACCTGGCCGGGGTACACAATGTGTTCCAGGTCTCAATGATAAGGAAGTACCTAGCTAATCCTTAGCATGTCCTGAGCTACGAACCTTTGCAACTTGCTCCAGACCTGTCTTATGAGGAAAGACCTGTCGAAATCCTAGACAGACAGGAGCGTAGACTTCGGAACAAGGTGACGAAGCTAGTCAAGGTCCAGTGGCTAAACCAATCAGTGGAAGAGGCCACTTGGTAGACTGAAGCAGATATGAGGAGTCGCTATCCGGAGTTGTCTAGTAAGATTTAATTTCGAGGACGAAATTTATATAAGTGGGGGAGGAACTGTAGAGCCCAAAATTCAGTACACGTAAAACCCATGCATTTATTTAATTGTTAATTAATTTATTTAATTTAAAATGAGTTTAGTGATGCATAATTTGTGAAAGTTGCATTATTTTAAATTAATTATGTTTATGTGATGCACGTTAAATGTTTTTCGAGTTTCATGTTTCAGGTGACTATTCGATGCAGGATCGAGGGAAAGAGACCGGTGACGATTTCGGTAATTTTTAAATGTGGTATTTTATTTTTATTGAGAATGGGGCATTTTAAAAGAGTTATTAAGTTTTTAGCAATTTTAAAAGTCTAATTTATTTATTTAGTGATTTTAGAATTTTAAAACTTTTAAAGTTAGCATTGTGTATTTTATTTTGCTAATTAGAGATTTTTGTTATAGTTAAGGGAGAGTTGGTATTTTAAATTAGTTGCTAATTAATAATTAAGTAAATTATTACTCTCCCTAATTTACTAAACACACGCACACAAACTTTTACACACACACACCACACGTAAAACACACACACACAACTCTTTGCACCCTATTTCAGATTTTTGTGAAGAAAATATTAGGGTTCTTAGACTAGAGAGCAGCCGCCCCTTCCCTCTGTAATTTCCAGCGAATTTTTCTCATTTTTGTTGCAAGAAAATCGCCCCACGATCGTCCCGGATCAGCCTCGCATCTTTCTCCGCTTCAGTATCGACGTATCGTGAGTTTTTCACATCAAAGGCACGTATATTCTTTTGTTTATGCATCGATCTCGTCATATTATGCGTTGTGTTGTTTATTATGCGTAAAAATACATGTGTGATGTGTAAAGTTTGAGCAGAAATTGTTTAGAGCGAATTTTTGAACGTTTGTGGATCTGAAAATCTCGTGTTTTGCTATTCTTTTGAAAACTGCGATTTATTGGGCATGATTTTGAGAAAATTTTAAACATATGAAACGTAGAACTTTTTGATACCTTCTATTTGATATAAAATTCGAAATTTTTGGATGAAAATTGAGTGAGATATGATATTTTTCGTGAGACTGCTCAAACTGCGTTTTCTGAAAAATGATGTATTGATGTGTTCTTGAAGTTTTATTGTCGCAGGCTTCGTTGGGGATCGACGGGTGATCGTTTCTGCGTCTAGGTATGCTTAGTATGATGTTGGGTTGGTATTTGGATTGTCGGTTAGTGTCGACAGGCACTTGAATTCATGATAAGTCATAGGAAACGCTTTAGTGTCAATTGTCGTGTTTTTGAATTGTATGTGTCGTAGGGTGACGTCGTTGCTTTGGGGTGTTTGTACGAGTTTGGTTCAATGTTAGAGTATGCTAGGATGGGTCTCGGGGTGTCGGTTCATGGTCCGTAAATCAAGTCTAGAATGATAAGCATCACATGTATTGAATTTTTCGTGGGTTTACAATTTACGCAGGTACACGGACCCGGACACGGACCCTGGCACGGGGTCCGTGCCTTTGTTTTCTTCGATGTGTCAATTTGCAGAGTCTACACGGACCCCTACACGGACATAAGCACGAGGTCCGTGCCCTTCCTTTTTCTCACGACACATTTCACAGTAGGTACACGGACCTTGACACGGACCCAAGCACGGGGGCCGTGTACTTCTTATTTTGGAAACTTTTAGGCTCCCTTCATGTTTTGATTCGGGGGTCGAGATTATGGTTAATATGATGGTTAAAAGAGGTCAAATCCAGAGTGAACTAGAATGTCATAAGTTATTTAATCACTTTGGTGGTGAGCTCGAGTACCTACGTCTAAGTTATGCAAGTTAAGTATTCAAACTCATGTTAGTATGTTGCAGCAGCGGCCCCAAGCGAGATCCAACGAATCCCCCAACGCCAAGTAAGTATGTTCGACGTGCAAAAGAAAATATTTTTAAGTTTTTGAGATATGCTAAATGTCTTATGACCAAATTTGTGTATAGGATTGGAAAGCGGTAAAGCATGACCAGGGACCAATCCACCCCGTGAAAGCATGATCGGGTTTAGATCAGGATTGAAAAGCGTTAAAGCATGAACGGGGACCAATCCACCCATTAAAGCATGAACGGGGATCTCATGTATGTGGCAGTGGATTCTCCCTGTCAGCCCAGTACTGTGGTTTAGTCTGATCAGGCGATTTATGTATGGGTCACTTGCTTTGAAACATGCCTCTACGCAAAATTATGTTATGTATGCTCATGTATGTACGAAGCAATCATGTTTATGAAAGGTTCTACGTTGATGGCACGTCTATGTATGTATGTATGTTCAAGCTTTTGATATGCAAGTTCAGTTTCAGTATGTAAGTCCTATTTTAAAGTTGCATGTGGTTTTATTACTTATTACTCGTTACTTCCAGTTTATATGTGTTGAGTCTTTAGACTCACTAGACTTGATCGATTCAGGTGAGGATGATCATGAGGAGACGAGGGGTGGGGACCAAGGAGCAGACTTGGACTGAGTAGGAGGCTAGACCCGAGGACCGCCCACGTTTTATTTTAAGATTTTAAGCATGACAAAATTTAATACTCTGATTTCAAGTTTGGTTTACGATATTCAAGCACATATTTTTCTTTAGTAAAACCTTGATTATGATCTTTATGTTGCAAATATTTTGGATGAATAGTTTAATGATTCCGCAAATTGAATGTTTGTTTCCTTTTTAAAGAAAATTTTATTTTTCCGCAAAGTTCAAGTAGTTCAAAATACAGTACATTACATTTCTATTATTTACAATTTCGAAAATAATATCCTATACATGCCTGTAAATAAAATTTCACAACTTCCCATAATTTATGGGTTTTCACACTATTTATTTTATTGAATTAGTGGAAAGAAGCTCAAATATATGAAATCGAGTATCTATTATCAATTATTGAGTTCAAGAAAAAAATTTGGTGGATTTTATATTTTAGCATTGATTTTAAATTTGGAATAATATATAAAATCGTCTTTTACATAGTTAAGACATCTTCCCAATTCAATATCTTAATTTACTCGTGCTAATTTATTATATCATGTTATAAGTTATCCATAACACACATTAACCTCTCCATCAATATTGAACACATTTGAGGAAATAATTAATACAAACGTAAATTGAGGAACTGGACCGGGAAGAGAGGATACTTATTTAAATATGATCGTTTTTTGTCATTTTCAAAATATATACTGTTTTATAATACTTTTGACGTATAATTATTTTGTGATCATGCTAAGAGAAAATTAATCCAAAATTTAACATCCCAAATAAATTATATCGATTTTCTGACAGAGACATATTTCAATATTGTATACCGTGAAGACTAAATTTGACTCATTATGTTCATCCGAGGGCTTAGATTGCATGTGGCTATAAGTTGATCGATGACCCAACGTCTGTGATAGCTAATTCGATTAAATAAGGCATGAGTTGGTGAAGATCGTTAATCACAATCTTCTTCTTCGCAATCGTATTCACTAAAACAGAGCAAAAGTGCCATTCATTTTTCTTTTTCTTCAAGAGAGTTGATCCTGGAATTGGGAAAGCAAGAGAGGAGTGATTTGTACAAACTTGTTTTAATATATAGATTTGTATTGTTAGCTCGGTGGTGAGGCTCTGTGAGAATTGTAATCTTTGTATAACTCATTTGATTAGTGGATTCAATTGGAGGTTTCCGGATCCTTGGATGTAGGATTGATCTTAATCCGAACCAAGTAAATTCGTGTCGTTGTGTTCTATTGCTTCTGAATTTTATTTGTGTCTTTCTTGTTTGGACTCTTCTGGTCATGTAATCTCAACAAACTGGCATCAGAGCGCTAAGTTACTTCATCATTCAACAAGTCTAAACGAGTTATTCTGGAGGTAGTTGCCCTTTTTTGCCCGTGTGAAATCTTGAATTGATTCTTTGAAGAAAGTCCATTGGCCAGGGGCTATCTCAATATGTCGACATCAAGATTTGAGTTGGAGAAATTTGATGGTAGAAACGAATTCAACCTATGGAAGGAAAACAATGATTGCACATCTCAGAAACTTAGGGCTGGATGAAGCTCTAAATGGTGAATCAAAGATGCCCGACTCCATACAGAACAAAGATGAGATTCTTAAGAAAGCCAGAAATACAATTGTCTAGAGTTTAAGCGATCAAATTCTTAGAAAAGCTGTGAAAGAGAAATATGCATGTGATATGTGGACTAAACTAGAACAACTGTATATGACCAAGGCACTACCCAATATAATTTACTTAAAACAACGATTCTATGGATTTAGTATGGATGAGAACAAGACTATAGATGAAAACATTGATAAATTCACCAAGTTATTCTCTGATTTAGAGAACATGGAAATGACCATTGGCAAAGAAGATCAGGTCATATTCCTCTTGAATTCTTTACCGAAACAGTATGATCATCTAAAGGATACTCTTAAGTATGGGAGAGAGACTTTCACCCTTGAAGAAGTCACATGTGCTGCTTACTTGAAAGAATTGGGTCTTAGGGCTAAAAGTAAACAATATAGAGCAGTTGATGGAGGATTAAATGTAAGAGAAAGGCCTGTTGATAGAAAAGATCATGCAAGTAAGGAAAGACAACAACCATATCAAGATCTAGAAACAAAAAGGACTTGTTGGACTTGTAAGAAAGAAGGCCATTTTAGAAGAAATTGCCCTCAAAGAAGGTCAGCCAGAGAAGTGATTCCAATCCAAGAAATGGTGCAGCAAATCTGCTACAAGAATATGAATAAGCCGAGGTCCTAACAATATACATTGATGATCCAAAGGAAGAATGGATTATAGACTCCGGCTGCACTTATCGTATGTCCCCTAGAAGAGACTGCTCTTTGACTTTAAAGAGGTGGATTTAGGAAAATTCTTAATGGGAAATAACCAATCATGTAAAATACTTGTTACTGGTTCCGTGAATCTAAGAATGTGGAATGGATCTTTGAAGATGATCACTGAAGTTAGATACATACCTGATATAAAGAGGAACTTAATATCTCTAGGCACATTGGATTAAAAGGGCTTTAGCTCAAGATGGTGTACTAAAGGTCATTAAAGGGTCCTTAGTAGTTATGAAGGGAAATCTAAAGCCAGGATTATATGTCTTGCTAGGAAACACCATATCACAAGAAGCAAATGCAACCGTTCCTGTCAAGGACAAAACAGAATTGTGGCACAAAAGACTATGCCATATGAGCATCAAAGGGCTCTATGAACTCACCAAGCAAGGCCTCCTGGACTCGAAGCATATCAATAATCTGGAATTTTTTTGAGAATTGTGTGCTGGGGAAAGCTCACGGGCTGAAGTTCAACACTGCAGTTCACAATACAAAATCAACACTCGATTATATACACCCCGATTCGTGGGGATCCTCGAAGGTACGTCTCTCACTTTCTAAATCTCAATATTTCATTTTCTTGATTGATGATTATTCTAGAAAAGTGTGGATTATTTTCTTAGAACAAAGGATGAAGCATTTAACAAATTTGTTGAATGGAAAACCTTGATTGAAAATCAAACAGGAAAAAAAAACTAAGAACTGATAATAGAATTATGTGATCAAGAGTTTGGAAATTATTGTGCAAACTCTGGAATTGTTAGACATAGAACATGCACGCACACACCACAAAAAAATGGTGTGGCAGAACGTATGAATAGAACTATTATGGACAAATTTAGATGCATGTTGAGTGAAAGTGGGTTTCCAAATAAATTTTGGGATGAAGCTGCCTCAACAGCCTGTTATTTAATAAACAGGTCTCCATCTTCTACCATCGAATTTATGGTTCCTGAATTGAAATGGTCTACTATAAAACCTGATTATAATAATCTCAGAATTTTTGGTTGTGTCGTATATGTTCTTGTTAGCCAAGGTACACTCAATCCTAGAGCAAAGAAAGATATCTTTCTTGGATATCTTAGTGGAGTCAAAGGCTACAAAGTATGGCTATTAGATGACCTCAAATGTGTAATAAGCAGAGGTGTAATTTTCAATGAAAATTAGTTTTATAAAACTAACATGAACACTTCAGAAATAGCCAGCTCTAAACAAGCTGAGCAAAACTTGCAGACTCGGGTGAAGCCTCAAAACTTGGATGAAACTCTGAAACAAAAAATACAGGAAACCAAAATGGAGGTGGAGTTACTCAACACCAGTATGATATAATTCGGAACAGTGTTCAACCAGATTTTTACACCAATAATCAAGAAGTCTGGGATTATGAGGAATTTCATAATGATATTTAGAATACTCAACAGTTGGATTCCTTTCAAGAGATCAAATTAGAAAGCAAATGAGATCACCACCAAGGTTTTCAAATACAAATTTTATTGCATTTGCTTTGAATGTGGCTGATCTACTCGAGCTTGAGGAACCAACTAGCTACAATGAAGCTAGAATGAGCAAAGATTGCCAAAATGGAAGAAAGCCATGGATAAGGAACTTGAGTCATTGGATAAAAACAACAGTTGGACTCTTGTTGATAGACCTAGAGGGAAAAGAGTTATCGGCAGCAAGTGGGTGTTCAAGAGAAAACAAGGAATTCAAAGAGTAAAAGCAACAAGATATAAAGCCAAATTAGTGGCAAAATGCTTCCCTTAAGTTGAAAGAATAGACTACCATGAAGTCTCATCCCTTATTGTAAAGCGCGCCTCAATTAGGACTGTATTGGCAATCACTGCAATTCATGACTTGGAGTTGGAACAATTAGACATAAAGACTGATTTTTTGCATGTCAATCTTGAATAAAAAGATCCTAACAACTCAACTGGAGGGCTTTGTGAAAGAGGGAAAAACAGGAAAGGTTCACTACAAGAAAAATCAAAATCAACAACACACCTACGACAACGGTTTTTACTAAAACCGTTGTCGTATGCTTTTTGACAACGGTTTTAGTGAAAACCGTTGTCGTAGGTGTGTTTTTTAAACAAAAGACAACGGTTAAAACCGTTGTCTTTTGGGTGTCAAAGACAACGATTTTGTAAAACCGTTGTCATTTGAACGTTTTTTAGGGTCAAAGACAACGGTTTATAGAAACGTTGTCTATTAGCGTGTTTTTTTTGACAATCGAAAACGGTTTTCTTAAACTGTTGTGGAAAAGAGTGATGTAAAACGTATTTAGCGACGGTTTTGCTGAAACCGTCGCTATAGTTAGCGACGGTTTTATATAAACCGTCGCTATTTTTAAATTAGCGACGGTTTGTCCTAAAACTGTCGTATAATATATGTCGCTATATTTAGCGACGGTTTTAAATAAATCCGTCGCAGGTTTTTAATTAGCGACGGTGGTTATTACATCGTCACTAATTTTAGCGACGATTTAGAAAACACTGTCGCAAATTATAAATGTCCGACGGTTTATTAATAAACAGTCGCTATTAGCGATGGTTTGACCAAAACCCGTCGCAACTCTTCTATAAATACTCGCTCATTCGGTCCATTTTAAAACAAACAACTTCACAACACTTAAAATTTTTCTTACACAATTTTAGTTTCGGTAATTTTAAAAAATTGTTCCAAGTTATTTAAACCCCCGCAAATTTATGTAAATTTTTTCGTTTTATTTTTTGTTAAATTTTTAAGTTTTAGTTAAGATCTTAGTCTATTCAAATTACAAGTTTTTTTAGAATTATTAAATTGTTAAAAGTAAACTTTTTTTATTTTACTGAAAATATTAGCGACGAAAATCAAGAACTAACCGTCGCTAAAATTAGCGACGGAATGCATTACCTAACCGTCGCTAATGTTAGCGACGGTTTAACAAAAATCTGTCGCGATATTTATTTGCGACGATTTGTTAAAAACCGTCGCAAATTGTAGCTTCAACAACGGATAAAAACCGTTGTCTTTGAGCGCACCCTTTAACCACAGGGGCTTTAACAACAGTTTTAAAAGACCTACAACTACGGGGAAAAACCGTTGTCGTAGGCCTTTTTTCTTGTAGTGGTTTGTCTGCTACAAATATCACTCTATGGAGCCAAACAATCTCCTAGGCAATGGTATCGCAGGTTTGATGAGTTCATGCTACAAAAAAAGGTGAAAAGGTAAAAATTCGACAATTGTTTTACTTCTATGAGCTTCCAAACCATTCCTACATATATCTACTAATCTATGTAGATGACATGCTCATTGCTTGTAAAGAATCGATGGAAATACAAAGATTAAATAGCATCCTCGATTCTGAATCTGACATGAAGGATCTTGGACCAGCAAAACGTATCTTATGTATGGATATTATCATAAACAGAAGTCTAAGAACCTTGAGCTTATCTCAGGAAGGATACATAAATAATTTGGTTGATATATTTGGTATGAAAGATGCTAAGAGTGTAAACACTCCAATTGGTGCACACTTCAAGCTAATGTCTGTCAAATAAGAAGATGATGAACTAGAATATGCTCATATAAAGGTTGTACCCTATTCAAATTATGTAGTAAGCATTATGTATTCTATGGTATCACCAAGACCAAACATTGCATATAGATTGAGTTTAATTAGCAGGTTCATGTGCAAGCCTGGTAGGGAACACTGGAAGGTTGTGAAGTGGCTACTAAGATATCTAAAAGATACCAAGAAGATGAAATTGGTTTATTCAATATCTTCACAATTAACATGTGGAGCCATAGAATATTGTGACTCGGATTATGCCACGGATCTTGATAAAATATGGTCATTGTATGGGTATGCTTTTACTGTAAAAGGGAATGTAGTAAGCTAGAAATCAAGCTTACAACATGTGGTAGCTTTGTCAACAACCGAAGCTGAATATATCTATCTTATGGAAGCTGTAAAGGAAGCCTTGTGGATTAAGAGCTTTGTTAGTGAGATGGGATACGAATAGAAATCTACAATAGTCTTATGTGACTCACAAAGTGCATTCACCTTTCTAAGAATGTCGTGTTTCATGAAAGAACCAAACACATCGATGTGAGGTTGCATTTTGTGAGGGAAATCATTTCAAGGGAACTAGTTAGTGTGAAAAAGATCGACACAAAGGTTACCCCTACAGATATGCTAACTAAAGTTATTCCAGTGAACAAACTCAATGATGATTTGGGCCTGTTCGACATTTTGTAGTGACTACCCTATAAGAATAAGGGAACTCCATTTTAGAACCACTGAAATGAACCAAATAGGTGGAGAATCGTAAAGACTAAATTTGACTCATTATGTGAGGGCTTAGATTGCATGTGGCTATAAGTTGATGATCCAATAGCTGTGATAGCAAAATCTTGGAAGCCAACCGATTAAATAAGGCATGAATTGGTTAAGATCGTTAATCACATTCTTCTTCTTCTTCGCAATCGTATTCTCTGAATCAGAACAAAAGTATCATTCATTCTTCCTTCTCTTCAAGACACTTGATCTTGGAATTGGGCAGCAAGAGAGAAGAACATTATGTACAAACTTGGTTTAATATATAGATTTGTATTTGAAGGGAAATATATTTTCCTAATAATTTCTTAATTTAATTTATTTCCCTAATTGACTTTCCTTGTTGATTTGATTGCATATAATATTTTGCATTTCTAGATAATTATGCAAATAATATCATGCTATGATTTTGAATAATTAAATATGTTTTGACTTTCTAGATAATATGATATTTAATGAGATCTTGCCTTTCTAATTAATGAGATAAATATGCTAGGATTTTATTCTTGATAATGAGATATTATTGTGATTTGGTATCAATATTTAAAAGAGTTTATTTCTAATTAAACTCTTATTTTCCTTGTTGAATAAGTTTCCTTGTGGAGATAAACTCTAGGAGAGATGAAGTCTATAAATAAGAGAAACAAGGACATTGTTGCGCGTGCTTGGGAGTTTTCGTGATAGGAAGAGAAGAGAGAGAGAGAGAGAGAGAAGAGTCATTTTTCGTGGAGATTTTCGTGAGTTGTTTTTCGTGGAAGAGTTTTTATTGGAGAGATTTTCGTGGGAGTTTTTAGTGGGAGATTTTCGTGGTGTTCTCTTCTCTCGATCAAATATACACGCACTTGTGCACGTAATAGATTTCAGAGAAATATTTCTTCAAGGGACGTGCTCTTGTGAAGAGTGCAGATACCGCGTGTTGCCTTGAATGTTTCCAACATCTTCAGACAACATCCGTAACGAAGTTGACTGAAGATCGTGTTTCGTTGATTTTGCTTTTGGGCTTACGTTTTTACTTTCTTGTTTACGTTTTATTATTGCTGGTTATTTTAGAAAGCATTTGTTTTCTCAACTTGTTGAGAAAATTGATTTTTATTATAATCACTAGTGATAGGTTTTTGTGTAAACGATTTGGTTTTCTAGTGATTAATTTTTGCCATAAGACACCGCACAAGTATTTATACTTGTGCATATTTAATCTTGTCCATCTATTTATTTAAAGTCGATTTGTGTTATAAAATTTAATATTCCGCTGCATGTTGTCCGAGATGTTATAACATCTGGCACAACACTTAATTCTGATAAAACACAAATTTGCGATTTTACATCCTAGTCTGATATTTTTATTATGTTTAGTATCTGTCGAACAATATAATTCCTTACAAGTGGTATCAGAGCTTACTCTTGACATACTAAGTGATTATTCTGGTTTTTGTTTTTTTTGACAGAAATATTTAAATGGCCACCTCCTTGAATGCACTGTTGAAAGACAAACGCTGGCTGCAAGTGAACCCGTTGGGTGTTGCCCTAGGTGTTGCCACTCCTGGCCGCAACATCTGCGAAAAATCAATCTGTTTAAAATCTACAGTCTCGGGAAATTCAAGTGTAGATGATGAATTGGAAGCTGATGATGAAGAAATCACTCTTGAAAGTGTACAAAAGCTTTATGAGGAGTTGTATGCCGATTGGACCAAAAAGAACAAGCTTAACTCAAATCTTATGAAAAAAAACACCGAACTGAAATCGGTGGTGGCGAAACTTGAAGTTATTCTTTGCAAAAAGGATGTGGAACTAGGCAAGACCAAGGATGAACTTCAAAATGCTATTGAAACTTTATCCAACATTAATTCGAGCACATCCAAGCTTGATTCCATACTTTTGATGAAAAGAGATGACAAGAAAGGCTTAAGCTTCAAAGACAGTGTGTTTGAAACTGGTGAATCCTCCAAGTCGACTGTTTTTGTGAAGGGAAAGGCTAATACATCTTCACAGCCACAATCCAAGTCGCCGATCAAAACTCCCCACCAAAAAGACAACCTGCTGCACCCGTTCCTAAGAAAAGAAAACGCATTTATGTATGTCAATACTGTTTTAAACCTGGACATATCAGGCCCTACTATTTTAAACTATGGGATGACTGCATGAATCAAAAGTCGAGTCGGATGTTGCCCCGAATGTTGTCCAACATTTCCCGCAACACCTCCAACCATCGACCTACAGTAAGACAAATTTGGGTACCAAATGTAAAAACTCACTATAAAGTTGTCTATACTTCGTTAAAAACTAACGCTGCAGGTCATTGGTACTTTGATAGTGGAAGCTCACGCCACATGACAGGTTCAAGAGAACATCTTATCGATTATGTTGAACAAAATTGTGGTAGAGTAACCTATGAAGGAGGAGCTAAAGGAAAAATTGTGGGAAAGGGTACATTGAATGTCGAAGGACTACCAAAACTCCACAACGTGCTTCATGTTGAAGGATTAAATTCAAATTTGATAAGCATAAGCCAATTGTATGATGATAATTTGCTTGTTAAGTTTGATAAATATACTTGTGAAGTTTTTGATGAAGTTTTTGATGAAACTAACATTTGCGTTATGACAGGTACAAGGTCTTCGGATAATTGCTATCAAATAGGTGAAGAACTTTCACGCAAACATGCACAAATTACTGAACTCGACCTTTGGCATCAAAAACTTGGTAATGCAAATTTCAAAACCTTGAAAAATTTGAGTAAGTACGATGCAGTACGAGGTATGCCTAATCTTTCATTTGATATACCATATGTTTGTGGCGATTGTCAAAAGGGTAAGCGAACTCGCGTGTCACACCCAGTGTTGCCATCATCTGGGATAACACGCTATCTGGAGTTACTGCACATGGATCTTATGGGTCCTATGGAAGTGGAAAGCTTTGGAGGTAAGAAATATTCTTTTGTATGTGTCGATGACTTTTCACGGTTTTCTTGGATAAGTTTTATTAGGGAAAAGTCAGACACCTTCGGTGTGTTTAAAAAATTGGTCTCAAGAATCACAAACTTCCATAATTTAAAGGTGAGAAGGATCAGGATTGATCATGGTAAGGAATTTGAAAATTCTTCATTCTCATCATTTTGTGACAGGAAAGAGATTTCACATGAATTTTCAGCACCAAAAACCCCACAACAAAATGGCATTGCCGAACGCAAGAACAGGACTTTGCAAGAAATGGCAAAAGTGATGCTAGCTTCAAAGAGTATTTCAGGGCAGAAGCTCTCAATACAGCATGTCATATTTAGAATATGGTGTATTTGAGAAGTGGTTCAACCATGACTTCTTATTAAATAATCATGGGAAAGAAGCCCAATCTTAAATATTTTCATATTTTTGGTTGTTTTTGTTATACTTTGAATGACAGGGATCAACTTGCAAAATTTGACTCAAAAAGTGATAAGTGCTTGTATTTGGGATATGCCACTAATGGTCGAGCTTACCGCATTTTAATTTACGAACTAGGACTATTATGGAATCCATTAATGTTGTTTTTTATGATTGTGCAGATCTCAAAAAGAAAACATCAAAAGATGACGTGGATGACCTTCTGGAAATTCCTGTATCACTGGAAACTGCAGATGTTGCCCCAGATGTTGCAACATCTGGCACAACATGTGACACTGAAGTCACTGGATCTGAAGAAATGCATAGCGAAGATGATGCAGTAGATGATGGACCTAGTATTCCAAGCAAAATTCAGAAGAACCATCCATCATCTCAAATAATTGGAATTGTGCATGGAGAAGTCCAAACTCGAAAGAAAGAGAGAGTGGATTACTGCAAGTTGGCTGGACTTATATGCATGAGTTCTACATACTCACAGGTTAGATTTTCATGTTTTATATCCAATTTTGAACCTAAAAATGTTGATGAGCTTTAAAAGATGAATTTTGGATTAATGCAATGCATGATGAGCTTGAGCAATTTGTTCGAAATGATGTGTGGAACTTGGTTCCACCTCCTAATCATGGTAACATAATTGGTACAAAATGGATTTTTAAGAATAAAACTGATGAGTCGGGAAACATCATTCGAAACAAAGCAAGGTTGTTTGCTCAAGGATACACACAGGTTGAGGGGGTTGATTTTGATGAGACCTTTGCTCCTGTAGCCCGTATTGAGTCAGTCCGACTTTTTCTAGCTATTGCATGCTACATGAAAATCAAACTTTTTCAGATGGATGTTAAAATTGCTTTTTTAAATGGAATTTTGAGTGAGGAAGTGTATGTTAGATAACCTAATGGTATTGAGGATCCACACCATTTGGATCATATCTACAAATCGAAGAAGGCACTTTATGGTTTGAAGCAAGCACCACGTGCGTGGTATGGAAGATTGACTGAATATCTACTTGAAATTGGCTTCAAACGAGGTGAGGTAGACAAAACTCTTTTTATTCAAAAGTCCAAAGGTGAGATTCTTATTTGTCAAGTCTATGTTGATGATATAATCTTTGGTTCTTCATCTGAAAAGCATGCTAATGATTTCGTTGAGTGCATGTCATCTACTTTTGAAATGAGCATGGTTGGTGAGTTAAGTTTCTTTCTTGGTTTGCAAATTAAACAAATGCATGATGGCATCTTCCTATGTCAAAGTAAGTATGCTAAGAATTTGATTAAGAAATTTGCAAATGAAAACACAAAACACATGAGAACTCCTATCGGCTCGAGTGAAAAATTGTGCAAAGATGATGTTGCCGAAAATGTTGACAACACCTTATATCGTAGCATCATAGGTAGCCTCCTCTATTTGACAGCCAGTCGCCCTGACATCATGTTTAGTGTATGCTTATGTGCTAGATATCAATCTAATCCTAAAATTTCTCATTTAAAAGTTGTGAAGCGTATTTTACGTTACATATCAGGAAAAATTGAATTAGGATTATGGTACACTCAAGAAACCAACTCGAATCTAGTAGGTTTTTCTGATACTGATTGGGCTGGTGATTTAGATGATAGGAAGAGTACATCTGGAGGTTGTTTTTATCTTGGCAATAATTTGATATCGTGGCATAGTAGGAAACAAAATTGTGTTTCACTTTCAACTGCTGAATCCTGAATATGTGGCAGCTGGAAGTTGTTGTACTCAACTTTTGTGGATGAATCAAATGATAGAAGATTATGGACTTAAGAGTGAAACCTTACTTGTGTACTGTGATAATTCGAGTGCAATTGATATTTCAAAAAATCCAGTACAACACTCTCGATCAAAACACATTGACATTCGACATCACTTTATTAGAGATCTAGTAGAAAAGGGGTTGATTCGAATTAAATTTGTTGGTACACATAACCAATTGGCAGACATATTCACTAAAGCATTAGACTTTGAGAGATTCTCCAACCTTAGGAAATCTCTCAGCATGTGTGCAATGTGATCATTCATGGATGTTGTCTCGGATGTTACAACATCTCAGACAACACCTCATTTGCATGTGCGTTTCTAAGACTTAGGCATACTGCATTTGCATGCATACTGTTATATGATGTGTTTTCACGATGTTGCATAATCTTCTGGTGCACTTACAATTTCTTGTTCTATTTAAACTTAAAACACTTGGACATGATTAATGATCTGATTAAGTCACAAAGTAGTTGAAAGATGTTCATGTAATCCATGACGTTGACCCATACGAAAGGTGACTTGAGAAGATTGAGTAAAAGGAAAAATTAATTATGAATATGCTCTGCATCAGAAGAAAAGATTAGAAAAAGCTACCTAAAAGAGTCTAATGAAGACTGTGCTTTTAGTGTGGGAGCTACCTCTTCTGAATTTAATACAGAAGTCAAAATAGAAGAAATTGGAAAAAGCTACCTAGAGGAGTCCTAAAGAAGACCGTTCTTCTAGTGTGGGAGCTACCACTTCTATGGTCAGAAAGTGAATAAGTCTCTACGTGTGCATAAAAATCAAAATAAATGTTTGGAATTGGACCTGTTGTCAGGAGATGTTGCCAACATTTGCGAAAACACTTCATCCGTAAACATATCTCGTACTTGTTTCATGTTGTTATTTCTGTTTCATTTTGTTATTACGCATAAATAGGTCATGAATAAACAAAACATTGTGAATATTGTTGGTTCATGAGATATGAGTAGTCCAACAGAGAAAATTCGGCGAAAATTCGGTTTTTGCTAAAAATCCAATATTTGTGATTTTTAATGTTTCAGTGGTGTTAAAATCGATGTGGGTTTCAATTCTGGAAATTATTTTGAAATGATTTTGGACGCAATTATCTCAGTAATTTTGGTAAGTGATTAGGGGCCAAAGCTGATCTGGTTTAGTACGAGAACTTGGTTGTCCATTCTGAAAAAAAAGGGGGAGAAGATGCGACTCAAACTCAACCATCTATCAGATACCTTTTATGTTTCTGTTTTCGCTGATGTGTTTATGTTTTAATGATCTGTTAAAGATATTTTGCAGGTGTTGTTTCAGATGTTGCCAACACAACGAACACAACGAACAACACCCGTACTAACTTGATTTTATTCAGGGGGAGAAAAATTCTCATATTAAGGGAGAGTTAATTGGAGTTTAACTGAGAAATTGAGTTTGATCTCATTTTGTCCAGAAAGGCAAAAAAGGGGAGATTGAAGGGAAACATATTTTCTTAATAATTTCTTAATTTAATTTATTTTCCTAATTGTCTTTCCTTGTTGATTTGATTGCATTTAATATTTTGTCTTTCTATATAATGAGATAATTGAGCAAATAATATCATGATATGATTTTGAATAATTAAATATGTTTTGACTTTCTAGATAATATGATATTTAATGAGATCTTGCATTTCTAATTAATGAGATAAATATGCTAGGATTTTATTCTTGATAATGAGATATTATTGTGATTTGGTATCAATATTTAAAAGTGTTTATTTCTAATTAAACTCTTACTTTCCTTGTTGAATAGGTTTCCTTGTGTAGATAAACTCTAGGAGAGATGAAGTCTATAAATAAGAGAAACAAGGATATTGTTGCGCGTGCTTGGGAGTTTTCGTGACAGGAAGAGAAGAGAGAGAGAAGATTTATTTTTAATGGAGATTTTCGTTAGTTGTTTTTCGTGGAAGAGTTTTTATTGGAGAGATTTTCGTGGGAGTTTTTAGTGGGAGATTTTCGTGGTGTTCTCTTCTCTCGATCAAATATACACGCACTTGTGCACGTAATAGATTTCAGAGAAATATTTCTTCAAGGGACGTGCTGTTGTGAAGAGTGCAGATACCGCGTGTTGCCTTGAATGTTACCAACATCTTCAGACAACATCCGTAACGAAGTTGACTGAAGATCGTGTTTCGTTGATTTTGCTTTTGGGCTTACGTTTTTGCTTTCTTGTTTACGTTTTATTATTGTTGGTTATTTTAGAAAGCATTTGTTTTCTCAACTTGTTGAGAAAATTGCTTTTTATTATAATCAATAGTGATAGGTTTTTGTGTAAACGATTTGGTTTTCTAGTGATTAATTTTTGTCATAAGGCACCGCACAAGTATTTATACTATAGAATACTTGTGCATATTTAATCTTGTCCATCTGTTTATTTAAAATCAATTTGTGTTATAAAATTTAATATTCCGCTGCATGTTGTCCGATCTTCATTAGGGAAAATTAGCATTTTGGTCCTATATCTTAGCTTGTTTTTAAAGCAAAATACAGCTGTTCTTTCCAGTTCCAGCGACACGGGACGAATTAAAAAAAAAAAAAAAA
>NC_133316.1:14454352-14454741 GCF_012295235.1 Primulina huaijiensis | reverse complement strand
AAATAATAATAATAATAATAATAATAATAATAATATTAAATATCCGTTCTTAAATATGTTTGTTTTTAATTATTATTATTATTAAATTGTTTTTAAATCATCATTATTATTATATATAATGAAATTAAATTAAATTAAATATGAAACTCACAGATTACTTTTTTCTATAAAACCAAACATTTTCCAAAATATCACTCTTCATAATAACCTTATTTTAATTAAAATAAATATTCAAAATCATATCATTTGATGAAAAGATTATTCGAACATAATTACAAACTACACGAAAATTTAGTGTGCTTGAAAATATTGAATTTCATCATCATCTAGACACACTACTTATGAGTAATTATTGTTTTGGAAAAATTATAATTTTGGTCAAGTAAATT
>NC_133316.1:14450122-14450389 GCF_012295235.1 Primulina huaijiensis | reverse complement strand
TTTTTAACATTATAACTCATTATTCATGGGTCCTACAGTCCACTCATTCATCTTTAAATTTTTTCATATTAAATAAATATGTTTTAAATATATTTTACATTATTTAAATCATTATTTTAATTTTTAAAACCATCTAATTTTTAATAAAATAATTTAATTAATTTTAAAATATAATATTAATTTTTTTAAAAATATATTTATTAAATAAAGTAGGTGTTCGAAAGAAATAATTATGAAATTGAAATGAAACAATAACTTAGAAATAAA
>NC_133316.1:14436777-14449972 GCF_012295235.1 Primulina huaijiensis | reverse complement strand
AAAAAGTAAAAATCTCAAACTCTCAAAATTATCACACTACACACTTTATAATATTTTTCTCTCAACTCAATTGTGATTTTCTTCACAAATGAGAGATCTATTTATAGAAAATTTTTACAAATAATCCAAAAATAAAATACATCATTACCTACATCATCACACACTAATTTTCAATATTCAACACCTAATTTTACCTAATTTTCAACATTCAACATTCACATTTTCAACACAAATATTTAACACATTTTTAAATAATTTTTCAACACTCCCCCTTGTGATGATGATCATAATGATTGTATACATTACGTGTTTTTATACTGCCTCGTTAAAAACCTTACTAGGAAAAACCCATTGGGATAAAAACCATAGTAAGGGAAAAAGAGTGCAGTCACGTAAACTCCCCCTCATGTTGACACGAACAATTCTTCACAAATTTCGTAGATTGCGCATCCCAATATTATATATGTGCTTTCTGAATATTGTCGTAGGAAGTGCCTTTGTGAAGAGATCTGATGAGTTTTCACTTGATTGAATGTGACGAACATCAATACATTTATTCTTCTCAAGCTCCTTGGTGAATGCGAAGAACTTAGGAGGAATATGTTTAGTTCTGTCGCTTTTTATGTATCCTTCTTTCATTTGAGCAACACATGCAGCATTATCTTCATATAGTATCACAGGCTTCTCGTCGAATGATAATCCGCATGAGATTTGGATATGTTGGGTCATTGATTTTAACCACACACATTCACGGCTTGCTTCATGTAGTGCAATAATTTCGGCATGATTTGATGAAGTTGTTACGAGCGTTTGTTTCTGTGAACGCCAAGAAATTGCAGTGCCTCCACGAGTAAATACATATCCAGTTTGGGAACGTGCCTTGTGTGGATCAGATAAGTATCCAGCATCATCATAACCAATTATACTTGGATTAGCATCTTTTGAATACAAAAGTCCCAAGTCTGTCGTTCCTCATAGATAACGGAATATATGTTTAATTCCGTTTCAGTGTCTCTTTGTTGGAGATGTGCTAAATCTTGCCAATAAATTTACAGCAAAAGATATATCAGGCCTTGTACAATTTGTAAGATACATAAGGGCACCGATAGCACTTAGATATGGTACTTCTGGACCAAGAACATCTTCATCATCTTCACATAGACGGAATGGATCCTTTTCTATGTTTAATGATCTAACAATCATTGGAATACTTAAAGGATTTAATTTATCCATATTAAAACGTTTAAGGATCTTTTCTGAATAATTTTTCTGGTGAACAAATATTTCACATTCTTTTTGTTCAATTTGTAAATCCAGACAATACTTGTTTTTTCCAAGATCCTTCATTTCAACTTCTTCCTTCAATTATGACACAACTTCATAAATTTCATTATTCGTTCCAATGATGTTTAAATCATCAACATATACAGCAATAATTACGCATCCGGATGTTGTTTTCTTAATGAAAACACAAGGGCATATTGAATTATTTACATATCCATTTTTCATCAAATGATCACTTAGCCGATTGTACCACATTCGGCCAGATTGCTTTAACCCATAGAATGATCTTTGTAATTTCACAGAATAACATTCTCTGGGTTTTGAACTTTGTATTTCAGGCATCTTAAATCCTTCAGGGATTTTCATATATATATTACTATCAAGTGATCCATATAAGTAAGCTTTAACAACATCCATAAGACGCATTTCTAAATTTTCAGATACTGCCAAGCTAATCAAATACCGAAACGTAATTGCATCAATCATGGGAGAATACGTTTCTTCATAATCAATTTCAGGCCTTTGAGAAAAACCTTGTGCAACAAGTCGAGCTTTATATCTTACTATTTCATTTTTCTCATTTCGCTTTCGAATAAAAACCCATTTGTATCCAACAGGTTTTACACCTTCAGGTGTAAGGACTATAGGTCCAAAAACATTACGTTTATTTAGCGAATCCAATTCAACATGGATGGCATCTTTCCATTTTATCCAATCCTGCCGATTTTTACATTCACCAAAAGATTTTGATTCATGATCTTCATTATCATTTATGATGTCGATTGCCACATTATAAGAAAATATATCATCAATTTCTTCTATATCTTTTCGGTTCCATATTTTTCCAGTATTAATATAATTAATAGAGATTTCATGATTCTCGTCAGTTTGTGGTTATGACAGAACATTTTCATCATCATGTGTTTCTTCAGGAACAACATTCTCTATTTTGTGATCATCATGTGTTTCTTCAGGAACATCATTCTCTATTTTGTGATCATTGTGTTTCTCTATGAATTTTTTTTTTCGAGGATTTTTATCCTTGGAACCGACTGGTCTTTCATGTTTCAGGCGTTTTACGACATCATGACTTTGTTCAATTTGTTTCTTTGGAATTTCAATTCGAGCAGGAGCATTTACAGCATGTATATATGATTTAGTTACCCCTTTTGTGTCTGTAAATGCATCTGGTATTTGATTTGCTATTCTTTGCAAGTGCACAATTTGCTGTACATTTTTTTTCACATTGTTGTGTTCTTGGATCCAGATGTAACAATGATGATACATACCATGTAATTTCCTTTTCGGTATGTTTCTTGTCTCCCCCTAATATTGGGAAGATTTCCTCATTAAAATGACAATCAGCAAAACGTGCTGTGAACACGTCGCCTGTCTGAGGTTCAAGATATCGAATGATTGATGGACTATCATAACCGATATAAATTCCAATCTTTCTTTGAGGTTCCATTTTCTTTCGTTGAGGTGGTGTAATAGGCACATACACCGTACATCCAAAAATTCTCAGATGAGAAATGTCTGGTTCTTTACCAAATGCAAGCTGCAATGGGGAGTATTTATGATATGCACTTGGTCTGATGTGAATTAATGAAGCAGCATGTAAAATTGCATGTCCCCATATAGAAATAGGAAGCTTTGTTTTCATAATCATTGGTCTAGCAATCATTTGCAGACGTTTAATCAATGATTCAGCCAATCCATTTTGAGTATGTACATGAGCAACAGGATGCTCAACAATGATTCCCATAGACATACAATAATCATTGAAAGTCTGGGAAGTAAATTCACCAGCATTATCAAGTCTAATTTTCTTGATTGTATAATCGGGAAATTGATTCCTCAATTTTATTATTTGAGCAAGTAATCTTGCAAATGCAACATTTCGAGTTGACAATAAACATACATGTGACCATCTGCTGGAGGCATCAATCAATACCATAAAGTATCTGAATGGTCCACATGGTGGATGGATTGGTCCACAAATATCACCCTGAATACGTTCAAGAAACATTGGTGATTCAGTTTGGATTTTGGCTGGTGATGGTCTTATAATAAGTTTTCCAAGAGACCATGTTTTACATAGAAACTTATTATTCTGAAAGATCTTCTGGTCTTTCAGCGGATGACCATGTGTATTTTCTATAATTCTTCGCATCATTATTGAACCAGGATGTCCTAATCGATCATGCCAATTGGTTAATATTGAAGAATTATCAACTATCATGTTTGATTCAATGAGACTTATATGTGTATAATGCAATCCAGTAGGGAGCATTGGTAGTTTTTCAATAACATATTCCTTTCCTGATTTATACGTGGTAAGACATATATTTCTCATTCTCTTCATTCATTGTTTGAGTATCATACTCATGGAAATATATATCATTAAAACTCAATAAATTTTTTTTTGATTGTGGTGAATACAAAGCATCATTGATCAAAAATTTTGTACCATTAGGTAACAAAAATTGTGCTTTACCACATCCTTTAATCGAGTCTATAGGACCTGATATTGTATTCACCATTGTTTTTGTTGGTTTTAGTTCCAAGAAATATCTTTTATCTCAGAGGATAGTGTGCGTTGTACCACTATCAGGTATGCAAACTTCAGCTTGGTTCATAGCATTTTCCATATTTGAACTTCAAAAAAATATGCAATGAAATAAAATTACTGACAATAAAATACAATATAATATAACACACTATAAATTATTAGCATACGAGTACATGAAAAAATAAAATATTTTACATATTTATTCCATCAGCAAAATTGATCATTATCTGAGAAATTAATCAGAAAATCTCCAGCATCAAAATGAGTTGAACCACTCAAAGGTTCACTGTGTTCAGTAAAGTTGGTCTCCTTTTCTTTCCCCTTTATTGATTCTTTATAAAGTTTACAAAGGTGCTCAGGGGCTCGACAAATACGGGACCAATGTCCTGGAGTACCACATCTGAAACAAGAACTTTCAAATCTTTTTGAGTGATTCTCATTAACACTCATATTCTCTTGATGCCTTTTCGGTGGATGGTTTGGGACGCTCTTTTGAGACGAGTTATAGAAATAACTATCTCGATTATTTTCAAAACCACGGCCGCGTCCACGACTACGACCACTTACACGTCCATGACCACGACATCGATTTTGTCCTCGACCAAAATCTTGTCTATAACTTTGATTTTGGTTTCCAGGTTTAAATTCATTTTTGCTTACGACGTTTACTTCAGGAAATGCCGTTGAACCAGTGGGTCGTGCCTGATGATTTCTCATTAAAAACTCATTATTCTTTTCCGCCACAAGGAGACAGGCGATTAGTTCAGAATATCTCAAAAATCCACGCACTCTATATTGTTGTTGTAGAGTTAGATTCGATGCGTGAAAAGTGGAAAATGTTTTTTCAAGCATTTCCAATTCAGTAATCTCATACCCACAAAATTTCAGTTGCGAGATTATTCGATATATCGCCGAGTTGTAATCACTGACTTTCTTAAAATCTTGGAATCTCAACGTATTCTATTCATCCCAGGCGGTCGGAAGTATAACTTCCCTTATATGTTCGAATCTTTCTTTTAATCCCTTCCACAAAGCCATGAGATCTTTTTCAATCAGATATTCACATTTTTATCCCTCGTCGAGATGTCGACGCAAAAATATCATGGCTCTTGCCTTTTCTTGTGATGTGCATATGCCATTTTCTTTTATAGTCTCATTTAGACCTAATGACTCAAGATGCATTTCTACATCGAGAGTCCATGGCATATAATTTTTCCCCGTAATATCAAGAGCAATGAATTCGAGCTTTGCCAAGTTTGACATGGTGGTACTAAAAAAAATTACGATGCATTTTATTAGTTAATGAATATTACAATACAAAGTAATGGATAAACAACAAATACAAGCATTCGTAAAAATAAAGAAAACACACGAGGAGNATAAGATATTTTGTTTAAAAACCTTATAGACTTTTATACTTGTCGTATCCCTTACCGGGAGTGTGGGATGTCGTCTTAACATCCTCCCAGGATTTATAACAAGTTTTTGAAAAATTTATTTTATTATAACATTATATTATATATTAAGTATATATACAATAAATAAATAAACAGTAAAATAAATATTATTACTTTTGTTACCTTTTTCTTCTGTTTTGGAGCTTGGAAATATATGGAGGACTTTAGAGCTTCGTGCTGATAACGTGTTATGAAAAAGTAAAAATTTACGGCAAAAAGTAAAAATCTCAAACTCTCAAAATTATCACACTACACACTTTATAATATTTTTCTCTAAACTCAATTGTGATTTTCTTCACAAATGAGAGATCTATTTATAGAAAATCTTTACAAATAATCCAAAAATAAAATCATCATTACCTACATCATCACACACTAATTTTCAATATTTACAACTCTTATTTTCAACATTCAAATATTCAACATTCAAATATTCAACGTACAAATTTTAAATATTAATTTTCAACATTTTAAACTTAAATAATACTTCTATTTTAGAATTTTTCACATTTTAATTTATGGTGTGATACTTCAAAAAACAATTTTTTTAATGATATTTATTTAGAAACTGAAAATTAAGTTGAGCAAACTAAATGCTTTTCAATATAGTAAATTACTAGTATTTTGCACACCATTGATCAATATTGTTTTTATTACATTTTGCCAATGACATTATTGTATGTTATTTAAACTTAGGTTGCGTTTTGGAGATGGGATGAGATGGTTTAGGTTAATCATATTCTATCAAGCATAACAAACACGGGTTATTCTTTATCAATCATATAATTAATTATTTATCTCACATCAATCATATAATTAATTATTTATCTCACACATCAGTTACATTATTAATGTAAAATTACAATATTATCTTCCATATCTTTTTTATTATACTTTTCATATATATATATTTTTTTTATTTTTTAAAAGTTAAAAAAGTCATTGTACTATTTTATCTCAAATTTAATCAATCAAACCAAACATATTATTACCATAAAAAATCATTCAACATTCAATTCAAACCTCTTATTAATCACATCTTTTCCAATCCTATCTCATCACGTATATCAAACTGTCCCTTAAAATTGTATATATTGGTGCATCAATTAGATAAGCTAATTTGGTATTATGATTTTCTAAATGACAAACTACCATTATCTCATCAAACAAATTAATTTTCAAATAACAATAATATCATCATCATATAAAACAAATTATACACATGTAATAAAAACAAGCATACAAACACGCTACCTGTGTCTAATGTCTCACACACACATACACACACCGGATATCATTGTTTCACGTTAGAAAAATTAAATATTTAAAATTCATTTATACTGAGCTACAATGAACTCCTATAGCAACTTGGATTAATCATTTTCGTAAAACGAGGACGGATATCAAGTAATTGCTATAGTGGTACATTGTACAGTCGAGCGGGCACGGGCCTGAGCCCAGGACCTGACAGAATGGTATCAAAGCCGATCACCAGAAAGAACACCGGAGATATAAGTACTATGTAGAGCAAAGTGCTACGTGGGTGGGAGCTACTGCTTAAATTTGCGAGACAAAGTGCTAGATCACGGGAGCCACCTCTTGAACCTGCATGAGCCATCTCGAGATTTCCGGTGCTGTGGATCGAGGGTCTGGCTACGAAGAGGACGTCACGTTCTGAAAAAAGATGATTGTGATATCCTTGTCCCACATGAGAAAATTTAAAGATTTAAAATGAGTTTATAATGAGCTACAATAAACTTATATAGTAACTTTGATTAGTCATTTTCATAAAACGAAGACAAATACGAAATAGTTGCTATAATAACTCATTGTACAGTCACACAAGCACGAGACTGATCCAGAACGTGACACACACGATCTCAAAATGTGTGCCCCACTGGGCCAAGTCATTTTATGTGGGCCTAATGGGTTCCGAGAGATCCAAAATAGTCCTTGCGTGGGTTATATTTTCAACTATTAGACATTATTTTATATACTGTTCAATTTTTTTTAAAAAAAAAAACAAAGAATGATGATAAATAATTAAAAATATATTTTTTTATTAAATTAATTTAAAATAAAAATATTTTTATTTTCTGTTGTTTTATTTTTTTTAAATAAAATTTGAATACAAATGTAAGCAAAAAAGCAAAAAAGAACTGAGATTTTTGCTTAAATTTTTTTAAAAAACACACACACACCTTCACTTTACCATACATGATCTAAAATTTTAAAATCTCCATTTGAAGAATATTTAAAATCGAAAATAGTAACATCTGCGGTCCCAAGGAATGTAATTTCTGTTTTAAATGAAGAATTTAAAATATTATTATTTTAATGCAAAAGCTTAGTTCAAATAATATCATTTTCAACCATTTATTTATTTCGATGGATACCTTTCCCGATTTGTAGATTTATCCTTTAATAAAAAATAGATTGACCCAACATACCTAAAATCCATCTAATTTAAGATAAAAAAACTAACATTTTTTAAATAATATATTCTTTATTCGATCTAAATCAAATTTGAATCTTAAATCAAAGGATTATAATAGAAATATGCGATAAGTCTACGCTATACCTAATATAGTTTGTACTCTATTTTTTACATTGATTAAAGTTAAACCTCTTAGTAGTATGTTGGTGAAGCTTACTTTTTTTTATTCTCCTTAATTTTCTTATTTCCTTCAACATTTTTCTTCTCTCTCTAATTTTATCAATCAACCAAGAAAATAATATAAATCATTTAATGTTAACTAATTATAAATATTTCTACATTAACAATTTTTATTTTATTCAAATTATAAATGATTAAAATTTTATAATAAAAAACCATATTTTATATAAATAAATATTTGCTCAGGCAACAAGTGTGCGTTGAGACTAGTATATAATAGATATCAAATGGCTAATATTTAATTATACCACATAAGGTGAAATTGACTCATATGTAACATGGAAAAATCTCATTCGTAACGGGACACAGTATAAGTTTATATCATATATATAAAATCAAGGTACACCGAATACATAACGAATATTAACATAAGAGTTAAAGTCGTCTGTAACAGGTCGATACTGATGTTAGCTTATTGAGAAATAGCAATATTGTGATCCCACATTGGCTATGAAATTAAGCAGATGCACGATGATGAACAATAAGTTTGAGAGTTACTCTTCAACCAATTAATGTACCCATAAATGCATGATTTTGCAATCCATTAACATGTACACATTTTTAGTCACACACACACACACACACACACACACACACACACANNATATAATATATGGCAAAAAGACCAAAAGAAACTAAATTAATGAGGCATGCATGATATCTGATATCTTCTAGCTAGAAATGTTAGACTTTTCCATCTTTTATTATCACATCGTAAATTAACTCACTCACAATTTCAACGCATGAATTGACTAATTATATTCACATGATGAGTTTCTTCGATTATTTCTACACTTTTCGAAACTTAAGAAATCCATTAATTGTCATTGGACGCTTTTGAATAAGCTAAAATTAATTATATATTAGTAATTATGTCCATTAACACTACAAAAAAAAAATTTGGTCTTAGCGACGGATAATCTAATTAGCGACGGACCTTAAAACCGTCCGTAAAGTCAACGTCACTAATTATTGCGACGGTTTATAAAAACTATCGCTAATTAATGACGATTTTGACCGTCGCTAATTAGCGACGGGTTTAAACGAAAAAAGCTACTTATCACCCCAAAGTTGTATATATATAACTAATAATTGAAATCGGAAAACCCTAATGTATACATATTATTTTATTTTTAATATGCACTGTTAATTGACAAAAAAAAAAAGAAAAAAGAAAAAGAAAAGGTGTTGACATGTGTAAATGTGCGATACTTTAGTCAAAGAGCTGAAGTGGTGTTTGTGCTGGGAATTAGCTGTGGGTATGTGAACAACTTTGAATTTTTGGAATCACAACTTTATGTTCACATTGATGTGTGAAGTCTTTTGACAAAGAAAGAATTAATATGCATGCTTTACTAGTGTATATATAATAAAACTTAGCTAGCCTCATTTTCACTGAAACTACAATGGCAAACGAAGACACCAATTTGCTGAAGAAACAGAGAATAAGGGTTCCACCAAGAAGGGGGGGAAGATTAAAGAAAATATTTTCAGTGAATTGGTCAAAAAACTGAAGGATTGTTGCAGAAAGATCCTTTTTCGAAGAAATTGATCAGATGGTTTCTATATTCTCTGAGTTTACGATCGAGCAAACATCCAGAAATCGTAGTTTCTTCGTCGTCACAAGCTTATAGTCAGATATGTTAATATATAACCGTAAATTCAGTTTACGCGGGCTTTTCGCTTGTTTTGGCCTTTGGGATTTGATGCTCCATCGTGTGTAATACGTACGCGTGAATCATTTTGTTTTACTTGCATTTTCCGCATTAATGTTGAGAAAAATGTGACAAATCTAAAATATAAAATATTCCCGTAAAAATATCGTTATGCATATGCTATTGAATAATTTTTTTACCAAAAAAGATACATAATTTTTTATTATTATTTTTACATTTTAAAAAAGAAGCAAAAATTCAAATTTTCTATAAAAAAAAAAAGGCGATCCCTATATATATTTTATACCGACTTCCAAGTTTCTAAAGTCGTTATTTATTTATTTTCCCGAATTATGATCACTCTCCTCGCTCTGATATTACTACTGTATGATGGTGGAATGAATTTTCAAACTCTAACAATTCTTCATATAATTTATTTATGCTAAATTTAATTCATCAAGTTATCTGATGTTATTCTAGAATTTTTGCGTTGATATTTTTCAATTCACACGTGTGTGATAAAAATAAGAGTTTTTTTTGTTTAATAAATATTTTTCAAGTCTTAATTTCATTTGCTTTGTTGTGGTTTCTTTCCGCAAATAATAATTTTTTTCCATCTCCAATTTTGGATCAATTATATTTTTAAAATTTTTTTTGGGTATTCTACCTTTTAATTTTCGGTTATTTCGATTCANAAAGCAGAGCGCCGGCACCCAAGAGAGGAAGTCCGTTTTCACTAGCCATTTTAGAAGAAGGGCTTCCTCCAAATTTTCGACAGTCGAATGTGGGTGAGTACGATGGACATACTGACCCCGAGGAACACTTGGGGAGGTTTGAGAATGCGGCCCTGTTACATCAATATTCATATGGGGTCAAGTGCAGGGTGTTTCTGGGCACGTTGGTGAGGTCAGCCCAGCAATGGTTTAACACCTTGCAGCCCAACTCCATACGATCTTTCGAGGATTTTTCCGCTGTTTTCTTGCACAGATTCGCTAGCAGCAAAAAACACCAAAAAAACTATTTGAGCCTGTTTGTGGTGAAACAAAAAGAAGCTGAAACTTTGCGAGAGTTTGTCCAGCGTTTCAACAACGCAGCGTTGGAGATACCAGCGGCCACTCCTGACATCATGATAAGTGCCTTTACCCAAGGACTTAGAGAAGGAGAGTTCTTTAAATCGTTAGTGAAGAAACCTCCATCAAGTTATGATGATCTGTTATCTCGGGCGGAAAAATACGTAAATCTCGAAGATGCCCAACGGCATAAGAGGATGGAGCAGCGACCTGGGAGAAAGAGAGTTGAGGGAGCGGAAAGAGGAAGTAGGAAGAGAGGCGCGGCCGAGAGGGAGGATGATAAGGCTAGGGGCAGAGGACAATTCTCATCCCATGTTCCTCTGGATGGGAGTCGGGACAAGGTGATGGAAGTGAGGGAGTCCGAGGGGAGGTGGGAGAAGTCGCAAAGGGTTGAGTGCAGTGCTAGATTGCCTTCGCGAAATAAACGAGAAGGATCCTCATCCAGGAGTCGACAGAGGTCTCGCTCGTCCCCTAGGCGTGGTCAAGGCCCTCCATGGATAAATCAGAGGATCGGGGAGCAGAGAGGGGAAGGTCGATGTCAAGATGTCCCTCAGGAGCCCGTCGAACCGAGGAGGGGAATGAATGAGGATAACCACCCTACGAGAGGAATGATTCATATGATCTCGGGGGGTGCTACTGATGGAGACTCGGGGCGAGCTCGGAAGGCACGTGGGAGAAGGCTGGANTTAACAATACTCGTGCTTTATCGACAGCCAATTTTCAAGTGAAAGGCCGAAAATCAAACAATTCAATTTGCATTTACTTTCGGAAATTAAATTAAATTTTGGTTTTTTTTTAATTCAAACAATTTTTCATACCTTATATTTTAACGAAAGAAATCGTATTGATGATTAACGCAAAAAATCAGTATTTAGACATTTGGAAAATAATTTATCATGGGAAAAAATAAAAAAAATTCTTTTGACAGGTATGATTTTCTTTTTTTAAAAATTCTCCGTATTATTTTACTTGAAACAATTATTTTTATCTAGTGAAACATCTATTCAGTAATTTACTATTATTAATCACCTATTATGACAAATACATATAACACTTTATATCAGCTATTTAAATTTAAATAAATTATTCTATCAAAATTATAAAAATAAATAAAATATTGCATCGACACACGTTGTACGATTGTCGCCCTATAAGTTGTTATTTACCAGAAATTTAATGAACCTAATTCTCTATAAAACTTTGAAAATATTTTTAAAATAATGGGATATATTAAAATTAATCAATTTATTAAAAATATAGACAAATTTTTTTTAAAAAAAATTATCAATGGAGAACGACGAATAACTTTTAATAGTGAAATTGACAAATAAATGGGCTCGGAGAATATTCAATTTAAGTGATTCTTAATGAATAAGGAAGGTTTGGACTTTGGATAATGAACCTGCGGACGAGAGAACAACCGCCTGTTAGTTACATAATTTTCTTTATTTCTCTCTTTCTTTTATATATATAATATTTAAAAAGTAAGATAAATATTTAGATTTTATATATAAACATAGAAAATTCAAGTGATTATTTTTATACAAATTATAGTATTTCTATTATCTCAAGATTCATCAATATCACTTGAAATTAAATCGTTTTTTATTATTAAAAAAATCGTTTTATTAATTCTGAAACATCCAACTATATGTCAACACATTTATGGTGTAATAATAATTAAAACCAAACAGTCAACCCCATCATTATAAAAAACTAGTGCACTTTTACACGCATTGCGTGCTTGTATATTTTTTTACTGGCATGCGTTGCGTGCTTCTACAGTTTTTTTTATTTAATTTGATTAATTATATTTATATGAGGGTCAAATCATAATTGTATAAATCATCGAGGGACTAAACTGAAATTGAAATATTGAAATAATGAAAAAATCAATTAAAGTAAATAAAGGGATATATTTGTAAAATGCATTTGTTGTAAAATGCTTTTGTCTCTATTTGGCTTAAGTTTAATATATAGTATAGAAAAGGAGAGAAACATCCAATTATACATATAACTGTTAAAAATTAATATTTAAAATGTGTATGTTGAATATTTGAATGTTGAATATTTGAATGTTGAAAATAAGAGTTGTAAATATTGAAAATTAGTGTGTGATGATGTAGGTAATGATGATTTTATTTTTGGATTATTTGTAAAGATTTTCTATAAATAGATCTCTCATTTGTGAAGAAAATCACAATTGAGTTGAGAGAAAAATATTATAAAGTGTGTAGTGGCACAACCCTGAGAGTTTGATACTTTTACTTTTTACCATAAATTTTTACTTTTTCATAACATGTTATCAGCACGAAGCTCTAAAAGTCCTACATATTTTCCAAGCTCCAAAACAGAAGAAAAATGTAACAAAAGTAATAATATTTATTTTACTGTTTATTTATTTATTGTGTATATACTTAATATATAATATAATGTTATAATAAAATAAATTTTTCAAAAACTTGTTATAAATCCTGGGA
>NC_133316.1:14433237-14435682 GCF_012295235.1 Primulina huaijiensis | reverse complement strand
TTTTATCTTGCAAGTGATATATATATGGGCAACTTAATATTCAGTGTCCAAATTCTTTCAATTTCATTTCCACTCCCTCTTTTCCCAAAATACCCCTCAATCTTATTTTTAATTAATTGATTTTATTTTATAATTAAAGGCCCATCATCCTTCCGTAATGTAAATTAAATCTTTTACCTCTTTGACCAAAGTGTCACCGGGTTATATCCACCGTATTTTACATACTGCTCCTCACAGTCCAACCATGCAATCGCAACCGATGGTTACCGACGCAGATTCCTTCAGCAGCACTTGGCACAACCCTAATTCGTTTCCTACCTTAGGGTGTACATTAAATGGTAAAATTTTGAATTGGTTGAGTGGTCCCTTCTCTTTTCGATGATCTCAACTTCATTCTTCCTGCTTTATTTATAGAAGGCGCTCCGGATTTGAAACTCGGATTTTAATTCTTAATGAGCCTTTACAGCTTGCCTGTGGACCACTTTTTGTAGTGGTTGATTGGNATTCCGACCGTCCGGGATGAATGGAATACGTTGAGATTCCAAGATTTNTAGCTTTTTCTTCTCGCTTTATCTTCCAGCATATTCGGTCGATATTGATTTGAACTATATTTGCACAAATTTCTTTTCCTTCATCTTTTAATTGTTTATGATAGGCTCGGAAAAATCTCAGCTCTTCTTTTTTCCTTTTGATACGTCTCTTGACCGCCCTAAGATATTCAAAGAACATTGATATTTTTCAAGTTTCGTATATTTTCTTTTGTGTTTCTTTTACCCCGTTTTAAATTCTTTTNAATTGGTTCAACGGCATTTCCTGAAGTAAATGTCGTAAGCAAAAATGAATTTAAACCTTGAAACCAAAATCAAAGTTATAGACAAGATTTTGGTCGAGGACAAAATCGAGGTCGTGGTCGTGGACGTGGACGTGGAAGTGGTCGTGGTCGTAGACGCAGCCGTGGTTTTGAAAATAATCGAGATAGTTATTTCTATAACTCATCTCAAAAGAGCGTCTCAAACCATCCACCGAAAAGGCATCAAGAGAATATTAGTGTTAATGAGAATCACTCAAAAAGATTTGAAAGTTCTTGTTTCAGATGTGGTACTCCAGGACATTGGACGGACCCGTATTTGTCAAGCCCCTGAGCACCTTTGTAAACTTTATAAAGAATCATTAAAGGGGAAAGAAAAGGAGACTAATTTTACTGAACACAATGAACCTTTGAATAATTCAACTTATTTTGATGCTGGAGATTTTCTGATTGATTTCTCAGACAATGACCAATTGCTGGTGGAATAGATATGTAAAAAAAAAATTTATTTTTCCATGTACTTGTATGATAATATTTTATCGTGTATTAAATTTTTAAATATGTATTGTATTGTATTTTATTTTTATAAATGTATTGTCAGTAATTTTATTTCATTGCACATTTTTTTGAAGTTCAGATATGGAAAATGCTATGAACCAAGCTGAAGTTTGCATACCTGATAGTGGTACAACGCACACTATCCTCCGAGATAAAAGATATTTCTTGGAACTAAAACCAACAAAAACAATGGTGAATACAATATCAGGTCCTGTAGACTTGATTAAAGGATGTGGTAAAGCACAATTTTTGTTACCTAATGGTACAAAATTTTTTATCAATGATGCTTTCTATTCACCACAATCGAAAAGAAATTTGTTGAGTTTTAATGATATATATTCCCATGGGTATGATACTCAAACAATGAATGAAGGGAATGAGAAATATATGTCTTACCACATATAAATCAGGAAAGNTGTGTTCAAAGCACGTTTTGCTGATTGTCATTTTAATGAGGAAATCTTCCCAATGTTAGGGAGAGACAAGAAACATATCGAAAAAGAAATTACATGGTATGTATCATCATTGTTACATCTTGATCCAAGAACACAACAATGTGAAAAATATGTACAGCAAATTGTGCACTTGCAAAGAATAGCAAATCAAATACCAGATGCATTTACAGATACGAAAAGGGTAACTAAATCATATATACATGCTGTAAATGCTCCTGCTCGAATTGAAATTCCAAAGAAACAAATTGAACAAAATCATGATGTCGTAAAACGCCTGAAGCGTGGAAGGCCAGTCGGTTCCAAGGATAAAAATCCTCGAAAAAGAAAATTCATAGAGAAACACAATGATCACAAAATAGAGAATGATGTTCCTGAAGAAACACATGATGATCACAAAATAGAGAATGTTGTTCTTGAAGAAACACATGATGATGAAAATGTTCTGTCAGAACCACAAACTGACGAGAATCATGAAATCTCTATTAATTATATTAATACTGGAAAAATATGGAACCGAAAAGATATAGAAGAAATTGATGATATATTTTCTTATAATGTGGCAATCGACATCATAAATGATAATGAAGATCATGAACCAAAATCTTTTGGTGAATGTAAAAATCG
>NC_133316.1:14388209-14433152 GCF_012295235.1 Primulina huaijiensis | reverse complement strand
GATAGTGGTACAACGCACACTATCCTCCGAGATAAAAGATATTTCTTGGAACTAAAACCAACAAAAACAACGGTGAATACAATATCAGGTCCTGTAGACTTGATTAAAGGATGTGGTAAAGCACAATTTTTGTTACCTAATGGTACAAAATTTTTGATCAATGATGCTTTATATTCACCACAATCGAAAAGAAATTTGTTGAGTTTTAATGATATATATTCCCATGGGTATGATACTCAAACAATGAATGAAGGGAATGAGAAATATATGTGTCTTACCACATATAAATCAGGAAAGAAATATGTGATTGAAAAACTACCAATGCTCCCTACTGGATTGCATTATACACATATACGTCCCATTGAATCAAACATGGTAATTGATAATTCTTCAATATTAACCAATTGGCATGATCGATTAGGACATCCTGGTTCAACAATGATGCGAAGAATTATAGAAAATACACATGGTCATCCATTGAAAGACCAGAAGATCTTTCAGAATAATAAGTTTCAATGTAAAGCATGTTCTCTTGGAAAACTTATTATAAGACCATCACCAGCCAAAATCCAAACTGAATCACCAATGTTTCTTGAACGTATTCAGGGTGATATTTGTGGACCAATCCATCCACCATGTGGACCATTCAGATACTTTATGGTATTGATTGATGCCTCCAGCAGATGGTCACATGTATGTTTATTGTCAACTCGAAATGTTGCATTTGCAAGATTACTTGCTCAAATAATAAAATTGAGGAATCAATTTCCCGATTATACAATCAAGAAAATTAGACTTGATAATGCTGGTGAATTTACTTCCCAGACTTTCAATGATTATTGTATGTCTATGGGAATCATTGTTGAGCATCCTGTTGCTCATGTACATACTCAAAATGGATTGGCTGAATCATTGATTAAACGTCTGCAAATGATTGCTAGACCAATGATTATGAAAACAAAGCTCCCTATTTCTATATGGGGACATGCAATTTTACATGCTGCTTCATTAATTCGCATCAGACCAAGTGCATATCATAAATACTCCCCATTGCAGCTTGCATTTGGTAAAGAACCAGACATTTCTCATCTGAGAATTTTTGGATGTATGGTGTATGTGCCTATTGCACCACCTCAACGAAAGAAAATGGGACCTCAAAGAAAGATTGGAATTTATATTGGTTATGATAGTCCATCGATCATTCGATATCTTGAACCACAGACAGGCGACGTGTTCACAGCACGTTTTGCTGATTGTCATTTTAATGAGGAAATCTTCCCAATGTTAGGGGGAGAACAGAAACATACCGAAAAAGAAATTACATGGTATGTATCATCATTGTTACATCTGGATCCAAGAACAAAACAATGTGAAAAAGATGTACAGCAAATTGTGCACTTGCAAAGAATAGCAAATCAAATACCAGATGCATTTGCAGACACAAAAGGGGTAACTAAATCATATATACATGCTGCAAATGCCCCTGCTCGAATTGAAATTCCGAAGAAACAAATTGAAGATAGTCATGATGTCATTAAACGCCTGAAGCGTGGAAGGCCAGTTGGTTCCAAGGATAAAAATCCTCGAAAAAGAAAATTCATAGAGAAACACAATGATCACAAAATAGAGAATGATGTTCCTGAAGAAACACATAATGATCACAAAATAGAGAATGATGTTCCTGAAGAAACACATGATGATGAAAATGTTTTGTCAGAACCACAAACTGACGAGAATCATGAAATCTCTATCAATTATATTAATACTGGAAAAATATGGAACCGAAAAGATATAGAAGAAATTGATGATATATTTTCTTATAATGTGGCAATCGACATCATAAATGATAATGAAGATCATGAACCAAAATCTTTTGGTGAATGTAAAAATCGGCAGGATTGGATAAAATGGAAAGATGCCATCCAGGTTGAATTGGATTCGCTAAATAAACGTAATGTTTTTGGACCTATAGTCCTTACACCTGAAGGTGTAAAACCTGTTGGATACAAATGGGTTTTTATTCGAAAGCGAAATGAGAAAAATGAAATAGTAAGATATAAAGCTCGACTTGTTGCACAAGGTTTTTCTCAAAGGCCTGGAATTGATTATGAAGAAACGTATTCTCCTGTGATGGATGCAATTACGTTTCGGTATTTGATTAGCTTGGCAGTATCTGAAAATTTAGAAATGCGTCTTATGGATGTTGTTACAGCCTACTTATATGGATCACTTGATAGTAATATATATATGAAAATCCCTGAAGGATTTAAGATGCCTGAAGCACAAAGTTCAAAACCCAGAGAATGTTATTCTGTGAAATTACTAAGATCATTATATGGGTTGAAGCAATCCGGCAGAATGTGGTATAATAGGCTAAGTGATCACTTGATGAAAAAGGGATATGTAAATAATTCAATATGCCCTTGTGTTTTCATTAAGAAAACAACATCCGGATGCGTAATTATTGCTGTATATGTTGATGATTTAAACATCATTGGAACAAATAAGGAAATTCAAGAAGTTGTGTCATACTTGAAAGAAGAATTTGAAATGAAGGATCTTGGAAAAACCAAGTATTGTCTGGGTTTACAAATTGAACAAAAAGAATGTGGAATATTTGTTCACCAGACAAATTATACAGAAAAGATCCTTAAACGTTTTAATATGGACAAATCAAATCCTTTAAGTACTCCAATGGTTGTTAGATCATTAAACATAGAAAAGGATCCATTCCGTCCATGTGAAGATGATGAAGATATTCTTGGTCCAGAAGTACCATATCTAAGTGCTATCGGTGCCCTTATGTATCTTACAAATTGTACAAGGCCTGATATATCTTTTGCCGTAAATTTATTGGCAAGATTTAGCACATATCCAACAAAGAGACATTGGAACGGAATTAAACATATATTCCGTTATCTACGAGGAACGACAGACTTGGGACTTTTGTATTCAAAAGATGCTAATCCAAGTATAATTGGTTATGCCGATGCTGGATACTTATCTGATCCACACAAAGCACGTTCTCAAACTGGATATGTATTTACTCGTGGAGGCACTGCAATTTCTTGGCGTTCACAGAAACAAACACTTGTAACAACTTCATCAAATCATGCCGAGATTATTGCACTACATGAAGCAAGCCGTGAATGTGTGTGGTTAAAATCAATGACTCAACATATCCAAATCTCATGCGGATTATCATTCGACGAGAAGCCTGTGATACTATATGAAGATAATGCTGCATGTGTTGCTCAAATGAAAGAAGGATACATAAAAAGCGACAGAACTAAACATATTCCTCCTAAGTTCTTCGCATTCACCAAGGAGCTTGAGAAGAATAAATGTATTGATGTTCGTCACATTCAATCAAGTGAAAACTCATCAGATCTCTTCACAAAGGCACTTCCTACGACAATATTCAGAAAGCACATATATAATATTGGGATGCGCAATCTACGAAATTTGTGAAGAATTGTTCGTATCAACATGAGGGGGAGTTTACGTGACTGCACTCTTTTTTCCTTATTATGGTTTTTATTACAATGGGTTTTTCCTAGTAAGGTTTTTAATGAGGCAGTACAAAAANTACAATGGGTTTTTCCTAGTAAAGTTTTTAATGAGGCAGTACAAAAACACGTAATGAAGACATCATCGTATCATGATCATCATCACAAGGGGGAGTGTTGAAAATTAATATTTAAAATGTGTATGTTGAATATTTGAATGTTGAAAATAAGAGTTGTAAATATTGAAAATTAGTGTGTGATGATGTAGGTAATGATGATTTTATTTTTGAATTATTTGTAAAGATTTTCTATAAATAGATCTCTCATTTGTGAATAAAATCACAATTGAGTTGAGAGAAAAATATTATAAAGTGTGTAGTGTGATAATTTTGAGAGTTTGAGATTTTTACTTTTTACCGTAAATTTTTATTTTTTCACAACAATAACTATTTAGGTATAATTCAGTAGATGTTCAAAAATTTATTTCTTATGTATCGTGTCTGTAGGAAGTCACTTGCTAGTTTGTCAAACGACTAGAAGTGTATGAATGGTGTGTGGAAGATTTCATAACTTATGATAATAGTAAAACTTAAATATTTAAAATTTTACAACTATCTAAATGAACATGTCGATCGCTGGTAATTATTAAACATAAATTATAATATCTCTTTTAATAATTACATTTCTGGTCATCCGTGGAAATAGAACACGTGATCTTGGTTTTTATATCAGTTGTAGGATCGATCAAGTGTTTGTCGTTTTATCAAAAATTATAGTTGGTGATATATAAGTGTGATTGATATGTGATATTTGAGATGTTATATAATTTAAGATATTTGAGTTTAAAAATATTGACATCTCCAACCGTATTGTGCTCTGAATGGAGCCTAATTTTGGAGCTATCCCCTACAACTAGTATAGCACCCACTCCTTAAAAATCATTTTAACTTAACAATTATAATTTGAGAAAACTGTATTTTTGGTCTTATAATTTTATCATTTTGGTAATATAGTTATCAAATTTTAGTTTTTGTCCTGTATTTTCAGATTTTTTGCAATTTTAGTTTTTTTTAATAGAGAGTGATGATGTGACAGTACACACGTCATCGTCACATCAATGTTGAATTGGTGCTAAATCAACGTAACGTCGAAAAAATACTAAAATTGTCACACACAAAAAAAAATAGCAGACTAAATCTAAAATTTGATAACATAGAAGACGTCACATCAATGTTGAATTGGTGTTAAATCAGCGTCACGTCGAAAAAATACTAAAATTGTCACACACCAAAAAAGATAGTGGATTAAACCTAAAATTTGATAATATAAAAGACCCAATCAGAAATAAGAAAATATATAGGATTAAAAAAACTATTTTTCCATATAATTTTAATTAATCTAATGTAGAAAAATGATTGTAATATAATATTGATAAATTGATAACAATAATTAATTATTTAAAGTAATTAATATAGAAATAGTATATGCTTATTTACTAGATGTATAGTTTGGTATTTAATGAATTCAATCGAAACGTGATGTTTGTATTACTGTACGATTTAAAAAAAATTGAGTTGAACAGTTACCATCATCTATAACTTTTGGTAAAGCGACAAACGTTCATTCCTATAATATGTATCAGAGACAAAATCACATGTTCGATTTTCATTGATTGCAATGAAGATTGTACAATTAGGGTAGAACAATCAAAACGTGGTGGTGCTTGTGTTGTTGTACATTTTAAAATATTTGAGTTACACTGTTACCACCAGCTATAGCATTAGATAAAATGATAAGTGCTCGGTCCTACAATCAGTATTTGAGCAAAAATCGCGAGTTTGATTCACATTGATTGCAAAGAGTGCAATTATCAGAATGAAGAGTGTTAAGTCCAATAATTGTTCATGTTAGGTAGAACAATCGAAACATAGTGTTTATGCTACTGCACAGTTTAAAATATTTGAGTTGCATTGTTACCACTAGCTATAAATTTTGATAAAACGACAAATTTTCGATCCTACAAGTTTTGTATTCACTAAAAAAAGAAAAAATTACGTTGTTTTATACAAATTATACATTAAAATAGAATTTTAGGTTGAATATGAACTTATCTCACATATATATATATATATAATTTACTTTTAGAACAAGCAAATTCTAATTGACCACTTGAAATATAGTAATAAAGACATAAAGTTAAATTCAACAAANATTCAACAAAGTTCTAAAAATCTAAATTTAGGACACGATAACTTTAACTCACTCATTATAAATGCGGGAAAGTTGGATCAGTGGGGAACCCATGTGGAATTTATGTGGGTCTTACTCTTACATGACATTGGTCTTTGGTTTTATAGATGGTATGAATTTCCCCTGAATGGGTAGGAAATCGAACATTTTTTAATTATATTGCTAGCCATGTAAGTAATTAATTAATTATAAGGGCATCCACGGTGCTGAAATAAGTTTTGAATTGAAGATAACCCCACCTAGTTGAAATGGTACATAAAGTTGGACAAATTATTTTGAGTCTTTTTTTCCATATTTCAAATTCCTATATTTTGATCAAATATAACTATTTAAAATTAGGACTTAACTAAAAATCCATAATCATCGGGACTAAAAGAAAAAGAATTGGAGGCCATACTGAAAATTAGGATACGCCAAAATCTTTTTAGTTAAGTGGCATAAATCACTCTCAAGAAATCATGTGTATATTTGAATCTACGTTAAACCGGAAGAGCGATCATAATTAGCTAGTAAGCATTTTCATATGGTCAACTAAAATATCTACATTTAATGTATCTAAAGCTATAACTCTGTATTTTGATTTTTACTTCTTTCTTGTTTGAAAATTTATTGGGAGCTAAGATTAGAATTCTTCTGTCTTCATTGAAAAACTTTAGATTAAGGGCGAGCAAGAGTTTGGTTAAACCGAATTAACCGATCGAGCCGAGCCAATTCGAAAATTCGGTTACGAAGTTTTAAAAAATAGTTTAATTCGGTTCGGTTTCGGTTTTTGTAAAAAAAAATTCGGTTAACCGAATAATTAATTTTGATTTTTTTAAAAAAATAGATTTATTATGTAATTTATAATTTTTAATGTTTTAAATTAAAATATAATATTTAAATTATTAATTTTATATATCATAATGATTTAATAATAATTAACACAACATAAACTAGATATTAGAGATCACATAATTAACTATAAATAGTAGTAACGTATGCCTTCCATACGTCATCGTCGTATCCAAATTGATGGAATAGATAAGTGTTTTATCAATAATCGTTAGTTTGATTATCTCTATTAATACTTTAACGAGAGAGAATGTCGCATAAAGTTTGCTCAGTGCAGTTTATATGATTATCACATAAAGTGTGCTCAATGCAATTTACATGGCTAGAATAACGTGATTTTCAGGCCACCGTGTTATCTCGAAAATTTACATAATGTGCACAATATCGATCGTGGATTTCATCGTCATTAAAAAAAAATGCATTGTATACACGTGTAATTAAATATATGTTTATTACGATATTCTATAATAGAATGATTTTGAAATATTACTTGTCACATCTATGTACTGAGATGCATTTTATATATTATTTAAAGTTACGTTATTTTTTTTTTTATAGACGTGCTCTAAAATAAAATTTTGGGTTGAAAATAAAGTTATAGTTGAAAATATATGAAAATTCCGACTACTTATTTTAAAATTATACTCTTTTGTTTAGTATTTAATACTTCTATGGTCCCCAATATTATAAATTAATAATCCTCTAAAACATGATAATAATATTGTTTTTTTCCTTGAAATTTAAATCTAGTTTGATTCGTCTATATATAACTCTTTTTTTTCATTATATTCAAAAACTTGGATATTGTGTTCTCAAATTGCAACACAAAATTGTGAAGAATTATTGTTCTCGCATTAAATGGTGAATTTTATTTTATCAGTCAATACAATATAATATTATTTGATTATAAAAATCAATCAATATCATTTACTTATTTTTATAAGTATATAATACACATAATAAGCTTTTTTTTTATATTAATTCAAAAAATATGATCCATTAGTGAAACATAATGATTTTTTATGAAATTAAATTTATAAATTGAAAAAATTCTCATCAAAACAATAAATTATTAACTTATCGATTAATTAATAATCTCTAAATTAATAAAATTCCCTAATTCCAACTTTATTAATTTATAGAATTTTTACTTTATTTTATTAATTATTGTAAACAATTTAAATGAGAGTGTCAGTACGAATAGTACCATGTATTGATGATATAACTCAAAAAAAAAAAAAAGGATGGATTGATTTGTTGTAAGCTTTTCAAGTAGCCAAGTAGCCAACTAGAGTTAAGAATTTCTAGCTGTGAGATCTTAAAAAAAAAAAANGATGTAATTATCATTTTTTTAAGTAAAATTATCGAAATTTATTTATTTTGAACTACGATAGATTTTTATGTTACAGTTAAAAACAAAAAATACATATTTTTTCAAAAACTTCTAATTCAAAGTGGAATGGAGTATAAAAATTATTATTATTATTATTATTATTATTATAATTACCTACGTACTCACTAATTAAATATAGTATTCACTCGATAAAATGAAACTAATTAAAATTTAATTTGTGAATTCAAGACTATCTCAATAATTGTATTCAAATTACATTCCACTTTGGCGTGCTACTACAATGGATAAGGATGAAAATTTATTACTGACCAACAGCGGGCCCCAATATTCCATTCACTACATTTTAATTTTTCGCTAATATATTATATATATAATTTTTTTTATCTTGCAAGTGATATATATATGGGCAACTTAATATTCAGTATCCAAATTCTTTCAATTTCATTTCCACTCCCTCTTTTCCCAAAATACTCCTCAATCTTATTTTTAATTAATTGATGTTCTTTTATAATTAAAGGTCCATCATGCTTCCATAATATAAATTAAATCTTTGATCTCTTTGACCGAAGTGTTACCGGATTATATCCACCGTATTTTACAGACTGCTCCTCACAGTTCAACTATGCAATCACAACCGATGGTTACCGACGCAGATTCCTTCAGCAGCACTTGGCACAACCCTAATTCGTTTCCTACATTAGGATGTACATTAAATGGTAAAATTTTGAAGTGGTTGAGTGGTCCCTTCTCTTTTCTTTGATCTCAACTTCATTCTTCCTGTTTTATTTATAGAAGGCGCTCCGGATTTGAAACTCGGATTTTAATTCTTAATGAGCCTTTACAGCTTGCCTGTGGACCACTTTTTGTAGTGGTTGATTGGTCCCTTCTCTTTTCTATCGTGGTGGTCCCTGGTTTTGTCTAGAGTATGAATCTAGACAGAGCTTTTTCTTCTCGCTTTATCTTCCAGCATATTCGGTCGATATTGATTTGAACTATGTTTGCACAAATTTCTTTTCCTTCATCTTTTAATTGTTTATGATAGGCTCGGAAAAATCTCAGCTCTTCTTTTTTCCTTTTGATACGTCTCTTGACCGCCCTAAGATATTCAAAGAACATTGGTATTTTTCAAGTTTCGTATATTTTCTTGTGTGTTTCTTTTACCCCTTTTTAAATTCTTTTTATAGATGATTTTGGGGTTAAAGTTTTTTGTCTGTTTATTGGATTTCCTTTATCTTTAAAGATAGGAATCCAATGGTACTTTGTTCTTTACCACCAATTATTGGTGGTCTTTGTATTCTACTCACATGGTGGTCTTTCTTTTTGTTAGTGGGATGGTCACATGTCCACTTTAGCTTTGCTGGGGAATCTTGGTTTTTGGTGTCCCCGAGGAAAACGTGCTTGTGGTCCTTCCCCACTTGTACTGTTATCTGTAAAGTGTTTCCGATCAGATCTCGGATTAAACCCCTTACAAAACTCTGGTTCTTTCTGGTTCTGACATTCTGGGCAGATATTTTCCGTCCATCTTCCCACATGTGCTATGTTGCATAATTTTCGGCGAGTTTCTTTGCTTGCCGGTAGCTTGCTGTTCCACAGAAGATTTATTTTCTTTTCAAATGTGTCTTCTGCAAAACTTGTTGTTTTTCCTGTCATTGTATTTAACAGGAAAGATCCATTTACAGAATCTTGATAAAACTTAAATGGATACTTGACTTTGTCCATCTATGTTAGACAGACCCAAAATCCACATGCTCTCCTGGTAGAGATGTCATCTTCATTAAGTGAAGAAACCAGGGGTGTTTCGTTTGTAGGAGGATCCTTGATGAATTTCTGGGCATATATATCTGGCCTCCTTAGCTTGATAAAATGAAAAGCTTCGTGTGAGCCTTTCGCTGCTGGTTCTGGTGCTGCACTGAAAAAGTACAACTCCAGAATATCTCCTTTGGACAAATAATCATTGTTTGTCCAAGTCTCATGCACCGCTTCCTGAATCGACTTTGGTAATGCTGAAATCTCCAGTAAGCTGGATGAAGTAGTATAAACTGAGGCAAGAGCCCCAAATTCATACCATGCTTTGACCTCCTTAGGATATGAATTAGGTTTCATCCATACCCTAGGTTACTTTCCAGCCACATCAACTCGAACAGTGAATGGGTTGATGCCAATTCTTGTGATTAATTTCTCCCAAGTCTGTTGGTAAACCTGGAATGGAGAAATTGCAGCTTCATTAGTACCAACCTTAGATTTGTCCTTGTCAGTATTAGGTCTAAGGTTGATCTCTCCCTTTTCAATCCCCGAAGTGAAGGGTTGACTTGAAGACTCGAGATCGGAATCTGGAGTTTCAATTTTTGTTTTGGCCGACTCATCAGGAGATGATCCCGACATAACACTTGTGCTAGGGGTACTTGAATCCCCTGCTCCAGGTATAGAGTCCTGTGCTCGAAAACTCTCCATTTGAGAAACCAATGGCTTCTCAATGCCTTGGAGGATAGACATTTGCATTACAGACCATAACTGAGTGTATGCCTGCAAACATCATGTGATTCGATCAGAGACAATTATCTTATCAGCTTGTTGGAGCCTTCCCGTAATTTTTGCGTTCAGTGCTAACTTGTTAAACTCGTTTTGAAGCATTTCAAGGTGTTCCCTCAAATGCCTCTGCATCTTGATAATAACATCGATATCAATGCTGTCCATCTCTTGTTAAAAAATCTGCAAGAATATTTTCGTGAGATTTAATAATAATGATATCAAAAATATAATTTTGACATAACGCTTGCCATCTTAAAAGTCTAGCTTTCTCGAGTTTAGACTCAATTATATTCCTTAAGAAAGCTTTTACCTGTGTATTATCAACTTTTAAAGTGAATTTCTTTGCGAGTAAGAATAATGATCATTTTTCAAAAGTCTTCTTTACTGCATAGAATTCTTTTTCGTTGATGTGACATCTTATGGCTTCTGCATCTGAGAATAGTTAACTGCAATATCTGCATGGCTGTTCTCCTTCTGGTGTGAGCTTTGTTAAAATTGATGTCTACCAATGATAACTGGCACCCGTATATAATACCAGATCATCTTCATCTTGAGGAATAGCCCTTTTCGGAAGATTTTTGCAAATTTTCTTTAAATAGACAAGTCCTTCTGTGTGTTCTTTTGTCCATATAAATCTTGCATATTTCTTTAATAATGGACTAAACACTTTCCTGTGTTTTGCTAGGTTTTTTATAAACATCCCAGCAAAATTAACAACACTCAGAAAAGTTTTGAAGTTGTTTCTTTTCTTTTAACTCGTTAGGAAAATTTTGCACTTTTTTTACTATATGATCCTGCAAAATTATTGCAGGCTTATCGATTTCTATTCCTAGAAATTCAATTTTTCTTGTGGCAATGACTGCTTTTTTTTTCTGATAAAACAAGTCTTTTATTTTTACAAACATCAGAGAAAATCTCTAAATGCTTAATATGTTCTTCCATATTTTTAGATGCGATTAGCAAATCGTCAATATAGACAAACATAAATTTAAAATAATTTTTAAATAGATTATCCATTTTTCTTTGAAATATCTGTGGTGAATTAGTCAATACCATTGGTAATACTTCCCAGATATAGTGTCCTTGTGGTGTGAAAAAAGCTGTGAATTTCTTGCTTTCTTCTTCCATCCGAATCTGGTAAAAACCAGACTTACAATCAAACTTTGAGAATATCTTTGCATTGCGTATGCAACTGATTAGATGTTCTCTGTTAGGTATAAAATACCCATCAAACTCCAGAATCTTATTAATCACTTGATAATTAATTACTAATATGGGTTTGTTATTTTTTATTTCACCATGATTTTTTACAGGAATCCTTGGCTGCTGTATGGTGAAATTTCTGCTTTGATCAAACCAAGGTCTAATTGTTCTTTGATTATAATCTGCATCCCTTTGATCAATTATGTTCATTGGGATAGGCTTGCAACGGACAAATTCATATTCTTTGCCTTCCTTAACTTTAAGGCAAGCTTTGAGTTGATTTTTATCTCAGCATGCCAAGGGATCTTCATTGTAATTTTCTTTGATCTTTTTTTTGACATCTTCTAAGGATACCTTAAATTCAAACTCTACCTCATTCTTATGTAGAGCTATCTTAATGCATTCTATTTCTTCTGGTTGGAGCTTTTTATCTGCTCTTAGTTGGAGCATTGTTTCTCCAAACCGTCTAGAATTATTTCATTTTTGGGTTCAGAAGTTTTTCTTCATCACCACGCTTGCTGCGAAACTGGATTGACAATTTTTTGTAAAATGCCTCTCTTAGTCTCTAGACTATGATTTTGTGATCATAAGGTGTTGTGAACACTAATATTCTAGTCTCATTTTCTTGCGTTTGTAACTTAAACATTTGTAGGAAATTGTTTCCTAGCAAAATGTCAGCTCATGTATCATGAAAATAAATTGGTGGTGTTTTTACCTTGTACCAAGGTGTTTGTCCAGCACCGTCAATTACGATCTCTGTCATCTTAATCCCTTTACATAAGATTAAGATTTTTCTGGAAAAATATCTACCATCAATCTTTGGTAAATCTTCTTCCAAATTATTTGGAAAAATTCCTCTTTTCGCTGTACAGATTCCAGCACCTGATTCAATATAAGCAGCGAAATATTCAGCCTTATAATGTTCATACAACATTCCTACTGGAATGTATATTGAGAATGAGCTTGTGGTCATTGGATTTTCCACATCCTATCATCTGCCAAGTTGTAGGCAATTCTCGGATAGATTACTCCTATAATATTTCCTGCACAGAGATTTCCTGAGATGATTCCCAGTACTGAATCTTGAAGGTTCCCCATTCTTTTATCTCATATAGCTATATCAATGGGTGAATCTATCCCTTATTTGAAAGTAGCTTTTATCATAATCTGCATTGCTCCGATATGAATCCATGACATTGTCCTTGCTACTTCTATCTTGAGTTTTTGTAATTCCCCCTTAATTTCTTCAGAAGGAATTATTTGCATTTCCATTCTATTTACTGTAAGTTTCTGTAAAGCCTATGGGCTGTTCCCGATCCAACTAGCGGGTGTCGGTTATCCCATGGCAGCATTACTCAATGACTCCTCCAGCCCAGGCACTGGAGTTTGTACCTCCCAATTGGTATCAGACTTGTGCTAAGTATCTATATGTCCAGGAGAGAGATCTTAGGTTCGAGTCTGGGGAGGTATCAGACTTGTGCTAAGTATCTATATGTCCAGGAGAGAGATCTTAGGTTCGAGTCTGGGGAGGTACAAACTCCAGTGCCTGGGCTGGAGGAGTCATTGAGTAATGCTGCCATGGGATAACCGACTCCCGCTAGTTGGATCGGGCTCAATTGGTACCAGACTTGTGCTAAGTATCTATATGTCCAGGAGATCTTAGGTTCGAGTTTGGGGAGGTACAAACTACAGTGCCTGGGCTGGAGGAGTCATTGAGTAATGCTGCCATGGGATAACCGACTCCCGCTAGTTGGATCGGGAACAGCCCATGGGCTTTACAGTTCCATTGTGATTGTCATTTCCCTTCTAGAAACTTTATATATTAGATGATGCTTTATGTTCCTTAGGCCAAGACTTTCTAATAACTTTTCTACATGTCATGCAGAGAATCCTTGATATCTCTTTAGACTAGGATTTTCTTTCATGATCCTTTGGACCATGTTATGAGATATTGTTGTCTGGCTACAGAAACCAGACAAATCCTCATGTATTTCGTGTCGAAACACCTCGTCTTCAGTCAGATTCCGATTCAGTTCCATCAGATTCTCCTTGACTAAAGACTTCTTATTCTTCATATATACTTTCATATGAGGTAATATCCTCAAATCGGTATAGCTGAATAAGATCTTGATAATAAATTGCTTCTTCAATATCTGGGGTTGATCGAAGCGTTTAATACCTTTTTTTCATGTTCTGGACAGTTGGTTGAGATATGACCTCTTGCTCCACATGTCCAGCGATTACAATCCTTGAAACTTTCATTAGCTCTAGTATGAGCTCTTCTGAAAGTTTTTTTCGTAGATGTTCTTCCTGTGCTTCGAGATGTACTCGATGCTTGGGATGATATCCTACTTCTTGATGGTCCACTTCTTTTCCCAGATTTATAATATCTGACTTTTTGTCTAGACCAAACTGTTATTGGTTTCCAAGAACTTCTTCCACCTCTAGCATAAGGATGAGTTCTAAAACTTTTTCCCTTATGTTTCTGTGGTTTACTCCCATTAATTGTTGGAAGATCATTTTCCTTACAACACAAAGGAGTATGTTTGTTAATACCCCTTAGTCATTTGTAATTCTTTTGTAATGCTACCAGATGGCACCATTCTGTCAATTTTCTTTTAAGAAAAGAGGCTCTTCGTGCCAGAGTATCTGGATTTCCAAGAACATATTCCCTTATTAGCATTTCTCTCCAGGGACTTGACATCTTGGCGAAAAAGAGCTGCAATGCTATATCTTCTTCAACCCCTGAATTCCATCTATATTTAGTGAATAACATAATGTATTCATCAACTAAACATATGTCATGTAATTCAAGACTATAAAGAGCTTGAGTATATTTCTTTTTCTTCTCTGTATCTTGACTGTTAAAATAGTCTACCTCTATAAAATGTGCTTTAAAAAGGGTAGCCATTCTTCCAGCTATCTCGCTAAGAGATTCTCCGGTTAGGACTGAATCTTTGGTTTCTACCAAAGTCATGTCCTAGGCTATTTTCACTTATCCCATAAGACTCATTTCTAGAAGTTTAATGAATCTTTCTCAGTTGAGATCAAGTGTTCCTGCTGCGATTCTCACAGCAGATCTCCAATCATCTATGAGATCTTCTCTGTTTTTGAAATCTAATACATCTAGGTTAAGTATAACCCTATAAAGATGTATATGTTCTAAAACAGATTTTTCATAGGGTGTTTGGTGTAAAGGAATTTGATTCTTCCTTGATCTTGTTCCCGCTGGATGCGATTCTCCACAAGTATAAAGTCTGATTGGGATTCTCTCATATTTATATTCTGAGATCCCACACTTTCTCTTGGTGGTTCTTGCGAAGATGACCAGGTTATGGTAGGTTGTTCACCCCCAATCGTGTTCATCTTCAGATCTACAACCTTCAGATTTGCAAAAGATTCTGCAAGCTCTTGTAGATCTTCTAGACCAATCCTTTCTAAAGTTGTCATCAGATTAATTTATTTTATGAGATTGTTTTGATTAGATTGATAATATTTTCATCTTCAGTTAAAAGTTTTGGCATCACTTTGACCTTCCCTCTTTGATGTAATAGAGGTTCAGTTCCAAAGGATGGTGATAACCTTCTTTCTGAAGTCCTTTTACTAGAACTTAGTTGTTGCTTTAGGTTTTGAATTCTTGTTCGAATATCTTTTAATATTCCAAGAATTTCTTTCTGGTTTCAAGGATTTTCTCCACATTCTGTGGTACATAATACATCATATTGCCATAATTTTGTACCGTCTTTTGAGTTTCTCTAAGATCTCCGGAGAGTTTAGAGGAATCCGGTACTATCTTCATAAACTTATTAGATTGAATCATAAGTTTACCTGAAGGTGCTGTGTAGTCCTTTGCTGCTCCTGATAATGTGAAAATATCTCGATTAGAGACTTCCCCATCACTGTTACCNATATTCATTTTCTGATTGTATTTGTGAAACTGATTACTTTCCTATTTTTGAATTCATACATTGGTAATCACATGCTAGAAGTATTAGAGTTAAGTTTGGTTCAAAAGTTGAACGACGTCAGCATAAATATTTCAGAATTATTATTCGTTAGTTAAATATTAATGTAAGAAGATATGATTTTGGAATTTATGCATAATTAGATGTATTTTGTAGGGGAACATATTTCCTTGTTGAATTTTTTGTTTTATATTTGAAAGTTATACATCGCACTAGATAAAATTTATAGTACAAAACTCTCTTTTCTCGATTATAAATTAATACAAAAAGAAGAAGAAAAGAAGTTAAGTGTGATTAACAATCCGTTAGTAGCAAAAAAAAATTATAAGTCTATTACTTGAAGGATGATTTTTCAATAGGTGGGAGATAATAATATAACATGAATTGAGATTGAGAAGCCAATAATTGCATTCTTCAAAAACATCTTTATAAAGATAAAATTTCATAAATCTAATAAAATATCTCACATGATTATATTCATATCTACAATATTTTTCACCTTTAATTTGTCTTATTTATCAAGAATTCTACAATTGAATCAACATTTATAACTATAGTATTGTCAAACACGACGAGTAACGGGGCGAAGATAATAAATTATTGTATTGTTTACTTATGTGATATTGAACAAAATTACTCTCCTTGAAATGATATAAACTAGATAGTTATGCCGATGAATATTTGAAATCTATATCAAGTTATACAACATATAAAGAACATATATTCCTATTTAAAAGCAATTGTACTAACATGGAGAGAATACATAGAACAAGTGATACGAAAGCATTAATTGTTTGAGGTCAATTATTGAAATAGAAGATTCAAAAAATACGAAACATCACCGAGAAAAAATATACAAATAAACAATAAGAAAGATACAAAAATATAAGTCATAAATATTTTTTAAAAAAAATGATTTTGGAATGGATAGCTATATTTGTCTTACCATTGTTCAATTTCAAAATCTTAAACATAAATATCATCTTTGATTAAATTGGATAAACTAATATGGCACCCAGCCTATTCCTTACTGTTGGCAGATGCTATCGTTGATTACTTTGTTGGCCACTTTATTCCTTTCCCTAGAATATCATTTCCTTCCGGTTCTCCGATGTCTAATTTATACAAAATTATAATATTTATTACTAATATGTTTATCAACAACTATTAATTTATTTAGATTGCGCCTGAATTAATTGATTTCAAATTCATGGATTAAAATTATAATTTTATTGTTAATAATGAAACAATAGATCAAATCTTGAATCTACACATGACTTATTTACATATTATTATTTATATAAATTAGAATGAATTTCAAATGATATCATTATTGAGTGGACTTGAAATATATCATAATTAACATGAAATACTATTATATAAACATGAAATGAGTGGATTTGAAGTTTATGATGTTACTTCTCTAAATAATTTGAATGCATTGAAATCCATTGATTTGAAATCCTTCCATCCAAGAATAACATTAGATTTGGGTGTATTCAATGTAGGAGATTTGTTGACTTTTAATAACTTTTGTAGATTTTAAAAGTCTAGATGTATTCAATTAAGACTTTTACATACTGCATAGAAGTCTAGTGGTATTCAAAATACACTTTCATAGAGTTTTAATAAGTCAAATGATATTCAACATTGACTTTTAATAACTCTATAAAAGTCTATAGGTATTCAAATTTTCAATAGACTTTTAATAACTTCATGAAATTCATTAACATACAAACATTAAAGCTTAAGGTACAATTATAAATAGTCAAAAATTGTATTTGGTTCAACCCAAAGATTTGGATGGATTTTTAAAACTTCTACCTCATACACAAGCTATTTATTTCTCTCTCTGTCGCTTCACATCAACACTCTTCTTATCTTCTCTCCTCTCATCTATCTCTATCATTCTCTCAAATTTTCGAAATCTATCTCTATATATATTTTCATATTTCATTTTCAAATTTTTCATTTTTTGACTGATTGTTCATTTAATAATTTTTTATTTTAATATCATAGGAAATTTTGAATTCTGGAATTGATTTTGTGATTTTTAATTTATGATTTATACAAATTAATGTAATATTCAATAATAATAAAAGATGATCCAAAAAATATCGTTTAATTTTTCATAATTGAATAGGCTCGCAACAACCATGATTTTTTAAATTATTTTTAGCATTTTCAATTAATATATAAGCTATGATATTTTTATACAAAATTATATCCGCACAATGCTAAATAATATTCTTTCACATGTATATTATCAAATCAAAAACAAGACTATAGATTAATCAATTGATGTATTTTAAAAAAATTACAAACATGCAAACAAACCCATATATATACTCATGTAAGGATTAAGTGATTAAACTTTTAAATAAGTATATTTATTTATTAATATAAATATTGAAAAACTATTTCAAACTGAATATGTTATATATATCAATTAATTATTGGTTCAAAGAATTTAATAAAAAATAATATGTTATAATTAAGTACAAAATGTATAAAATTCTATTAAAAAAATTCACAAAAGTTTATAAAAATCTTGCAAAAAAGTTTACATGAATCCACGTAAATCTGTTTATAAATCTGTGAGAATCAATAAAAGTCAATAAAAATCTATCAAATCCATAAAACTCTATCATTTGAAAAAGTCATTAAAAGTCATCAAAACTCTGAATTGAATACACCCCACTTATAACACATAAAATTTTTAAACAAATATCTTTTGGACTCATTTTATAATACATATTGTACAAATTATATTACATTGAATTTCCTACAGATAATGTTAAAGGTACAACCGATATATCGTACTGCGATATTTATGACAATTATATCGTGATATTTTGTTATTATCTAATGAGATTTTATATTTAATCTATCATGAGATTTTGATAAATGAAATTTTTGTATTGATTGTTGTAAGAATTATTGTACAAATTTTCTGTATAATATAATTAATATATCGAGCACGAAATTTGTTTTAAGGGGTGGAGAAATGTAAGGCCCTGTAATCAATTATCCGGTAATTTGGCATAATTAGAATAATTATTGAGTTGTAAATTAAAATAATTATTTATGTCAAATAATTTTAGAAGTGCGTTAAAAATATGCATTTTAGAATATCGGAGTTATAACGATATAAAATACATATAGAGATTGAAATAACACACGAGAGCAAAATAAATTCAAAACCCGATCAAATGAGCATGAGTTATTAATTTTAATAACTAATTTATATTATAGGGACAATAAAAAATATACGACTCATTTTAAATTTAATTAAATAAAAGGGATTTTGACTTTTTTAAATCGAAATAAGGGAGTTGACTGCTGTTAGTTAGGTGAGTTAATTTATTATGTCATTAATTAGTTAGTTAGATTTTACTTTTTTTAAAAATATTTTTTTTAGTTGATATATCTCTCCCCAGTTTTCATTTATTTTCGTTATTTCTGTGTTCTTCACGACAAAATAATCAAAAATCATTTGAAAATTTGAAGATTTGTAGAGAAGTTAGTATATACTCGAATGCTCTGTATTGCTATATTTGTTTCAGTTTAGTTCTGATTTTTTTTTTTGAATTTTTGTGAGTGGAGTTAGTGTGAGTATTTACAGTCGAGGAACATGTTTATTATTGTGTGGGTCGAGAAGGTGGATGGAGTGTGAGTCGAGTATGATCGTATGTGCTAGGTCTGGATANGTTGCAGCTGGAGAATTTGGACTTCAAAACACGAGAACTCAACAGATTTTGTGATTCGTACATACTGCAACACACACAATTGTGACTTGACTGGAATGCGTAGAAGACATCGACAAGCCAGCTCATCTGTTGTTTGTGATATGTTGGTAGAGAACTTTGGAGGACAACAGAAAACACCTCAACCAAAATCTATCATGACAATGATGCGGAACAAGGGGGTTGAGATTACCTATTACAAAGCCTTGAAAGGCAAACAACTTGCTCATGATATCTTCAGAGGTGATCCTGAAAGAAGTTTTGGTCTTCTACCTTCATATTTGAAAATGGTTGAGAGAATGAACCCTGGTAGTATCATAGATTTAGTAGTAGATGAGCATAATAGATTCAAATATTTGTTTTTAGCATATGGCGCATGTGCAAGAGGATATAGATGCATGAGAAAAGTGGTATCTATTGATGGTACATGGTTGAAAGGAAAGTACGACGGTACTTTACTTGTGGCCTCAGCACAAGATGGAGATTTTCATCAATATCCTTTGGCTTGGGCCGTTGTTGATGTAGAATCCATTGCTTCATGGAGTTGGTTTTTGACGAAGCTCTTGGAAGTAGTGGTTGATGAGGAAGAGTTGGTGATTATCTCAGACAGACATCCGGGCATCATTGCTGCAGTTGCGGCAGTTTACAAAAATGCACATCATGGTCATTGTATATGGCACTTGTCACAAAATATGAAAATTCGTTGCAAAAAGAAGGGTTGTACCGAAATGTTTATGCGGTTAGCAAAACTTTACAAGCAAACCGACTTTGACTTAGAGTACGAAAAGTTTAAGAAAATATATCCTGATGCTGCAAAGTTTTTGGATGAAAGTGATTCATTTGATCGGTGGACTCGAGCATATAGCCCAAGATCTCGGTATAACATTATGACAACAAATGGTGTTGAATCAATAAATGCAAGATTGCGTGAAGAAAGACAACTTCCAATCATTGCACTACTAAATTCTTTGCAGACATTGACTACATCTTGGTTTTCAAGGTATCGAAATGCATCCGTCGCATCAACAACAAATTTCACTCCAACCGTTGAATCGATTGTGCGCGAAAGGTTTAATATTGGTCGGGGATATCAAGTTTATGAGCTAGTCCGTCTTGAGTTCGATGTTCGAAGTGCTACAACCAGTGAAATTGTGGATTTGGAATCCAAAAAATGTACCTGTAGAGAATTTGATATTGACAAGATTCCATGTTCTCATGCAATTGCAGCGAGTTACTTTTGTGATGTCAATTTTTATTCCTTGTGCTCAGAGTATTATTCTGTTATGATATGGTCTTTAGCTTATGCTGAGCCAATTTATCCTGTTCTGAATCAGAACGAGTGGCCACTCGATGATTTGTTAGTACTGCCACCTGTGATCAAAAGAAGACGTGGAAGAAAAAAACAAAACAGATTTCCATCGGTTGGAGAATTTGGTAGAAGATAGGATTGAATGATATGTAATTTGTTTTAATTTAAAGACATTGGAGAATTTGGCAGAAGATAAGATTGAATTAAATGTAATTTGTTTGAATTTAAAGGCTATCGATTTGATTTTATTAATATGTAATGTGTTTGAGTTGAATTTTTAATTTTGGGTGGAGGGGGTGGTGAGTGGGTGGAGTGGACAAGATTGTGCTTTAAATTTTAAGTTTGGGTCGAGTGGGTGGTAAATTGTTGGGTCGAGTGGGTCGAGTGGTGATGTTTGGGGTTTGATTTAGGGTTTTGTTTAGGGTTTAGGGTTTGGGTCGAGTTTGGGACGAGTTTGGGTCGAGTGGTAGAGAGATTTTGAATTTTGATCATTTCATAATACATAAGTCATTCTATACATGATTAGAACGTAAATATATAAAAAAAATTTAATTGTGTAAACATTTTAATATGAGTTATGTATTATAATTTAAGTGTGTTGGTTAAAAAAATCATAACAATATTAGACGAATGTATCTCTTATCGGGTTGAATTTATGCTCGACTAAAATTCTTAACAAATTTTTTAATTCCCATAAAATATTTAACAAATTTCATAATAATAGAACCTAGAAAACTCATAACATGTAATACTCGACTCAAATTAAACTACTCTAACAAAAAATTGAGTATATTGTGTGGCGCGACCCATTCAACCCAATTTTGGGTTGAGTGGGTCGCGCCACACAAATATTGGGTTGAGTGGGTTGCGCCACACAATATATGTGTGGCGCGACCCACTCAACCCAAAATTGGGTTGAGTGGGTCGAGCCAAAAAGAGCTACAATTTGTGTGATTAGAAACAATAATCCTAATACAATTCAAATCACAACTTACTTTCATTTTTTATGGTGTTATATAATTGATCAATTGATGAATCATTCTCTAAATATATTTTTTGTATGAGATCGTTATTAGATCGAATGTAGTAAAAAAATATCACATAAATTAACTAAAAATCAATATAAAGTATCATATAAATGTTTTAATCCAACTATCATATAAATGTTTTAATCAAACGACCATAATTTATCCCAAATACAACAACAACAATAATGCCTAAATTCTTCAATCTTCTGATCGTTCAATTGATAGGCATTTTCCCTGAACATGGTATAACCTGCTGTCGCTAAACAGTAAACTCCACATTCACCGCTGCAATGAAAAAACAAACATAAATTATACATTGATATACATTAAACAATAATGAAATAATAATTTTTTAAAAAAATTAACCTGATTTTTTGAGTAGGAAAATTATTTGGCCTATCTATTCTCCATCTTTCCGAAGGATCAACACCAAACATATGTGGAAGCATAAGTGACAAAGGGCTAATAAGTTTAAGCAATGTCATGCCCGACCTATCTACGCTGTGGTCAGAATCCATGATTGTGATACTCTTATGGTTAGGCAAAACCTTTAACAAAACCCAATGCCCAGGAAGATGAAAGGGTATCAAAATTATGTTGGCTTTGTTCCATGGAATAGACGGCCACTCATCAATTTCTGCTCTCACATAGGGCATCAAACATTCAATATTACTCTGACCGCCCTCATTGAAAGCACTCGAAACCAGCTGATGAAAATCGACGTCCATCAATGACACATCCTGTGACATTATATGTGAGTACGCCGTTTGTAATTGGAGCAACCCTCGACAACATTCTTGAATATGCTGAAAATGATAAAGTGAAATATGTTAATTATTAACTCAACGTAATAAACAAAAGAAATAAGAAAAAACTTACTGTCTCAGTCAACCAACAACCAGGTGTCCCCAAGTCACGAAACCACGAGCTATCGTAGGACGAGCACATCCCAGATATCCTCATATCTGCCATACAAGAATTAATCTCAACACTCACTCGTGGCCACGATCTATTGGCGAACACTCTAACTCTTTTCTCAAAACTCAATGACATCATATCATTCTCAAAATGATGATGCAGTTCCTCATCCGTAATAGGCTCTTCCTCCACTGTAAACAATCTTAACTTATGACCCGTAGTTTTTTCAAAAGCACGAGTCCAAGACGGATCATTCACGAGTTGAATATTTTGATCCACCTCATCTGCTCTCATGAATGGAATATCTTCAAATCTATGCCTTGATGTTTGGCCTTGATCTGAAAAAATAATACATACAATTTTTTCATTTTTCATACTAACAATTAAAAATCATATAAATATCAATAAAACTTACCAACATTGGCACTCATTGAAGAAAATTTCTCAAACATATCCTTCAAACTCGAGATATCGTTCTGCATATTTTTCATTAGATTCTTGATATCGGCTTGGTCCTTTTGTATCGTCTCAACTTTATCCTCCAAGCTTGTGAAACGAAGTTCATACATATCTTCAAGAGATGTATGATCTCTATGCATAGATGGAGGAGACGGTTGATTCATGTGTGAAGGACTACGAGATGGCCGAGAAGATTTTCTGACTTTATCTCGAGATGATCTAGAGTATGTATGGAGAAACCGTCGATCCTCAATCTCAGTCTGTACACCCACTTCATCCTCTGGGTCGTCCAATGGATTTTGAGTGCAAACTACTTTGATACCTTGGCAAATTAACTCCGTAATGCGATGGATTATCACATTATTAGAATCAACAAAATAGCCAGTCATATAATGTACGGACAACAGCTCCTCCGTGGTGGGAATGAGCATCCCCAAAATATCCTATATTAATCATTAACAATAAACATGAAAATTAATTAACTGTTAACAAAAAATGTATTAGAAAAAGTAAATAAAATGAATTTTTTGTATTTACCTTGGTATACATATTTTTAAAAGCTTTGTTCACATCATCCATGGAAGGGGAATGATTTTTACTCCATTTTCTAGTCAACCAATGACACATCCGAGGTATCGGTACATTGGGACCTTTCCGACGTCTAGCAAACATTTCAGTGATTGCCGGAAAATATTCATAGGCCAAAATCTAGAACAAAAAAACACATCATTAGTATGATACAAAATAATAAGAATATTTCATTTAATAAAAAATATTTAATTACCTGTAACGGATGAATAAATCAACTTATATGGAAGCTACCGCATCCACTGAAATTTGGATCATCCCCACGGAGTGCTACCAAATTCTCATAGCTTCTGAACTTAGTTTCAAGATTTTTTCTAAGTCCATAAATAACTTCTTCGAAAGCTATGCTACCCCAGGGATAGTTAATAAAACTATCAAAGTTATTAACTAATCTAATCCATTCTAAATCGATTGTTTCATATTTATTCTTTCTTTGTCTACCTAAAACACCTACTACGAACAAAAGACAGGCCAATTTCAACTTCTCAATGTCTATCTCTTCCTCTGACTCATTCTCATATTCATCCATTCTATCTATTAAATCCCCCAAACTTATACCGTCACTTCCTCCAAAATGTCTCAACCTAAATTCATCTTCGTCAGGTATCATAGGATAAACGTTTGAACAATTTAGACCCGTTAACAAACAATATTCTAACAATGAAAATCGCAAAGGTCGTTTATGATATATCATCCAAAATTCACTACTTTCACTATCATAAGTTTGCCTGCTCATCAAAAACCATAACAATTGATTCGAATTATTATAATCCTTCGCACATGTAATTAAATTACCAAATTGAGTATGCTGCACCAAATACTCTATCTCTTTCTCATTTAAAAATGATATAATGTTCTTACATATCTCAACGTATCTTGATCCTAATGTTAACTTGCATTCAAAGAATTCATTCCTTCCGAGTTTAGTGGGAAAGTAAATCTGCAGACAAAAACAAAAGAAACATATTAGTGATCAAAATTTAAACAGTATTCGTGCCTCGGAGAAGAATTGGGTCGTGCTCGAACCAAGCGCGACCCAATTGGGTCGTGCTTTCGGCACGACCCAAGCGCGACCCAATTGGGTCGTGCCGTGCTCAGCACGACCCAAGCGCGACCCAATTGGGTCGTGCTCTTCTTGTTTTGCGCTCTTCCCGAAGGGCACGACCACGACCCAAGCACGACCCAATTGGGTCGTGCTCTTCTTGGGTCGTGCTCTTCCCCCGAAGAGCACGACCCAATTGGGGGAAGAGCTTCCCCGAGAGCAGCAGCTAAGTTGCTGCTCACGGACGCTGCTCACGGTCGAGCTCTTCACGAAAAGCTCGACCCAGGGCTCGAGCCTCCACCCACGGCTCGACCCAAATCTAGCTTCGGTAACAAATTCAAATTTCAAAATAAATTTCTTACCAATACGTGATTTTCTCGTTGGATTTCTTGCAGATGAATATTTTCTAGACTCATCGTTAATTCTTTTCAAAAAACCAGAACAATGATGCAAGATGGAAGATGGTTTGAGTGTGCAGCAGCTGCAGATGGGGAAAACAAAATCTTGGGTTGAGGTGAGAAGGAGTGGGTCGCGAAGAAGGGAACGAGGGATAAGTCTGTAAAAAAAATTTGTTTTGTGTTATAATAAAAAATTGGCCCAAGTCTACTACTAATTAAAAAAATTAGATTTTAAGTAGAGGATAAAAAAGTAAATTCATCTCCACTCCCTTTTATTGAATAAACACGTACAAGGCTCCCTTTTTCCTCATTTCCCCTTATATTATACACATGCGTACATACTTTTTAGCAAAGGGAGAAAGAATCAGAAACCCCAATTCCCATTCTCGTAACCAACACCCCAACCCATCTCCTTTTCTTGCAACTCGTCAGTCTCCCTGCTTCAGCTAGCCTCAGCCGCTCCGCCTGAATTTCTCAAGCCATCCATTGTGAGATGCAGCTGAAGACATAGAAGATAGCAGCAACCAGAATAGAAGTAGATCGAAGCAGATTGAAGCCGAGCGAGTGCTCTGTTTGTGAGCCATTCTTGCCCGAGTTCTTGTCTGATTTTGGTGAGTGTTTTGTATCGTTTTCTTGGTCGATTAATGTCTTTTTTGTGAGGATTTGTTAGCAGCATTTTTCACCTGTTTTCCAGTCATCTTCAGTAGAGCTTTAAGGTATTTTTGGCGAGCTTCGTTCAGCTTCACCTTGAGACCGCTAGCAACGAGAGTAAGCTTCGAATCTTGTGTTTTCCAGGTCCAAAATTCCAACTTTTTGCTACTGATTTTCGAGTTTATGTGTATTGTGTGCTAAGAATCTCGATTTGTGGTTCAAATAGAACTTGTAGATCTGTTTTTTAGCTTTCTAGAGCCGCTAGAATCATCGAATTTCAATAAGAAACAAATTTGATATGATTTTTCTACCAAAATGTGTCAAAACAGAATTCTGCATTTGAGCTGTGTAGAAATGTTTCTGTAATTTGAAAATATGACCTTATTGCAGTTGGAGTTTGGAATTTTAGTTCAAATAAAAGTTGTAGATCTGTGTGTTTTCTTCAAAATGAAACTTGAATATTTAAATTCCAGTAAAAATTGAGAAAGTTATGCTTGTTTTTCTAGAACTGCTCAGTGTGCTAGATTCTGTCCGCGAAATTCGGATGTAGCAGTGTGTTCTTGCAAATTCTGAGATTAATCTACTCAGATTCAGAAGATGGTTTCAACTGGAAAAATTATATAATTGAGTTTTCTTTCATTTTCAATTGACGGATATTGATTTGAGTTAATATGGAGCGAGTTATGAATTTTAAGCTCTTAAGTGCCGAATCTGGAATTGTAATAGAATGTAGTTTTCATGATCGGCTTATTGTTGTTTTGTTTAGGCCGATGATCTTGAAAGAAAGTCGATCTCTGGATTTGTCAATTTGGTATAGGTATGTTACAGCTCAGTAACATACGACGGTAAAACATAAATTATATTTTAATTGTCATTCTGTGTTGCACTGATCGTATCTATGACTTGTTGACTGTTGTAAGTTGTTAAATGTCTTCGTTGTGTTATATGTTTATTATTGTGATATATTATTGATATTTAGCATAGGGCATACTGTTATGATATTCATGTTGAGCCCTATCGTTCTTGTTAGGCCGTTGTTGATATCCTTTATTATCTGGCACTGTTGTTTATCTTAGGATTATGGTGTGGCTGATAGGCCTATACACATGAGACCGTAGACGTGATTGAACAATCCCGTGGTTAGTACAGCATTTTGAGGTGAGCGCTAGGATTGTGTCATCTAGTTCGTTCTGTTGTGCTATCTGTTGTATCGTATCAGCTGTATGGAGGCCGAGTCAGAGGTGTTATTCCGCACAGCCTTGCTTACCTCGCATACTTGGTAGGCGGTTTAGCTGCATGACGATGTAGCTCCCCTGTGTGTTGTTGCTCGAGCACTATTCTAGTTGTTATCATACCGTTTATTGGATACTGTTATCCCGATTATCGTTGAGCCGTTCATGCATTGCATATTACATTTTATTATATGATTATGCATGATTTATGTTTATTGTTGTTATTGTTGAACTGTTTCATACCAGAATCCTAACCTCAGTTGTTTTCTGGGGGGAGGGGGAGGGAGGGCTGCTGTGGTTGCTATTGGGCACCATGATAGATCTTCCGAGTCGTTTTGCAGCATCAGGCCGAGGTTCCTCCAGTGGAGCTCAGGATTGAGGTTGGATTGCTTGGTTCTGTTCAGCGGCGTCTCCCAGTTAGTCTATATGTATGTCTTGAAGTTTGTTTCAGTCTTGTGTTGTTGTTTATTTGCCGGGGAGATGCCCCGTCTATCTGTAAAGATATTGGTTTTTTGTGATGTTCTGAGTCGTCCCTGTCGTTTTTATGATCTGGTGAGTACTTGGTAAGTTTTAATTTCTGCTTAGTACTCGGTTTTTGTTTTAATGACTCTAGTTGGATTATATTTTGATATAAATTGCTGCTTGAGTTTTTCGGGATGTCCTACTTACGGGGAGATCATGACGAAATTTTTCTAGGCCCTGAGGTCCATTTTAAAGTATTTTAAACCTTTTTTCCGTTGCTGCTTTAAATCAAATAATTATTGTTTGATAAATTAATTGTCATTAGAGTAAATGAGTCTCACAACTAAAATCAAACACAATAGAGAAATAGACACAAAAAAATGTGTTTGACACTTTCTCATAACAAAAATGTTCCCCAACATAATAATCTATCTAATCTACACATCTATACATATTATAAACGTGTGAACCAATGTCAAAGTTTTTCTATTGTGTATTGTCAATTTTGTCCTTAATTTGTACATACATGAGAAATTTAGTGAGGATGTTTTTGTAAAATCAGTTATTATGATCAGGACAAAATGTTCAAACTACATTTATGTTAGATAATGATCAAGTTGCCAAGAAAGCTGAAACTCTAAAATTCTTAGATTTTTATTTTCTTGCTGATGAATTGAACAAATTTTTTTCACAAAAAATATTAATTTGAAAAGATTGAAATACCAAAATATATTGGTTTTATTTGCTTATAGATGAAGTGAAAAGAATTTTTCACAAAAAACTTAGTTTGTAGATTTTTTTCACGAAAAAGTTAATTTGTAGAATATTAAAATATCAAAATTCTTTTGTTTTATTTTCTTGTAAATAAAGTGAAAATATTTTTTCCACAAAAAAATTATTTGTACAAGGATATGATGTTAAATATCTTTTATTTTACGTTAATTAAGATTAATTATTTTAAAACAAATAATTAAACTAATTTTCTTTTTGTTTTATCAAGGTTGGTGCCATGAATAAGGTTCGACATTTAATTACATTTACAAAATGATACAAGAATTATCATATATAAATATAGATAATCCTAATAAATATTTCGTTATTATTTATTCTATTTATATTTCTTTATCTAAAAGAAAGTCAACTAATAGTTTTCAAAGCCTTGGTTTATTATTAAAATTTAACGATATAAGATTAAATAAATATATTTGTATTAATTTTAACTATTTTTTCCTCTTTTTAAAAGCTAGAAACTATAACAATTATTTTATGAGAGATTCTTGCAATTAACGAAGGAGTATTTTTATAACAAATATATATTGACAAATCAGTTACAACTTTTTCTAACCTTAAAAGATATATCTTTGAATGTAAAATTTTAAAATTATGATAAATAATTTTTTATAAAAATTAATCATTAGCATTACTCACTATTTCTCCATAGGCAATGTCAAAATTATTTGATTTTTATTTACTTGTAGATGAAGTGAACAGATGTTTTTCAAACAAATATTTGTTTGAATGTGATTTATTTTATTTCGTAGATATGTAATCTTTTGAATGATTTTATATATGCAAGAAGTTTATCTTTAATTTGGTGTGGATGTTTTTGTAAAATCAATTATTATGATGATGTCAAAATTGTCAATCTACGTATACTAGGCAAGGATCAAGTTGCCAAGAAGACCGAAACTTCAAAATTCTTTGTTTTTATTTTCTTGTAGATGAATTGAACATATTTTTTTCCAAAAAATATTAATTTGAGAATATTGAAATACAAAAATTCATTGATTTTATTTGTTTATAGATGAAGTGAAAATAATTTTTTCCCAAAAAAATTAGTTTGTACAATATTGAAATACAAAAATTCTTTTGTTTTATTTGGTTGTAAATACAGTGAATTTTTCCGCAAAAAAACATAATTTGTGTAAGGACGTGATGTTAAATATCTTTTATTTTACAATAATTGAGATTAATTAATTTACAACGACGAATTAAAATAATGAAACCAAATAATTAAATCATGTGAGTTGGTGTTATGAAGAAGGTAAGACATTTAATTACATTTCACAAAAATGATATGAAGCATTATCGGATATTGAAGAAAGACGACCTTATAAATATTTCGTGAGTATTTATTCTATCTATATTTTTTATAAAAAAAATCCAACTAATATTTTTCAAAGTCTTAATTTATTATTAAAATTTAATAATATATGATTGAATACATATAGTTTGACTAATTTTAACTATTTTTCGTCTTTGTAAATGTCAGAAACTATAACAATTATTTATTTGATAATCTTGCAATTGATGAATATGTATTTTTATAAAAGATGGATATAAGAAAATCAGATATAGCTTTATGTAACATGAAATGACATATTTTTGAAGTTAAATTTTTAAAATTATTATGAATAAATCTTTACAAAAATTATTCATTAGCATTACTCAATATTTCTCCTTATGATTGATAATAAGAAAGGTCAAAATTATTTGGTTTTTATTTGCTTGTAGAGGAAGTGAACATATATATTTCACAAAATATTAAATTGAATATGATTTGTTTTATTTTGTAAATATATAATTTTTTGAATGAGTTTATATATGCAAGAAGTTTCTCAAGAAAATAATTAATATATAAAAATTTAATACTTCCAATAATATAGTATGAAATATTAAAAAAATATGTTGATCGTAATTTTGAATTTTTGTATTTAAATAATATATTGCATAAATCTGTTATATCACTAAGAGTTGAACAATTTTTGATAAATATAATATATTATTAATTAAATCATATTTTTCAGTTGTCTAGAAGATGGAATAACCAAAATTAATTGGTTTTATTTGCTTGTAGATTAAGTTAAAAGATTTTTTTACAAAAATGAAATATAATTTGTAGAAGACTGAAATAACAAAATTCTTTGGTTTTATTTGCTTGTAGATTAAACGAAAAAAATTTTCCACAAAAAAAATTAATTTGAGTAGAGACCTGTAGAGGCATCAAACAGAGAATAATATACATTTCTCTCAATATGGACAAAACGATTTAAATAATTTATAATTGAAGATATTCAAAATATAAGAAAAAAATTCAACAACGAAAACATTGAATGCAAAAAGATATTAGTAGATTCCGAACAACAAAAAATTAAAAAGAAAAAAAAACGATCATCAAATGTCTTAATTGTAACGATATTGAAATATAAGTAATAGAAGAAGATAACAACACAAGAATGAACATTAAGGATAATGAAATTATTGCATGGAAATATTTTCAGCATCAAAACTATTGTAAAAAAAGTCGTCCAACAAAATAATCAAAAAATACAGATATGAAAATGAAAATGATTGACATCGACAGCACCATAAGATTTGCTAATGAAGATGATGAGAATATTGTTTTTTCCACTTAGAAGAAAAAACTGATGACAAAAAAAATCGTCAAAGCAATAAAAATTGAAAATATAAAGGAAGAAACATTTGACGTAATAATTTAATTTAAGGTTTAGAATATTTTATCTATATTGTATTTTTAATTTTCATAAATCAGCAAGACGTGGTAAAATAAGTGGTCAACGCTATGTATTATACTTTTTTCTTCTCTCAAACTTAATTTTAATAACTATTATGATATCAATTCTATGTTATATTTTCTTCAATGTCTAATTATGCAAAATTATAAGATTTATTACTAATATGTTTTTCAATAACTATTAATTTATTTAGATTCTGCTTGAATGAATTGATTTCAAATTCATGGATTAAAATTATAATTTTATTGTTAATAATGAAACAATAGATCAAATCTTGAATCTACACATGACTTATTTACATATTATTATTTATATAAATTAGAATGAATTTCAAATGATATCATTATTGAGTGGACTTGAAATATATCATAATTAACATGAAATACTATTATATAAACATGAAATGAGTGGATTTGAAGTTTACGATGTTACTTCTCCAAATAATTTGAATGCATTGAAATCCATGGATTTGAAATCCTTCCATCCAAGAATAAACTTAGATTTAGGTGTATTCAATGTAGGAGATTTGTTAACTTTTAATAACTTTTGTATATTTTAAAAGTCTAGATGTATTCAATTAAGACTTTTACATACTCCATAGAAGTCTAGTGGTATTCAACATAGACTTTCATAGAGTTTTAATAAGTCAAGTGGTATTTAACATTGACTTTTAATAACTCTATAAAAGTCTATAGATATTCAAATTTTCAATAAACTTTTAATAACTTCATGGAATTCATTAACATACAAACATTAAAGCTTAAGGTACAATTATAAATTGTGAAAAATTGTATTTGGTTCAACCCAAAGATTTTGATGGATTTTTAAAACTTCTAACTCATACACAAGCTATTTATTTTTCTCTCTGTCGCTTCACATCACCTCTCTTCTTACTTTCTCTCCTCTCATCTATCTATATCATTCTCTCAAATTTTCGAAATCTATCTCTATATATATTTTCATCTTTCATTTTCAAATTTTTCATTTTTTGGTTGATTGTTCATTTAATAATTTTTTATTTTAATATCATAGGAAATTTTGAATTCTAAAATTAATTTTGTGATTTTTAATTTATGATTTATGCAAATTAATGTAACATTCAATAATAATAAAAGATGATCCAAAAAATGTCGTTTAATTTTTAATAATTGAATAGCCTCGCAACGACCATGATTTTTTAAATTCTTTTTAGCATTTTCAATTAATATATAAGCTATGATATTTTTATACAAAATTATATCCACACAATGCTAAATAATATTCTTTTCACATGTATATTATCAATTCAAAAACAAGACTATAGATTAATCAATTGATGTATTTAAAGAAAAATTACAAACATGCAAACAAACCCATATATATACACATGTAAGGATTAAACGATTTAACTTTTAAATAAGTATATTTATTTATTAATATAAATATTGAAAAACTATTTCAAACTGAATATGTTATATATATCAATTAATTATTGGTTCAAAGAAATTAATAAAAAATAATATGTTATAATTAAGTACAAAATGTATAAAATTATATTAAAAAAATTCACAAAAATCTATAAAAATCTTGCAAAAAAGTTTACATGAATCCACGTAAATCTGTGAGAATCCATAAAAGTCAATAAAAATCTATCAAATCCATAAAACTCTATCATTGAAAAAGTCATCAAAACTCTAAATTGAATACACATAAAATTTTAAACAAATATCTTTTGCACTCATTTTATAATACATATTGTACAAATTATATTACATTGAATTTCCTACAGATAATGTTAAAGGTACAACCGATATATCGTACTGCGATATTTATGACAATTATATCGTGATATTTTGTTATTATCTAATGAGATTTTATATTTAATCTATCATGAGATTTTGATAAATGAAATTTTTGTATTGATTGTTGTAAGAATTATTGTACAAATTTTCTGTAAATTTTCTGTATAAATGAAAATGTAGCACTAATCATTTTCTACTGACTAAAATAACATGAAAATCATTAATATATAATTTTCTGTAAATTAGTCTCTTCTGATCCCATTTCTTTAACAACAATGATTGATAATAGAAGTGTATTTTCACGTGCGTCGCACATGTTTTTACCTAGTATTTTTTTCTATATAAAAACATGAATAATAATTATCTCAATTGTGTATTTACTTTTGTGCCCTTAATATTACTTACTTAATTTCCAATTTCGCCCATTGCTTTTTTGCCATTAATATTTTTAATTTGTTGACCTTTGGTGTTCTAAATCGAATATATTTATTATTACCAATGAATTGCGTTCCAAACTTTCATCTTCATCACTTTATTATATTAATAATTTAGAATTAATTGATACAATTCAAGTAATATAATGAAGTATTTCTTGATTGGTGCATGCATCTTGCTCTTACTTATTTCTTCCCTTCGTTCTATCATCGATAATAATATATAACAAAAAATACATATACATATTTGTTTTATCTTCAAACGTATTTGTCCCTCATCTATTTTCTTTTGGAGTTTCTTAGCTTTGTATTTTGCTTTCGGAGTGGTGGAAATGCGGGGTACAAAGGCAGGGGCAACATGCATGTGCTTTGGTTTATAAGTACTTTGCTCTTACTCATTACATTCATACTTTGCTTTGTTTGTCTTCAACGATGATTGCAACAAACCTTCATGAATATATTGGATCCAATGTCGATTCTGTTCTGCCAGAATTTGAAAATCCTGCGATTTGTTGTGATAATGGAAAAGTTCAATTATCCTATGAGGAATTGAAGCAGTCAAATTTAGGAAAAAAGCAAGCTAGCTAGAGCATACGTACAACTGCATTTTGGCATTCACTCCGTTTGCAATAAAAATAGATAAGAAACTTGCTTCTTCTACGTTTTGTGTTTTGGGTCAAATTTTAATTCTATTCACTTCCTCCATTAGTCCCTCATAATTTCTAGCTATATTTTTGGGATATTGAAATTAAAATAGAATGAAAGTAATCGAAGATTTAGAGCTTTGTGGATATGACGATACATGAGCTGGGTTGAACTGTTGTACGGATATAAATCTTCTATTCACTTCCTCCATTAGTCCCTCATATTTCATTATAATTATGAGCCGAGTTGAACTGTTGTACGGATATAATCAGTGAAATCATCTCACAAGAAACTTATTTTTATTGATAAATACATTGTCAAAATACGATATTGGTAATGTGATTTTCAAATTCATTGGGTTAACTTGAAAACTACAAATAATATATTCAAGGACAAAAGTGGATTCAAGATAATTTTTTTTTAATCGAACACGGAATGATTAAAAATCAATTAGTTGGTAGATTTAATTCATTAAATGAAGGAAAAAACTTTTTTTTAATATATAGAAATATAAATTTGAAATTTTATTCTTAGTACCATTAATTATATCGATAATTGATAATAATTAATAGCAAAATATTTGCTAAACATCATCAATATATAATAAGTACGTAATAATCTACATTTCCGAGAGAAACAACAAAACAAAGCATGAATTTTGAAATTTAACGTCTTATAAGGTACTATAAAATAATAATTACATACATATATCCCAGAAAAGTGCATATATCTATTTTCTGACAATATGTTTATCGTATTTTATTTTTAAATTCTAAATTAGTATCGAGTTTTTTGATATCGTATTAAAAAGAGTGTATTCAATCTATACTTTTAAAGACTTTTATGGAATTTTAAAATCTAGAGGTATTCAATTTAAACTTTTATATACTCTATATATGTTTAGTGGTATTCAACATGGATTTTGATAGAGTTTTAAAAAATCATGTGGTATTCAAACTTGACTTTTTAAAACTCTCCATAAGTTAAGAGGTATCCAAAAAATCCATAGATTTTCAAGAATTCTTATTTTATTATTTATGTACAAACCTTGAAGCCTTATGCACAATTACAAAAAATCTAAAATATTCTTCCACCTATACCAAAGATTTTGATGGACTTTCTTTTTTGAAAAATACGCTTTCTCTCTTCTATCTCGAGCCGTCTCTAGGGTTCTTCACTCTCTCAAAAAAATTTCTTCTATTCAAAGGTATGATTGGTGATTCTTGAATATATTATATTGCCAATATTTATGTGTAAATAGATGAATTGTTGTTTTTTCTTGAATCATTATGATTATTGTATTTCATAAATTTTCTTTCATCTCATGAAAACGATGAATGATATGATGTATGTGTATATATATGTGTAAAAAGGATTGTGGTAATAGTTTGGTGGTCCTTATTCACCACATATAATATAGGGAATAAAAATAAAAATATTACTTTACTTGTAGAAAATTCTTTTGAAAATAATAGTTTGATTAGAATCATTCATACGTACACAGCAAAATTGATTGTTCTTATATTGAAGTTTAATTTTTGACTTATTTAATCGATTATTTTATACTTTTAAAAATTCGTGATTTTTTAATAGGCCTTTATTATTCACCACATATTATACAATGTTTCTTTGTTTGCTTTAATGAGTGTGGGAAGATAACGCCATTTTTCAGCTGTTAGGAGTAGAAGACTTAGGAGCATAGTAATTTTTCCTTCTCGACTGTGAATCCTTTTATTTTCTTGCAAGTATTCATTTTTGTTTCAATATATATACTATGAAGGTATGATGCATTTTTACACATGTAGGCTGATGTATTTTTAATGTTCTAACATGTTTGACAAAATTTAAGAACTCTGTGTTTATATTTTAATATAATTATTGAGATATTTAACTTCTACCTTTTCTTAAGAAATTATAAATGGACGATTCACAAACAAAATATAATTTGTGGACGACTGAGGAGAGCAATGAATTATTAAAACTCATGGTCGATGCTGCCATGAGAGGATGTCATGATAAGAATGGGATGCTGAACAAAAGAATAGTGGAAAAAAAATATACTTCCTACTCTTAACGGAAAACTGGGATTTGAAAAGACTTTCGTACAATATCAAAGTCATTTGAAATGGTTCAAACAATGATACAATAATTATTCTAAGCTTACACGTCATAGTTCTGGGTTTGGATGGGATCCTGAGACAAAGAAATTCACGGCTAATGATGAAGTATGAGATGAATATTTTAAGGTGAGAATCTCAAATTAGAATAATAAAATTTACATTTTTCAATTAAAATTATAATTATTTTTAACACTTGTTGCTTTTTGTTTTTTGACAGTCTCATCCTAAACATGAACATTATCGGACAAGCACTTTTGAAAATTATGAAGATTTGAGAATTGTAGTTGGGAATGGAACAACCACCGGAAAGTGTTCAATTGGATTAGGAGATGACACTGATGCGAGAACATTTGAGACTGAACAAAATAAAAGTACTAGCTTAATAGATGATTACATGTTTGATTCCGATAGTGGTGAATTCATTCAAAGTGAAAGGCAAGAGTCTTCATATCAGCCTCCTCTTCATGAGGACTTTACTTCTCCATTACCTTCTCAACCAATGAGTTCAGAGGTTCCACCAGCCACTAGAAAACGAGATAGGATAGAGTTTGAAACAAAATCGAGCACATCAAAGAATCCTGACCAAGATATTATGCATAAGCTCTCTTTCAACCTTAAGAAGGTAGCTTCTAAGATTGAATCAATTGGTGATGTAGATGATAATTGTTGGGATGCTATTAAGGAAGTCCCAAACTTAAAGAATCGTACTCGGTACAAGCTGCTTGACTTGCTTAATACTAGATCAAAGAAGATGGCTTTCCTGAAAATGACAATTGAAGAGCGCTTGGAATGGATAGACTATAAGTTAAATGAATGATTGATTTTTGGTGGCATATATGAGTGATAAACATTGTGTTAAAATGTTTACTAATATTTTTTTGAATTTCTTTTTAATTATTGAACTGATAGCGAATTTGAACTTTTGGATTATTTCTATTCTATAATTACTTCGTTTTTTTATTGAACATATCTTGTTTTGGTTAGACATATGATGTATTTTCATGGATTCATAGATTTCTTTATTTTCATTACTTGTTTTATGCCATGTGGTTAATTTAAATGTCAAATATCAATGTGCACAACGTAGATAAACAAATGGAAGAAGAAGAACTGGGAGAAGAATTACATGAAACTTTTGAGTTTTTGTTGATCCAAAATTTTGATATCCTATATGTGCTAAATGAGCACATAATTAACATTCATAGAGAACGTGTTCATCCTCCCTTAACTAGACAATCAACAACTACAAGTGGATACGATTATATTCATAGAATATTAAAAGAGGATCCAACAAATTTTCGAGAAATTTACAGAATGTACCCCGATATTTTTTTAAAATTATGCACCATTCTTAGAGAAAAGAACACCTTTACAAGACACAAGATACATTTGTGTTGAAGAAATGATTGCCATGTTTTTACTTATTGTTGGTCAAAATACTCGATATTGCTTGATTCGTAAAACATTTGGTCAATCACACTACAATACTAGTCAAAACTTCAACTGTCTTCATCGGCACAAGTTTATGAAGATGACAACTTTGATCAGTTATTTGATACTGAAGAACAACAACGAGCAAAAGCTAATGCATGGAGGGATACCATAGCCGATGGAATGTGGAGCGATGTTGATCAAATTGTCAATAATGATTAGATTTTTATTTATATAAAAGTCTACTTATTATTTTGATTGTTCATTTAATAAAATTTTATTATGAACTTATAAAAATATTGTTCATTAATATGTTGAATTGACATAAAGAATTGAAATTTTGATTTCATTAATATGTTAAACACATGACACTACTATAAAACACAATATAAATAGATACGGAAGAAATTGTGAAGAAAGTCAATCACCTCAGTTGTTTCTCCAGGATGGAAAAAGCACAAGGTTATATAGGACAGATGCATGGTACTCATCAATCCACAGAGAGTTTCAAAAAATAATTTTAATCAGTTATTATAAGTTTACAATTAATTTAAAATAAGATATCTATTACTTGTTGTAAACAGTGACATTAAATTTGTGGGACAATATTGCACGTTTATTGCAAATGAAACAAAGCAATAAGCCCATTTTAGCATTTTACAACGTGAGAACAAATTTTTATCTAGGTAATAAATTAAAAACCATGAAATTTATACGGACTTTTACATTTTTTTTTTAAAAAAACACAAACTCTAATGTTGTGAGATATTTTAGGTATAACACAGCTCGGGTCATAAGCAACAACAGTAATGCTACTCAATCCTTATTGCAATCAAGCAGAAGAGATGAAATCATGGTGCACACTTTACTTCTTTTTTTTTTTTCCCTTACGAGATGATACACAATTTAATTCAAATTATTATTGTATACAGATTCTCGAAAAACTTGAATAAAACAAATGAAACATAAGTAAAATAATTAAGAGACAATGAGATCAACTAATAAATTAAATTGATTGCAAAATTTGTCATGATACACGAACATCGACGTATTGCAGACCAACGACAACAGAAATAAGTTGAATGACATGTGGATAGCAAAAAAAAAAAAATCAATGATTCAAATGAAATCATCATTCAACAATTGGTTAGACATAGAAATACGCTTCAAAAGGTAAATTATAATTATTTCATTACAATTTAGGATAAATATTATATGTGTTAAATCACAAAAATATAAATGTCAAATGGAAATAACATAAATATATCAATATAGAAATAATTCTATATACAAAACATTATTAATTCACATTTATATTATATAAATAAAAACTAATAAAATTATTTTTGTACATTCAAAATAAAATTTTGAAAACTTGCTCATGATTCGGCTAAGAAACTAAAGTAAAGCCCAACATTGAGTTGATATTTCCCATACAAGAAACCGTACAATCTTGCTCGAAGATTCCATGGTTTCTTACTCAAAGATTCCATAATTTCTTGTTCAACCTTGTTGTGTGGATCTGGAAAATTATATTTCGATGGATGTGTTGTGTATCTATGTTAACAAAAATTTTTGGACAAGAACAAAGTAGTAGGCATCTATGTTAACAAAAAGACCGAATATGGTTTAACTTGATAGCGACGATGGTGGTAAAAATGAAGAAGTTGATTCGGAGAAAAGTGACGAGAATAACTCTTCTTACACCATGGACTTTGAATGTAGTGTTTTTGAAAAAAGACATTAATATCCCAAAAATTGACAAGAGAATAGTTTCATCTGTTAGAGATTTTCTCAAAACTAACACAATCATGTTTCTAAACATATATAAACATGATAAACAAATATGCGGAAGCTAAATTGAGCGTTACCTCCAGCCATTGTATCATCTTTAAGTATTTTGATTTTCCTCCGATTGAAGCCTTCTAAACACTCCAATCTCTCTATAGATGGTTTATTATTTTGTATGAGATTTTATGTTTAGGGGCCTCAAACGTTTGTATATATAGGCGTCTCATACCATCAATGAGTTAATGCGGGAGCACGAGATTCAAATGAAAAATTGTTTACGCATCTCAATTTTTCTAAAGTTGAGGCTGCGTACACAAGTTTTGTCAAAAAATGTGTGCAATAGCCGTCGCCATTTTCGACACACGTTTTTTTATTTTCCTTTTGAATTTTCATTCTAATACGTGCCATAATTTCTTACATTCTCCCACTTGACACATATACATCTAATTCACCATAGGAGAAAACAAAATACATGAATCATGGCGACCGGTTTTCTAAAAGCGAGTATGATCTTTCATGTATTACAATGCATTATGCCTCTCAAATCTGTATAAATTAATGAATAAACCCAATGTTTATTCGAGGTCCAACTTTATTGATATTTTTCTCAAGATAACTGAATATGTACATAACTGAATATGAGAAATATCATAACTGAATGCGTTTCATTATCAACACCAAATGTATATAACATAAATTTATTATGGAATCAAATCCATCAGTAATTACAATATGATCCTTTAACATCTGAAATTTGCATGCCTTTAGGTTAAAAGATCATCAATTCAGTGCTAACGTGTTCAATGACCAATTTATTAACACGTTCTCCAATGGTTTAAAATACATTATGTCGATATACTTAATTCGACCACCGCTTTAGTCACAAAGTTCATAACTGAATTGTAGTAATATAATCTTAATGGCTTAGATATAGAATCCATAATTCTAAGCCCATAATGAAACTCCTTATAATACACCACACAATAGTGCTTCAATGACGAATTTTGACTCAATAGTGGAAGTAGCAAATCACTTTCCAAATTGTCAATTTGTCTCACATAAGCATGTAAAACTTTTAATACCATAAAGATATCCCAAAACATTTTGCGGCTTTTTTTAGTGGTCAAATACTTATATTACTCTGATAATAATTAAGCTCCCACTAACATTCTGGTATTCATAATGGACCACAATATTCTCAACAAAACTTAATGAAGAGATAACATTGTAAAACCTGAAATACCACTAATGTGAGACATGTTTCAATCCATATCGTTTTTTTAATCTTGAAATATTAAATATTCATCATCACTAGAGAAGAATTCTTTATGTTGTTTGATGTTGCCTAATGAGACTTTATTTGTTCTGAAGACTAATCTAAAAATGAATGGCAATTGAATCAACTTTCAGATTTCATTACTTGCTATTGAATTTTTTTTATCATTCAATATTTTTATGAGTATTAAGAACTACAAGATCATGACCAACAATTTGTGGAATTTATATGATTGGTTTCACAACACACTTTTTTATTGGAGGATGTTGTGAATAGCTATCAATACATATAACTTGTGTGGATGAATGAGCATCATAATGATCAATATTCTTAATTTGATCGCTCCCACTAATCAAGTCATTCTCAAGAAATTTTGAATCTCTTGATTCCACAATCTCATGATTTGTGATGAACATGATGTATCTGTCATAGTACCTTGTACCCTATATAATCTCATATTAATAGTGCTCATTAAGCATGTATGAAGAATAATCTTCAATTTCACACCTTAAAATTATAAACTTTGATTTTAGAAATTAATATCAGAGTAATAGCAATATGCTAAAAAATTAATGAATACATGCTAATGTTATTAAATGAAGCAATAAACCATCTGTCATGTTTTACCCATGTAAATCATGATCTACATATGAATCACTAACATAAAAATTGTCTGTGGACTGAATTTTAATTCAATTAGATTCATTCAATTTAATGATATAACTATTGAATTATATTCAATTCTTAATCCATGTGGATAAATTAAGAAAATAATTCAATATTGTATCCTAATTATTTATATTTAACATAACAAAATTTCTTATGGGATAAATTTCAATGTTCAAATATAATTAATTACAATTTATATCCCTTATAACCAAATGTGATCTTCATAATTTATGTATAATTTTAATTCAATCAAAGATGTTGTGGCTACTCTTCAATTAATTAAAATCATACGAATCACAAGGATATTAAATTCTTTATGCATAAAATATTTATTCTTCATAATTATTCATCTCAAAGTATTATCAAAATGATGAATAATTTTATATAATTTTTGTCTGTTATAACTAAATGTGATTAAAAAATTAATGTATAATTTTAATTCAATTAAAGATGATATAAATATTTTTTAATAAATTAAAATTATACGAATCACTAAGACATTAAATCACAAATTTTTAAATATTTATGCTCTTAATAAATGTCTTTCATGCGATCCTCAGCCCACTTAATTTATAATTTTGCATAATTAAGGGCGCTGTGATCAAACCTTAATTATTTAAAATTAGACGGTTCACTAGACATAAATTTTGATTTTATAAATGTCCTTTATGTGATCCTTAACCGACTTAATGTATAATTTCTCATAATTAAGGGTGTGGTGGCTAAACCTTAATTATTTAAAATTATACGGATCACTGGACAATTTTTTTTATTTATTTATTTTATACTTAATAAGTGCCCTTAATGTGATCCAAATCTGACTTAATGTATAATTTCTCATAATTAAGGTTGATGTGGCTAAACCTTAATTATTTAAAATTATACGGATCACTAGACAAAAATTTTGGCTTTACTTTAATACTTTATATAATAATTTTTTAGTAACATAATCAACATTTTCCAAGAGTGCTCTTAGGAAAGATATGTAGTGCTAAGGTCCTTTAAATAGCTACCTCCTAGTCAGAGCAACATTCCTCAGGGAGACAAGTGGCAAGTTGTAAGGCCCGAGATTATATCACCTTAATCCGAGATTATTTNCTATGAAGAACTCCCCAGATCATGTTTTCTTATGTCACCTTTGTAATTATTATTCAACTTAATTATCCATATTTATGTGAATCTTTATAAGTCAAAATTTTTCATTAAATAACTTTATATTCACATTTTTACTTAATATGAATAAATACGTTCCCCATCAGTTTTTCTCTTCAATCACAGTAGTGATAAAGTAAGGATCACATTTACGTGAAAATGTGAGCTCCTTATCAGTTTTTCTCTTTTATCAGATTAGTAATAAAGTGAAAATCATTTATTCATTTGTGAACATCTGAAATATTTTATTTTATTATATTATATTCATATCTTACTTGATATGTCATTTCAAATTATAATCAACTTTATATAATTTAATATGAACATAATGTGAATATTTATGTACCAATTATTTTTCAATATTATTTGCATTTTAAATTTCAAGAATAAATACAAACATAATATTAAATTTGCATGTACACATCAAACACTTATCCATAATATTTGACATTATATCTAACATGCAAAAATAATTTCTAAACATATATTAGAAATTACGTCGAACTTGAAATTATTTTAATGTGTACAAATTATTTGACCAAATGCAATATGTATACCGAATTATACATATAAATTAATAACACATTAATCATTATTTATTTATTTATTATTATTTTTATTTAAATAATAAATAAATTCTTTATCGACAATTGATTTGTAGATCCCGTATTCATCAATTATGGGTCTCGCATTAATTAATTAATTTTTTTAAAAAAAATTATTTAATCATTCCTACAATTGCATTTAACTCTCATTCATTATGCAGATAATTTAATTTTCATTCACGTGAAAACCATTTCATTATATTGAAGCATCTTCTTCTTCCTTCAGCAGAAAATTTTTTAGAAACTTTCGTCTTAAAATATATTTTCTCACAAAAATAAGAAAACTGAATATCATTTTCAAGACTTCAAGGTGCAAGCGAGAACAAAATTCTCAGGTAAGTTTCTTAATATTATCACGTCCGTCCTCAAATTTCAAGTTTCTTATGCAAAACTCCCAAAAATAATTTCTTAAAGTTATTGATATGAAACAAATATTTTCAAGGCAGAGGTATCACGGCTCTGATATCAAATGTTAGAGATTTTCTCAAAACCAACACAATCATGTAAGGTCCTGAAATTAATTATCCGGTAATTTTGGCATAATTAGAATAATTATTGAGTGGTAAATTAAAATAGTTATTTATGCCAAATAATTTTTGTAGGTGTGTTAAAAATATGTATTTTAGAATATCGGAGAATTTAACGATATAAAATACATATAGAGTTTAAATAACACACGGGAGCAAGATTAATGCAAAACCGGGATTTTTGAGCATGTGTTACTATTTTTTAGTAACTAAATATACATATACATACACACAATTTATCTTGTGGAGAGAGAAAGGAAGAAATCAGAAACCCATTTCCATCAACCCCATTTTCGCTACACTTGTAGCAGCTGCGGGAAAGTTGCGATATCTCCTCCGTCCGGCGTCCAAATCACGAACGGTTTGAGGGGTTTTCTTCCTTACATCAGTAGCTTCGTTTTGAACCATGAATCGCTACTTTTGATGATCGTTTTAGCCCCAATCGAACCCTGTTTCATGGCTGTTCCTGTTCAAGTTTCTTGTTCGATTTCAGGTGAGCTATTGCCTGGTTTTTCTTGGTTCTTTGGAGTATTTTGAGCAAGGAATTGAAGCTTAAATCTTACCTTGCTGTTCCTGCATTTTCCAGCTAGTTTTCAGTTCGGTTTTTGGTCGTGAATAGTGTTTTCCGGTGTCTTTTCCGGCGAGTAGCAACATTGGACCGCTAGCGACTAGTTTATACTTCGATCTTGGTAATTTTTGGATCCAATTCCAGATTTTTCGGTGCATAAGTAGGCTGCCCCGAAGTGTAATTTTACTCGCTTCGATTTAATTTCGCTTTGTCGATTTTAATGCATTATATTGACGTATATATTGGGTTTATATTGTAGGTTCGATCGTTGGAGAGCTTTGAGGTATAAATCGAAGAGTTTGTGAATTAGTATCGAGCTAATCGTGTGATTATTTTGGAGAATTACGGTTATTTAGTTGAAATTTCAGAATTGTTGAAATTGATTTGGGAATTAAGTTTTGATAATTAAAAATCAATAAGTTGGATTAATTTAGTTTTATTGGCGAATTGTGAATTATTCAACCTATTTTTATCATTGTTAGGTCGAGGAGATTAAAGTTGAGCTTGTTGTGATTTTAGAGTCGGTTTAGGTATGTTACAGCTCGGTAACATACAACGGTAAAACATAAATTATGTTTGATTGTCATTCTGTGTTACATGGATTGTGTTTATGAATTGCTGACTGTTATAAATTGTTAAATGCCTTCGTTGTGATCTATGTTTATTATTATGACATATTATTGGCATTTAGCATCGGGCATACAGTTATGACATTCNAGCACCTGATGACGTTGTTGCAGGTAACTGTTTTATTTTTGGTTATCCTGCATATGTATTGATTGATACTGGTGCATCGCATACATTTATTTCTGAGAGATTTGCATTGATGCATGCATTGCCTGTTGAGTCCCTATCTACTGTAGTTTCTGTTTCTTCTCCTTTGGGGAAAGGTTTGATATCCGTGACTTCGGTTAGATCTTGTGTGCTACAGTAT
>NC_133316.1:14385540-14388030 GCF_012295235.1 Primulina huaijiensis | reverse complement strand
GGGGGGCTGCTGTGGTTGCTATTGGGCACCATGGTAGATCTCCCGAGTCGTTTTGCAGCATCAGGCCGAGGTTCCGCCAGTGGAGCTCGGGATTGAGGTTGGATTGCTTGGTTCTGTCAGTGGAGTTTCCCAGTTAGTCTATATGTATGTCTTGAGTTTGTTTCAGTCTTGTATTGTAGTTTATTTGCCGGGGAGATGCCCCGTGTATCTGTAATGATATTTGGTTGTTTTTGTGATGTTCTGAGTTGACCCTATGATTCTTATGATCTGGTGAGTATGTGGTAAGTTTTAATTTCTGTTTAGTCCTGGCCAGTGCGGCTATAGGTTGTTGACTTTGGTTTTTGTTTTTATGACTCTAGTTGGAGTATATTTTGATATAAAATGCTGCTTGAGTTTTTTGGGATGTCCTGCTTACGGGGAGGTCATGCCGAAATTTATCTAGGCCCTGAGGTCCGTTTTAAAGTATTTTTAAACCATTTCCGCTGCAGTTTTAAATCAAACCATTATTGTTTGATCATTAATTATCGTTAGAGTAAATGGGCCTCACATCTTGGTATCAGAGCGTAAACTGGGTTACGCTCGAACTAGAGTCTAGGACACTTGAGTCTTGGCACTAAATTTGTTGTTGCGCCTGTGTATTCTACTTGACAACATGCTTATGTGATTATATGATTTGTTTACTTCCATTCTAATAGTTTTGGTGTTTTATCGTATAGAATGGAGGGTGGTGGAGAAATTCCTGTTGATGAGATTCCTTTAGCTCGAGGTCGAGGTCGTGGTCGAGGTCGTGGACGTGGTAGAGCTCGTGTCCGTGTTGTTGATGATACTTTTGTTGAGCAAGCTGCTGATCATCTAGACCATCTTAGGATGGATGAATTAGTTGCGCGTTTCCATTCTATGCATCCACCTCGATTCAGTGGTTCGGAGGGAGCTGAGAAAGCAGAATTGTGGATTTCTGAGATTGAGGAATTGTTTGATTTGATTGAGTATCCTCCAGAGTGTCGATTGAGATTAGCTGTGCATCAGTTGAAAGATCGTGCCAAAATGTGGTGGTCTACTATATTGATGACTTTAAATGCTCAGAGGATTGTTCCATCGTGGGATATATTCAAGCTGAAGTTTAAGGCAAGTTATTGTCCTCCGTCATTCTACAGTTCTAAGGCTTTTGAGTTTCATAACCTGAAACAAGGCGATATGTCAGTTGCAGAGTATGCTGATACTTTTTATGCTATGCTGAGATATGCTCCTCATGTTGCTGCGAGTCAGGTTGCAGTAGTTGAAAGTTTCATTGAAGGACTGAACGATCATTTGCACCCTTTTGTTTCTACCGGTAAGCCACTAAATTATCTTGAAGCAGTGGAAATAGCAAAAAGGGCTGAAGTTAGTCTTAAGAGAAGTGGCAATCGAGTTCCTACCCAACATCATCAGTCGGGGAGGCAACAATTCAGTTCATCTGGTTCTGCATCTCTTCGTCCACGTGGAAAACAATTTAAGAAGCCTGGTTCTAGTTCTTCGAGTTCGGGGAGTTCAGGGAACCGTGGTGGATATCGCTACAGTGGACCTTACTGTTATCACTGTGGAGGCAAGCTTTCCAGTAATCAATGTGTTGGAGTTCAAGGGATTTGCAATGTTTGTGGTCGGCCGGGTCATTTCGCTAGAGTTTGTCCTAGTAAGACGGGGAAATCAGCCCAGGCAGGTAGTGGAGCTCCAAGTAATAGAATTCCAGCAGCGTCCCAGTCTTCCCATCAGCCTAGTCGCCCTTCGCATCAGAGTAGAGGGCAAGGTGGTCAACAGAATCAGTCATCTGCTCATGTATTTGCCTTGACTAAGGATGAGGCTCAGGCAGCTCCAGGTACTGTCATTACTGGTAACTGTACTCTATGTGGTTTTATAACACGAGTGTTATTTGATACCGGAGCATCTCATTCCTTTGTTTCTCATGCATTCGTCGTTTCGCATGATCTTCGCACCACTAGTATGAATTCCAACCTATCTGTTGCTACTTCGATGGGCAAAATGATTATAACTGATAATGTGGTGTTCAATGCGGTTTTGTTTCATGATGAAAATGTTCTATATCTGAATCTCAGAGTTCTACCTATGCATGACTTTGATTGCATCGTTGGTATGGATGTTTTGACTGCTAATCGTGCCACTATTGACTGTTATCGAGGAATAGTTCGTTTCAGACCTAGCTTTGCACCTAAATGGAATTTCTATGGTCGTGGTTCTCAAGCCAAGATTTCTCTAATTTCTGCCATTGAGGTGAATCGATTGTTAGATTCTGGTCATGAAGGTTTTCTGGTTTATGCTGTCGATCTGTCGCAAGATGAGCGACGGATTTCTGATATTCATGTAGTCTGTGAGTTTCCTGATGTGTTTCCAGAAGAGATTCCTGGTTTTCCACCAGAACGAGAAGTTGAATTCAGTATCGAATTAATGCCAGGAACTGAACCCATATCTCGAGCACCATATCGTTTAGCCCCTGTT
>NC_133316.1:14342533-14384075 GCF_012295235.1 Primulina huaijiensis | reverse complement strand
GATGTTTGGTTTATATCGATGTTTGATTAGGAGTGGATTTACTTCTATTACTGAGATTCGATATAGTATGCCAACGTCTGGAAACCGGGATCCCTAGACTAGGAATGAGTCTCGTCTGAGCTGTAGAGTCACGAGTTATTTACAGTTTTATATCGATTTATGTTTTCAGATTTAATACATGTGATTGATATTTGTTTCATGCTTTTATATCGATTATATGATTGTATGTTTTGTTGATTTATACTGGGATGTATTTTTCACCGGAATTATCCGGCTGTTGTCGTGTTTTTATGTGTGCATGGCAACAGGTGGGACAGGATCGGGGTCAGGAAGAAGATGAGAGAGATCGTGATTAGAGTGGAGACTTCGGACTTTGATGTATATAGGATTTGGAACACTTGACATTTAGTTGTTACACCTTAGTTTGAGTTTGATGTTTGTTGTACAAGACTTGTACTATTATACTGATATGTATAATTAGATTGATTCCATTACGTTCCGCACTATATATATATAAAAAAAAATTGTAGACCCATATTAATTACATTGATCCAATTATCCCAATGACGATTAAGAAGATGATTAGCGTCCGGGTCCCCACACAAGTCAAGGCAATTTAAATCGATCTATGAAGAACTCCCAGATCATGTTTTCTTATGTCACCTTTATAATTATTATTCAACTTAATTATCCATATTTATGTGAATCTTTATAAGTCAAAATTTTTCATTAAATAACTTTATATTCACATTTTTACTTAATATGAATAAATACGTTCCCCATCAGTTTTTCTCTTCAATCACAGTAGTGATAAAGTAAGGATCACATTTACGTGAAAATGTGAGCTCCTTATCAGTTTTTCTCTTTTATCAGATTAGTAATAAAGTGAAAATCATTTATTCATTTGTGAACATCTGAAATATTTTATTTTATTATATTATATTCATATCTTACTTGATATGTCATTTCAAATTATAATCAACTTTATATAATTTAATATGAACATAATGTGAATATTTATGTACCAATTATTTTTCAATATTATTTGCATTTTAAATTTCAAGAATAAATACAAACATAATATTAAATTTGCATGTACACATCAAACACTTATCCATAATATTTGACATTATATCTAACATGCAAAAATAATTTCTAAACATATATTAGAAATTACGTCGAACTTGAAATTATTTTAATGTGTACAAATTATTTGACCAAATGCAATATGTATACCGAATTATACATATAAATTAATAACACATTAATCATTATTTATTTATTTATTATTATTTTTATTTAAATAATAAATAAATTCTTTATCGACAATTGATTTGTAGATCCCGTATTCATCAATTATGGGTCTCGCATTAATTAATTAATTTTTTTAAAAAAAATTATTTAATCATTCCTACAATTGCATTTAACTCTCATTCATTATGCAGATAATTTAATTTTCATTCACGTGAAAACCATTTCATTATATTGAAGCATCTTCTTCTTCCTTCAGCAGAAAATTTTTTAGAAACTTTCGTCTTAAAATATATTTTCTCACAAAAATAAGAAAACTGAATATCATTTTCAAGACTTCAAGGTGCAAGCGAGAACAAAATTCTCAGGTAAGTTTCTTAATATTATCACGTCCGTCCTCAAATTTCAAGTTTCTTATGCAAAACTCCCAAAAATAATTTCTTAAAGTTATTGATATGAAACAAATATTTTCAAGGCAGAGGTATCACGGCTCTGATATCAAATGTTAGAGATTTTCTCAAAACCAACACAATCATGTAAGGTCCTGAAATTAATTATCCGGTAATTTTGGCATAATTAGAATAATTATTGAGTGGTAAATTAAAATAGTTATTTATGCCAAATAATTTTTGTAGGTGTGTTAAAAATATGTATTTTAGAATATCTGAGAATTTAACGATATAAAATACATATAGAGTTTAAATAACACACGGGAGCAAGATTAATGCAAAACCGGGATTTTTGAGCATGTGTTACTATTTTTTAGTAACTAAATATACATATACATACACACAATTTATCTTGTGGAGAGAGAAAGGAAGAAATCAGAAACCCATTTCCATCAACCCCATTTTCGCTACACTTGTAGCAGCTGCGGGAAAGTTGCGATATCTCCTCCGTCCGGCGTCCAAATCATGAACGGTTTGAGGGGTTTTCTTCCTTACATCAGTAGCTTCGTTTTAAACCATGAATCGCTACTTTTGATGCTCGTTTTAGCCCCAATCGAACCCCGTTTCATGGCTGTTCCTGTTCAAGTTTCTTGTTCGATTTCAGGTGAGCTATTGCCTGGTTTTTCTTGGTTCTTTGGAGTATTTTGAGCAAGGAATTGAAGCTTAAATCTTACCTTGCTGTTCCTGCATTTTCCAGCTAGTTTTCAGTTCGGTTTTTGGTCGTGAATAGTGTTTTCCGGTGTCTTTTCCGGCGAGTAGCAACATTGGACCGCTAGCGACTAGTTTATACTTCGATCTTGGTAATTTTTGGATCCAATTCCAGATTTTTCGGTGCATAAGTAGGCTGCCCCGAAGTGTAATTTTACTCGCTTCGATTTAATTTCGCTTTGTCGATTTTAATGCATTATATTGACGTATATATTGGGTTTATATTGTAGGTTCGATCGTTGGAGAGCTTTGAGGTATAAATCGAAGAGTTTGTGAATTAGTATCGAGCTAATCGTGTGATTATTTTGGAGAATTACGGTTATTTAGTTGAAATTTCAGAATTGTTGAAATTGATTTGGGAATTAAGTTTTGATAATTAAAAATCAATAAGTTGGATTAATTTAGTTTTATTGGCGAATTGTGAATTATTCAACCTATTTTTATCATTGTTAGGTCGAGGAGATTAAAGTTGAGCTTGTTGTGATTTTAGAGTCGGTTTAGGTATGTTACAGCTCGGTAACATACAACGGTAAAACATAAATTATGTTTGATTGTCATTCTGTGTTACATGGATTGTGTTTATGAATTGCTGACTGTTATAAATTGTTAAATGCCTTCGTTGTGATCTATGTTTATTATTATGACATATTATTGGCATTTAGCATCGGACATACAGTTATGACATTCATGTTGAGCCATATCGTTCTTGTTAGCCCATTGTTGATATCCGTTGTTATCTGGCACTGTTGTTTATCTCGGGATCATTGTGTGGCTGATAGGCCTATACACATGAAACCGTAGATGTGATTGAACAATTCCGTGGTTAGTGCAGCCTTTTGAGGTGAGCGCTGGGATTGTGTCATCTAGTTCGTTCTGTTGTGCCATCCTGTTATAGCGTATCAGCTGTATGGAGGCCGAGTCAGGGGTGTTATTCAGCACAGCTTGGCATACCTCGCATACTTGGCAGGGCGGTTTAGTTGCATGACGATGTAGCTCCCCTGTGTTGTTGCTCGAGCATTATTCCAGTTGTTATCGTACCGTTTGTTGGCTCCTGTTATCCCGATTATTCGTTGAGCCTTTCATGCATTGCATATTACATTTTACTATATGATTATGCATGATTTATGATTATTGTTGTTATTGTTGAACTGTTTCATACCAGAATCCTAACCTCAGTTGTTTACTGGGGGGGCTGCTGTGGTTGCTATTGGGCACCATGGTAGATCTCCCGAGTCGTTTTGCAGCATCAGGCCGAGGTTCCGCCAGTGGAGCTCGGGATTGAGGTTGGATTGCTTGGTTCTGTCAGTGGAGTTTCCCAGTTAGTCTATATGTATGTCTTGAGTTTGTTTCAGTCTTGTATTGTAGTTTATTTGTCGGGGAGATGCCCCGTGTATCTGTAATGATATTTGGTTGTTTTTGTGATGTTCTGAGTTGACCTTATGATTCTTATGATCTGGTGAGTATGTGGTAAGTTTTAATTTCTGTTTAGTCCTGGCCAGTGCGGCTATAGGTTGTTGACTTTGGTTTTTGTTTTTATGACTCTAGTTGGAGTATATTTTGATATAAAATGCTGCTTGAGTTTTTCGGGATGTCCTGCTTACGGGGAGGTCATGCCGAAATTTTTCTAGGCCATGAGGTCCGTTTTAAAGTATTTTTAAACCATTTCCGCTGCAGTTTTAAATCAAACCATTATTGTTTGATCATTAATTATCGTTAGAGTAAATGGGCCTCACAATCATGTTTCTAAACATATATAAACACGATAAACAAATATGCGGAAGCTAAATCGAGCGTTACCTCCGGCCATTGAAATTTCTTCAAGTTACTAGTGAGTGTCGATTCGTAATCTATGCTTTTTTATATATAAGATAAAGAAAACATTTAAAGTGAAGTCCATTAATAAATATCAGATTTGTTCTAGAACTGCAAGTTTCACACATTGTACTTCCACATGTCTAGCAAAGAGATATCAACACCACCTTCGATCCAACTCTTTGTGGCCAGTTAGTTCAATGCAAGAAATTTCATGAAAAAATGGAGAACTGAACATCTGTATCAATATGGAAACTGTACCAATATGGAAAATGTGTAGAGCAAAGAAACCATATAAGTTAAATAATGGCACATAAATGGAACAATTTGCTACAGTGAGGAGATTTATAGGACTAATCTTGACCAAACAATAAAATAAAAATACAAGCATATTGTTGATACATAGACAAGTATGTATATATATATATATGCTACAGTGAGGAGATTTATAGGACTAATCTTGACCAAACAATAAAATAAAAATACAAGCATATTGTTTATACATAGACAAGTATGTATATATATATATATATATATTAGTGAGTATAGTTTTTTTTTTTAAAAAAAATAATTAGTGAGAATAGTTGTATATTCATTTTCTGATTGTATTTGTGAAAGTGATTACTTTCCTATTTTTGAATTCATACATTGGCAATCACATGCTAGAAGTATTAGAGTTAAGTTGGGTTCAAGAGTTGAACGACGTCAGCATAAATATTTCAGAATTATTATTCGTTAGTTAAATATTAATGTAAGAAGATATGATTTTGGAATTTTATGCATAATTAGATGCATTTTGTGGGGGAACATATTTCTTTGTTGAATTTTTCGTTTTATATATTAAAGTTATACATCGCACTAGATAAAATTTATAGTACAAAACTCTCTTTTCTCGATTATAAATTAATACAAGAAGAAGGAAAAGAAGTTAAGTGTGATTAACAATCAGTTAGTAGCAAAAAAAATTATAAGTCTATTACTTGAAGGATGATTTTTCAATAGGTGGGAGATAATAATATAACATGAATTGAGATTGAGAAGCCAATAATTGCATTCTTCAATATGAAAACATCTTTATAAAGATAAAATTTCATAAATCTATAAAATATCTCACATGATTATATTCATATCTACAATAATTTTTACCTCTAATTTGTCTTAATTATCAAGAATTCTACAATTGCATCAACATTTATAACTATAGTACTATTGTCAAACATGATGAGTAACGGAGCGAAGATAATAAATTATTGTATTGTTTACTTATGATATATTGAACTAAATCACTCTCTTTGAAATGATATAAACTAGATAGTGATGTCGATGAATATTCGAAATCCATATCACGTTTTACAACATATAAAGAACATATATTACTATTTAAAAGTAATTGCACTAACATGGAGAGAATATGAAGAATAAGTTATATGAAAGAAAACATTAATTGTTTGAGGTCAGTTACTGAAATAGAAGATAAGAAACATCACCGACAAAAATAGACAAATAAACAATAAGAAAGATACATAAAAATATAAGTCATAAATATTTTTTTTAAAAAAAATATGATTTTGGAATAATTTATTCATGGCTAACTAGTTAAAAAAAATATGATTTTGGAATAATTTATTCATGGCTAACTAGTATGGCTCCCTATTCCTTACTTGTAGTCATAAATATGAACATAACAAAAATGTTCCCCAGCAGTGTTGGCTGATACTATCCTTGATTAATTTGTTGACCACTTTATTCCTTTCCCTAGAATATCATTTGCTTCCATCCAAATTCTACTTTTCCAAACACGCATTTCACATTAAACCTCAAATTCTTTTCTTTTCTTGCCTTGAATTTAATGGAATATCAGCTAATAATGTCCCCTGTCTATATATGTTCATCTTCACCCCTCCATCGTCTTTACCTCTCAATCTGTACTGCTTCATAATTCCCATCTCACTTCATTGCAAGAAATTAACTATGGCGGAAGCACTGGTTTCAGCACTTGTGGGAACAGTTATAGGAAACTTGAACTTAGCGGCGCTTCAAGAGATTATGCTCCTTTGGGGCTTAAAGGATGAGCTCGAGAGACTTGAAAGTGTTTTTAGAACAATCCAACTTGTGCTTCAAGACGCTGATGTCAAGCAAAGAAACAACGAGGTGCTGCACAACTGGTTGCGAAAGCTCAAGGATGCTGCATACGATGCTGATGACGTACTGGACCAGATCGCTACCGCTGGCCTCAGACGAAGATGGATTTCTGAAAGAGGTAAGCTTGGATATCTAACTACACTAACTTCTTTTTTCTCGAAAAGAAATCCGTTGTTATTTCGTATTAAAATAGCAAGAAAAGTGAAGGACACAAGGGGAAGATTAGATGCTTTAGCGGTTGAGAGACTTAAGTTCCATTTGAGGGAAGGTGTTATGAACAATCAAGTTGGAGTTGTAGAGAGCCGACTGACTAGTTCATTGGTGAACGAATTGGAGATTTTTGGAAGAGATGAGGAGAGGGAAATGTTAGTCCAGAAACTGCTCCATGACATAACTGATCAAGATGATCTTTCTGTCTGTGCTGTGTGGGGAATGGGAGGAATCGGGAAAACNTGGATGATGTTTGGAATGAAAACCAAAGTCTGTGGGATCCTCTTAAAGAAGCATTAAGATGTGGGTCAAAAGGCAGTGGGGTTATGGTAACAACTCGAAATGAAAAAATTGCTCGAACAATGGCTACAGATGAAACCATGTCACACCGAATTGGCTATTTATCAGATGCCGATTCTTGGTCTTTATTCAAGAGAAGAGCATTTGCACGTGGAACAGAAGATGAAAACTTAGTTGGAATCGGTGGGGAGATAGTGAAGAAATGTGGTGGTGTGCCTTTGGCAATAAAGGCTCTAGGGAGCTTCATGCGATTTAAAAGCCACGAAAGCGAATGGTTGGCAGTTAATGAAAGTGAAACATGGAATCTACTGGATCATGGAAACGACATCTTTCCTGTATTGATGTTGAGTTATGACAATTTATCTCCACAAATGAGGCAGTGTTTCTCTTATTGTTGCGTATTTCCCAAGGATTGTTGGATGGATAGGGACGAGCTAATACAACTATGGATGGCAAATGGCTTCCTTCACGAAGAAGGCCAAAAGGACTTGTATCTCATTGGCCAGTTCATCTTCAAAGAATTGGTTTGGAGATCCTTTTTGCAAGATGTCGAGAAACACGAGATAGGGAAAATGAGATGTAAAATGCATGATCTAATGCATGATTTGGCAGAATCGGCATGAGACAAGAAACTTATAACTTTTTTTATGGCATTGTGCAGAAAATTCCGCCAAGAGTTCGTCACTTGTCAGGTGGCTTCGAATCACTTGAGGTGATTGAAATGAAAAGGGATAAGCTCCAACCACTGAAATTGGATACTTTGCACTCTCTTATTCAACTGACTGATTATTCGATTTCTTTTAAATTTTTGTTCTCCTTTCTCTCAAAACAACAACATTTAAGAGTGTTGGACATGAGATTTTTCACGGAAAAGGAATTACTAAAGTTTGTTCACAAATGGGAACATCTTAGGTTCNCGAAATTGGATACTTTGCACTCTCTTATTCAACTGGCTGATTATTCGATTTCTTTTAAATTTTTGTTCTCCTTTCTCTCAACCCAACAACATTTAAGAGTGTTGGACATGAGATTTTTCACGGAAAAGGAATTACTAAAGTTTGTTCACAAATGGGAACATCTTAGGTTCCTTTCAGTGTCATGCAGTGAGCTCACGACGCTTCCTGAATCCATTACTCGTCTCCACAACCTGCAGACCTTGAAACTTACAGATACAGACGAGCTTCGCAAGTTACCTGAAGATTTGAAATACATGAAAAATCTTTGGTTCGTGGAAATTGAAAACCATGATTCACTTATCTGCACTCCACCTGGAATCGGAGAGTTAACTTCCCTGCAAAGACTAAGTGTTTTCATTGTGGGTGAAGACTCAGCACACCAAATCAGCCAGCTGAAGGAGTTAAATCTTGGAGGGGAGTTGAGCATGAGAGGACTTGAAAATGTGAGAAACCTAGAAGACGTCAAAGCTGCCAACATGATTACGAAGCGGAACCTGGAATCTTTGAATTTATCTTGGACAAGTGGTGCAAACAAGGACTCCATGGAACATTTCGAAGCGACTCTAGAGGGTATCCAACCCCATCATAATCTAGGGAAGATTCACATTTCGTTTTACCAAGGTTCGAGGTTCCCAAATTGGATGTCTGCTCCAGCTTTTATTGATATAAGTGAAATCATTTTGGAAAGCTGCAGAAAATGTGAACACCTTCCACTCCTCGGGAAGCTGCCCGCTCTGAAGGTTCTTAAACTTGTTACTTTGGATTCTATAAAAAGATTGGGTGGTGAATTTTGTGGTGATGGAAAAAGTTCATTTGTTGCATTGACAAAGCTCAGTTTATCGAAAATGCCTAACTTGGAGGAATGGATTATACCAAATTCACATGAGAGTTTTCTTCGCTTACGATATCTAGACATAGACAGATGCCCCAAATTAATCGGGTTGCCTTTTCCACATGTTCTTTTCAATTCTCTAGAGGAATTACGATTCTATGAGTGCGATAGTCTTAGATTTCCAGCAGCTATTTTGGGAAACATGCCTTCCCTGAGATATTTATCATTCATACATTGCGAGAAAGTGGATCCATTATCTGGGCCGCTACAAAGAGTCATCACTAGCCTTGATGAATTGGCGATACATTCGTGTCCAGAGCTCAAATGTTTGCCAGAGAGCATTCAACAATTGAGTGCCCTTAGAACGTTGGGGATACAGTCTTGTTCAGGATTATGTTCCTTGCCTGACTGGATCGGGAATCTGCAGTCATTGTCAACATTTATTCTTCATCATTGTCTTAACTTGACTTCATTGCCAGATGGCTTCGGGAATCTAAAATCACTATCGAATCTTGAGATAAGAGGTTGCAGTCCAATTTTAGCGAAGAGATGCGAGAAATCAAAGGGTGAAGATTGGCCTAAAATCTCACATATTCCCCATTTGGACGTTTATGAGTAACATTTGACGTCATTGGCTTGGGGAATCTAAAATCAGTATTGGTGTTTGATTCATATAAGTGATGGCTGCGAGAAATCAAATGGTGGTCTAAAATCTCACAAATACGTATTTGGTAATATTCTTGTTAGCTAATTATGTGCTTCTTTTTTTATACAGGTAACATATATGAAATGATATGTGTAGGTATTTGTCTACTTTAAATGTTTTCAAACTTTATTGTGAAATATAACAGCTGTTGAATTTATTCTTTCTTTAATTTTTTTTAAGTACTACATCTCAATTATTATTATTATTATGTAAATGGTTGATTTTTTATAGTTAATTTTGTAAAATTTTATATAATAATATCTAAAAATTTAATCATTTTAAAAAAGCTTTTCTTCTTATGAATGACTTGTATTCTATGTGACATCAATGTCTTAAGTTTGGGACGTGGTTTCAAGATATACAAGATTTTTAAATCACATTCATCTATAGATAAACAAGATCTTTCTTTATTGACTTTACATTCAATAATATTTTTTTTTTGTTCTTTCATAAACTTTTCGAAAGTTAGCAACTTTAATTTATCGGTTCAATCGTGAATTATATATAATCTTGGGTTTCAAAAACTTTTACTTTTAGTTTTAAATTTGATTGGGGGACAAAATTCTAAAATTAGCTTAAGGATACAATAGCATGATGAAATTCGAGATTATGGATGTTAATCGTTCAATTTGACATAAAATAACGAAATCATGTGCTCTCCACGTGCTTCGACCCGTCAACTCTTCATACTAAACTAATACTTGATGCAAAATCAGGAAACAATATAAAATTTTAGAGATATAATTAGCATAAGCAGAACTTGAGGGACAAAATTAGAAAGAATGACAAAAACTATAAGGACATAAATATTAATTATCCCTCAAAATTCGATTAATTTGTAACTTCGAGGCTATATTTGAATGAAAGAATTTTGATAGATTTTGAATTCAAATCCTCAGTCCAAATTTATTCAAACTGAATGGGTAATTTTTAAATCACACACAATATATTACTATATCCGTCCCATAAATTTAGGTTTGTGTGTATTTTGAAACAGATTAAGAGAGTTCTTGGAAAAGTAAATTTTAAAGTGATATTTTCAATTTACCTATATTTAATGAATGTTTTAACTAGATAAAAATTAGTTGAAAGTAGTTAATGTATTTAACTATAATGATAGATTGATAAAATAAATAAATAAAATAATATTAAATATTAAAAGTGATTAAATATTTGAGACATATGGAGTACAAAATAAGCTAAATAAATTGTAACAAAAATCCTCAAGTCATCTTGGAAGAATTCTACCAGCTCCAAAACTTTGTTCATGGTTCTCAAATTCCATCGTTATCGCTCTTAGTGATCTCTAGAAAGGGATGAGTGGGTAAGTGACATGTCGTAATAACAAAATATTTCATTAATGAACAATAATATAAATAATAATCTTATTTGTACCTTATATCATATTAAGTGCACTGAACTATATTATGTTTCAGATGGTTTAACTGGTATCAATCTCATATATGTTACTCATCTAAAAGATGATTCCAGAAATAAGGAATCAAGAGTAGTTAAAATATGTATCTCTATCATTTGGTTCATAATTCCATTCAATGCAAAAATCAAAAATCAAAACTTAGATTTTCAGAAATTTCACGTAACTTAAAATAATACGAAAATTTCAAATTTTCTTGTATCAAAAATCAGATCTTTTCAAAATCACAATAAAATATATGAAAATAATAATAAAAACCTACTTACAAATTCCGATACCCTCCAATTAATATCATGGAAAACTAGCATGCATGTACCATCTTTGATCAGCAACTTCGAAAAAAAAAAAAATTTTAAAAATGTAACTATATATCTCAAGAACCCTTAAATTTCCAAAATTGCATAATATTTGGTATCTCCATTAGAAATGTGAGCATTTCCGATGGTCGTAGATCTTTCGACTCTTTTGATATTTGTCGCTATCATATGTTGGCATTGGAAATTTGTGTAATCAAATCGGCAAGGAAACATTGGTTATTTAGGAGGAATATGCTATATACTAAATTTCAAAGGAGAGTGCATGAAATGACATGAAAATCATGTTGTGGTTCCGATTGGAGATGCAGCAAATTAAAATGCTTGGTGGAGAATGAATTTTGGATTAGTTAAGGTGGCAACAAGTTAGAGGAATTTCCTCCAGAAAATAATAAGATTTATATATAGATTAACATGAAAAACACATTGGATAAATCATGTATACATTCTCATAAGATAATTTATTTCCTTAAAATAAAAAACTATGATAATTGAAATTCAGGCACCAATAAATTAAAATCGTGATGTTCGATAAATCATCATCGCAAATACACAATCAAACTCTGTGAATACTTGTTGTATATTACCTAATCGTAACATAGAATTTAATTTCTATGACGCAAAATTCAATATGGATCTGCAATGTGGATTAGAATCGACTCTACAATATCTTCAAATAATCAAATATTAATATACAATCCTGATATGTCTTGGATTTTAGCCTTATAACTTATCAAATTTTGGTTTTCATCTAATAGTTGGATTTTTTTCTTTGGTCCTTTTTTCACCCGAAACCACTAACCCAACAAATATTGCTTATTTCGTACCATATAACATGAGATTTATTTTTGTCATATGAGTCATGTATGAGAGTATTGATGTCAAATAAATAATATTAGATACGTTAAATGAATTCCGGTAAAAAAGAAGACCAAAACAAAAAATATTCTAAGTAATTGGATGAAATTAAAATTTGACAAGTTATATGACTAAAATTTATAGCATGCCAATTTACATGAGTAAAAATTTTCCATTCAGGCAGACCTCGACACAAGAAGTGGTGTTTACAAATGTTTAAAAAATGATTATGAGATTTTTCCTTACAAATTTGTTAAATTTTGTAAAGAAAAGTTCATAATCACAACACATCACTTGAATACTTTGTTTTTGAAAATAGAATTATTTGGCAGTACAAGGTTACAAGTTTTATACACTTTTCCAACTAGGATGAGTTTATGTTTAAAATCGCGTTTAGATATTGTTAACACATTAAACTAGTTAAGTTTTATTTTTTTTGTAAAATACATGTTGTGTTTAAATTTGTGTGCACGAGTATATGTTGATGTTATGGAATTATTAAATCAGAGAACAACATTTTCATTTATTGTGTAAAAATGTGTTGCAACAAAAATTATTTTGAAACATAAGTTGCCCTTGCCTCAAATATTTAGGTAGTGTTTGCAAATTCTTTATGTATGTATGTATATAACTCAAAGCGTATTATAGACATCTCATATTCGCAACAAGGGTCGGGACAAGGGATAGACATAATGCAAAACATAGCTCAAAACATATTATAGACATCTCATATACATGTCATATTCGTATTGCACTGATATTTCATCTAATTTTCAATGGTGTTACTGATCAGTCTATAATTGTTAATTCTATAAGGGGAGATAACATTTATCAGTTATTATTATTCACAGTATTAGGACCACAAACTTGTCATATCTTATCATGTTTCGGAAAATTCTGTTACCATCTCTAATTCAAATCATAACATTGTCTAATATATAGTAGTGAAATTCATCTCATTTTCTATGGTTTGCTAATCAGTATCCTATATGTAGTTCTCATTTGCTCTAAACAAGTTCCATATTTTCTCTAATTTTGGATAGAGCTGATTTGAGCATTGTAGAGTTTTCGTCGAGCAGTTCCCATGTGGAGACCCTGACGCTAATTCATTTCTTAATCATTCTTGAGAATAATTGTGTAGAACCCGTAAATTAGACTACGTATAAGCCATGCATAATTCTAGTATTTAAATTAAAATGATTTTATTGTATGAATATTTAAATCTTTTTCTTTAAATTTATTTATTTCATGTGGTAGTTTAATTATTAGCTTTTCAGTTAATTAAGTGAAGCCGGACTGGAGTTGGAGTAAAGAGATAATTTTAATATTTAAAAAATATTCCTAGAATTTATTTAAGTTAAATAATAAGGGAATTTAATGTAAAAGAATGTTTAAGAAATTATCTAAATAAGTTGAGATAAGTAGTAAATAAAGTTCAATAATTAATTTCTTAATTCCCTAAAATATTTAATGGGTAGATAAAACACTAGAGATTTAAAATTCAATAATTAAGAAATATTTTCCCTTATTTTACTTAAGATTTTCGGCCCCCTCTCTATTTAATTTAAGAATAGTTGTCAATCCGATTATTTAATATCTTTCCTTATCCATTTTCTTGGGAGATAATTCTATCACATTCAATCATCAATAATTAATATTTAAACAATTTTCTTACTCTATTTTACTTAATAAAATCGGCCCTCCTCTAATTTTAAAAGATTTCATTAGTTGGACAATTTATCTTCTAATTATCTTACCATAACTTTTTCTAGGTAGATAATCCCTCAACTTTTAAATCACCAACAATTAAATAATTTAGCACTTTTTTTTTTCCTACCGTATTTTGATTGAAATTTTCGGCCATCACCCTTGATAGACTCAAAAGATTTGGCAACTCATTCCTTGATTCACTTCCTTATAAATATTTTTCTAGGAAAATATTCTCCCCACTTTTAAATCACTACCAAATAATTAATTAAGCACTATTTCTCCCTTGTACCTAGACATTATGATTGACCAAATGCATCCTCATCCACCCCAAAAATCTTTTGATATCAATCTTTTAACAAACTCATAGATAGCAAGATTTATTCTTCCTTTGATCTTGCAAATTCCCACCTTTCATCTAGCCATTCCCTTCCCCTCCTCTTCATCGAAACCTGAGAGAAAATCAGAGGAAATTTCAGTGTAAAAACCATGAGAAATCTGAGAGAAATAGAGAGGAAAAATCGAGAGAAAACAAGGTAGAAAAGTGCACTCCGTCTCCTCCGCGCAGCGTCGTCGTTTCGTTTGTTTTTCTTTCAAAACAAAACAAGGCATGTCTATATTATTCCTTGCTCTTCAATCAAGTCATATACACGTTTTTAAACCATATTTTTATTCATGAATCATGCAGAAAATTTTCGAAAATCACAGCAAGTTTCACTTGAATAAAAAAATCAGTGCAGAATTTTCGGCTTACCTCTTGTGCACTTCACGGTTTTGACTTGTTTGTGGTTTCAGGAGGTTGGCTCGGTTTCCAGGCACCCAAGGCTGCTTATGGTCATGTCCTAGGGTATGTTATGGTCAAGTTTGATCAAGGGTTCATGTCCCAAAACCGTGAGTTAGATTCTCCAATCCGCAAGCGTGAAACTAGTGTCATCTTGAGTTCGATTTTTTTTTTCAGTTTTGTTGTCAAGGGTGATGTTGCTGATCTTGGCTGCCCTAGGGGCTATAGCCATGGTTAGAACATCTCATTGTTATGTATAAGACGAGACCAAGTCGGCCTTTCAAGGCTTGGTCCATGGATTACATCGGTTTTCAAATAAAACAAGACAAGCCCCTTCGACCCCTTCATTTTCTCCATGTGTGAGTGTGTGTTTGGTTTTGTGGGGTTGTATGGATCTTGGATGGCTTTTTAGCTCTTAGCCATGGTTCATACAATACCTCATGATGTCTAGATCATGCCATGGTCAATCAAATGGCCACTGGAATGACACATGACAGCAAGAACAAGCAAGACACCCCACGCGTGCAAGGAGTGTCCTCGGGTGAGTGTGTGTGAGTTGTTCGAGGGTTGTTCGAATTTTGGTTGGCCTAGGGCCCTTAGACATGGTTCAAACCACACCTTAGGATGTTGGGAAGAGGCTCTGGTTGATGGTTCAAGCCCCAATGGCCATTAGCCTTGGAAACGACGCATGCAAGTGCAAGCGCTACTGCTGTATTTTCTGGACAGCAACTTGGTGCTTCGGTTCGGAGGCTCGTTTGAGTTCTTGGTCGGCTTTTAGCCTATGGCCTTGGACTGGACAGTACCTCATCAAGTTAAGAAGGCCGTGTTTTTGTTCTTTTGTAATTTGGATTAGTTTAGAGGTCGTACGAGAATTTACGGTTCAATGTGCCAAAATGACTCTCGAAAGAGCGTTTCATGTTTTTGGCCGCCATTCACTAAATTTCGAGTACTGTAATTTTAGGAGCACTATTTCATTATTTTAGGAGTATTCTAATCATGACTAAATGATGGTTCGGTGTTGGTTCGGGTTGGCATGAGGTCATGATTAAATATTAAGTCATTGGGCGTGATTATCTCGTTTTCGGATTCAATTACGAAGTTTTGGTCAAGTTAGAATATTTGCATGTCACTCATGATTATGTAAAGTTGCAGCGAGCCTGGGAACGATCCAATCTCTTTGGTAAAATAAATACAAGATATTTAATTACGTTATTTGATTATATTACGTGCAAAATATTCATTTTGAGATTTATGCGATATTGCTTGTGGTCACTTTACTATCATGGGATTATTACTTCACCCGGTCGTCAGTTACAGGTCAGTTCAGTTTTGTGCCACCCAGTAAACTGTGGCATTAGTCTGATCAGACGATTAGTATTTCACCCGGTCGTCAGTTACCGGTCCCAGTCGTCAGTTACCGGTCAGTTCAGTTCAGGGGCCACTTGCGTAGACCATAATCTCAACAGAAAATTATTACTAGCTATTTCATTACAGGGCTCTGCGGGGCAAACATTTCACTTACTACTTTCAGTTCAGTTCAGTTCAATTCAGTTATGCACGTAATATTAATTATTCATGATACGATTTCAGTTCAGTACGATATATATTACAATTAGTAATGACACGATATTTTCCTTCGCATGCGATTTTATTATTATTACTTGTTATTTACGATATATGCATGTTGAGTCTTAAGACTCACTAGACTTGATTGTGTAGGTAGTGATGAGTTCGGGACCGAGGGCGGGGACCAGTGAGCCACCGAGGGTCGGCAGTAGTGGAATCAGAGGACCTCATTTTCAGCATTTACTATTTTTAGGCTCAAACATTTTCCCGTTGATTGGATTATTTTTAATTATTATTTTGCATATAAACATTTACTTCCGCTGCTATTTTGAATATCAAACTTTATTTAGTTAAAGAGAAAATTTTAAATTTTTCCGTAAATTTTCAAGTACGAATTTAGAGGCCTCTACAAATTGGATCAATTAAATCAATTGGGTCTAAAAATTTTTTTTTTAAAAATACTGTGCGGAACATAATGTAATCAATCTGATATACATATCACAAGTCAAAAGTACAACTCTTGTACATCATAGATCCATATCAAACTATGGTTCAACAACTACATATCAAGTGATGAAACCTATTCTACTGCTGGGTCCGAATCTCCACGCTAATCTTGTTCTCTCATCCTCTTCTTGACCCTGATCCTGTCCCACCTGTTGTCATGCACACATACAGACACAACAACAGCCGGATAACTCCGGTGAGAATAATATTCCCAGTATAAACAATGTGTACACACAATCATATGAATCAATATAAAAGCATGCAACAGATATCAATAGCATGTATCATAATCTGAAAGACATGAATCAATATAAAACTGTAAATAAACTCGTAACTCAACATCTCAGACTCAACTCATTTCTAATCTAGGGATCCCGAGTCCATGACATTGAAGCCGATCCGCTCCTACGCAACATCGATATAAACCAAGCATCCAGTGTCTTGGTATATCCGCCAAAGACTTGGCACCTTCGCCATTGACTAGACACCTCCGCCTTGACTCAATACATGCTTTGCTTTAACTCAATAGACAAAGCATATCAATCTCATAACTTGCAAACATCAATGCAATAAAATTATTATGTGATTTAAGGAAACTCAAGTCAGATCTAACTCGAGTTATATCCTCCCGGTGCAACATTGATTTATACCTTTCTTTTTGTCAATATGATGAAGTCGAAGTCTCGAATTCGAAGCTTGTCAATACTCAATCTGGCAATGACAATATCGAGGAGTACAATATCAATATACAACTCAACCAATACTGGATATAATCAGGACTCAATCTAATTCTGTTTCGACGCCATAACTGTACAATCTCAATATCCCCGTCAACTCAAACAGCAATAGATATCAAGTACCAATCATAACCAATATCCAATACAAGCTCTAATTTCAGAAATCTGATTAAGCTCCATCTAATATCTGAAAACTAAGAACAATTTCATACGATGTCCGTTCTTTGATCTATTTTCGATTCTATGATTACCAGTAATCCCAGAACACATAATAATACGCAAATCACAATTCCTTCCATATCATAATTTCCATTCATATCAGAAATCAATAAAACTTACGTTCTTTTTTAGCTGTTGACGAGAGGATCTCAGAACTGTGTTCCGATTCAAAATTTGATAGACGGATCTTGAAAAATCAAGTTAACTTGAAGCATTGAGGGAATTCTGGAGGATTTATCTCTTCTTTGTCGATGAAATGAAGGAAAAGTAACAATTTTATATATCCCTTGCATGGTGAAGATATGTGGCACAACTCTTTGAGTTGCACGTCTCGCGCATATGCGCGACCTCCCTCGGCGCATATGCGAGAGACATTCTGTCTCGGCACTTGGCTATATCAACTGTTCGCACATATGCGCGCACTACATTGGCGCACATGCGCGACATTCTCTGGAAATGATATCTTGGCTACTGGACACCTCGCGCATATGCGCGCCTTCACTCGGCGCATATGCGCCACATTCTCTGTACTTGGCGTTGTCAAGTGCACCTGCTCGCGCATATGCGCGCGCCCTCGTCGCACATATGCGCGAGACCTACTGTCACGTCACTAGTCTTCCCGCACAGCTCGCGCATATGCGCGTATCTCTCTCGCGCATATGCGCGAGGTTCTCTGCCGACCTCGCACATACGATATCACATGCAAACTCAATCAAATCTCTGAAGGTCCGTCTATAATCACAACAAGCTATATGTATTAATCTCAGATTATCAACATAAAATACTCGGGCATTACATCCCAACTCCTCTAACTCTCTGTTCGTGACGCGGGTGATGATCCACCAATTTTTTCTCGCAGATGCGACGTCGACACACCCAGATCAAATGCTCTCGCTTTTCCCTAAATTCCCTTAGGTTGTACTTGGATGAGAGGATTTCAAATTCATTGATTTCAAATATATTAAAATGTACATTTGCTGTTTAGAAAAAGAACATCGTAAACTTCAAGTCCATTTTTTTGCATGTTTGTACAGTATATTATGTTAATTAAGATGTATTTCAAATCCACTTATTAATGAGGTCATTTGAAATCAAATCTACATAATATAACTAATGTGTAAATAATTAGTGTACGGATTTAGCATTTGATTTATTATTTCAATGTTAATATTAAAATATAATCGAAATCCATGAATTTGAAATTCTTCCATCCAATCACATTCTTAATTCATGTAAGTATTTTATTTGGCTACATCAAACACCAAATATCATCTACTAAAACCAAAAGTTTTCTGGTAAAATCTATACACGGGATAATTATAGTTTTAGTTTCTATTGTTTTGGTCGAACAACATTTAGATTTGTTCTTATTTTTTCTTTTTCTTTTTTGTGATATATCAAAAAGATCCCTAAATGATGGATTTTTGAATCTTTTTGTTCCGAATTTTAATGGAAAAAACATGTGAATCGAATGTGGCCAATTTGTTTTTTTTAAAAAATTCCAGCTCTTTAATGATTCTCTAACTCTTTTACTCGATATTAGTTAGCTATTCATACGAAGCTCTTTAGCCGAGTAAAATAGAATATAATTTTCAATAGATTAATTATACTAGCCACATATGCACAAACGTTGCGTGTGTAACAAATATACTAGACAAATGCATATGCTTTGGGAGGGAGAAAGGTGTTTTAGGTAATTCGAAAATTACAACATGACCCCAAACAATTAGTATAGGGTATTCATATCTCTATTAATTCATTCCAAATGTTAATAGAAGAGAAGGGAATTTTCACACTGGGTATAAATGTCTTTGAATAATTAGAGAAGAAAAAACGTCGAGAGGTTATAAAACAAATATATAAAATATGAATATATGGGTGACTTTTCGAATGACGGGGTTTAGCAACATATTTGAAATTGAGTAGGATTTCTTTTTTGTTTCAAGTTTCGTTTGAATTGGAAGATTGTATTGAACAAGTAATTTAAATGAGAAATTTCAAACAATGGCATAAAATACGAATTTGAAATCCACTAGCTAATTGCGAGGAATGAATTAACAATTAAAAGCCAAAGCTAAATAGTTTAAAATACGAATTTGAAATTTCAAATGACTTTAATTAACTTGTCTTCTTGTGACATTATTGAACATTAATCTCGATAAACCCAACAATGTCGCTGTCGGCCAATCGAAGCGTCGATGGATTCATAAATTTCAATTAACCATCTTCAAACTCATGCTTAAAATCCGGGGCCCACAATGTCATAAGCTTGAAATTATATTGAAATAAATTATTACAATGTATTTTTTAAATAGTTATAACATTATGCATTTCAAAATACAATATTTCAGCAAATATATAATGTGGTACTGCTAATTAATATTTATTTACTAGAATAAAGAGGAGTTTTCATGCTCAAAAAAAAAAAAAAAAGAGAGTAGGTGAAGACTGAAGACTTATCAGTTTCGCTTTATTATTCATTTAATATATAATATGAACATCACAAGACTTTTAAGATTAAAAAAAATGAATATAATTGCTGAAAAGATGCAATAAACTTTAATCATCAAAGAAAACAAATTCATGTACAGTACATTGAATTTATGTATTTAAAATACACTTGACTATGATATCTTTTCATGTGAAATTGAAAATAAAATAATTACGTTTTCATACATTTCTTTGTTAAAAAATATATACTTTTTGAATCTATTTCATATTTTTTGTATAAAATATGTAAAACAAATATATAACTTTTCATCATAATTTTTCAATTTCTCAATAATATTTTTCATTTTTTTTTTTGGATTTTGATCATGTCCTTGATTGATTCATATGAAAATTCTTATCACACGTTCATGTGGAGCCGTGATAAAAAATAAAAAACTTTTTCAACTATTCGTCTTTAAATCTCAATCTATACTGTTTTCAATTCACTTTTTTGCAAGAAATTTTCCATTTGAAAATCTTGTGCTTTTGAAATATGGCAGAAGCACTTGTTTCGGCCCTTATGCAAACATTAATTGGAAATTTGAACAAAGCATTGCTGCGAGGTGTTGGGCTCTTTTGGGGCATAGAGGATGATCTCAGGAGGCTTGAAAGTGTATTTAGCACAATCCAACTTGTGCTTCAAGATGCTGAAGGCAAGCAAAGAAACAATTTGGTGCTGCAGAATTGGTTGCTAAAACTCAAGGATATTGCCTATGATGCTGAGGACGTACTGGACCTGATCTCTACCAAAGACCTCAGACGGAGATTTAATTCCGAAAGAGGTAAGCACGGACATCTAACTTCGTTTTTCTCGAAAAGAAACTCGTTGTTATTTCGTGTTGAAATAGCAAGAAGAGTGAAAGATATATGGGGAAGATTAAATGATTTAGAGGATGAGAGACATAAGTTCGACTTGAGGGAGGGTGTTATGAATAATCAAGTTGGAGTTGTAGAGAGCCGACAAACTAGTTCATTGGTGAACGAGTCGGAGATTTTCGGAAGAGATGAGGAGAGGGAAATGTTAGTCCAGAAACTGCTCCGTGACATGGCTGATCAAGATGATCTTTCTGTCTGTGCTGTGTGGGGAATGGGAGGCATCGGGAAAACGACGCTTGCCCAACTGGTCTATAATGATGGAAGGGTGGAGAGGCATTTTGAATTGCGAATCTGGGTTTGTGTCTCGGTCGATTTCAGCTTGCCGAGGCTGATTAAAGCAATTTTAGAATCTGTACAACGAGGTGGATGTGGTGTCACTGAGTTGGATCCATTGCTGTGTCTTCTTCAAGAAAAGTTGAGGGGGAAGAAGTTTTTACTAGTTATGGATGATGTTTGGAATGAAAACCAAAGTCTGTGGGATCCTCTTAAAGAAGCATTAAGATGTGGGTCAAAAGGCAGTGGGGTTATGGTAACAACTCGAAATGAAAAAATTGCTCGAACAATGGCTACAGATGAAACCATGTCACACCGAATTGGCTATTTATCAGATGCCGATTCTTGGTCTTTATTCAAGAGAAGAGCATTTGCACGTGGAACAGAAGATGAAAACTTAGTTGGAATCGGTGGGGAGATAGTGAAGAAATGTGGTGGTGTGCCTTTGGCAATAAAGGCTCTAGGGAGCTTCATGCGATTTAAAAGCCACGAAAGCGCATGGTTGGCAGTTAAAGAAAGTGAAACATGGAATCTACCGGATCATGGAAACGACATCTTTCCTGTATTGATGTTGAGTTATGACAATTTATCTCCACAATTGAGGCAGTGTTTCTCTTATTGTTGCGTATTTCCCAAGGATTGTTGGATGGATAGGGACGAGCTAATACAACTATGGATGGCAAATGGCTACCTTCACGAAGAAGGCCAAAAGGACTTGTATCTCATTGGCCAGTTCATCTTCAAAGACTTGGTTTGGAGATCCTTTTTGCAAGATGTCGAGAAACACCAGATAGGGAAAATGAGATGTAAAATGCATGATCTAATGCATGATTTGGCAGAGTTGGTCATGAGACAAGAAACTTATAGCTTGGTTGATGGCAATGTGCAGAAAATTCCGCCGAGACTTCGTCACTTGTCAGGTGACTTCGAATCACTTGAGACGATTGAAATGAAAAAGGATAAGCCCCAACCACTGAACGTGGATACTTTGCACTCGCTTATTCAACTGGCTTATTCAATTTCTTTAAAATTTTTGTTCTCCTTTCTCTCAAACCAACAACATTTAAGAGTGTTGGACATGAGATTTTGCACGGCAAAGGAATTACTAAAGTTTGTTCACAAATGGGAACATCTTAGGTTCCTTTCAATGTCATGCAGTGAGCTCACGACGCTTCCTGAATCCATTACTCGTCTCCACAAGCTGCAGACCTTGAAACTTACAAAAACATATTGGCTTCGCAAGTTGCCTGAAGGTTTGAAATACATGAAAAATCTTTGGTTCGTGGAAATTGAAAACCATGATTCACTTCTCTGCACACCACCTGGAATCGGAGAGTTAACTTCCCTGCAAAGACTAAGCATTTTCATTGTGGGTGAAGACTCAGCACACCAAATCAGCCAGCTGAAGGAATTAAATCTTGGAGGGGAGTTGAGCATGAGAGGACTTGAAAATGTGAGAAACTTAGAAGACGTCAAAGCTGCCAACATGATTACGAAGCGGAACCTGGTATCTTTGAATTTATCTTGGACAAGTAGCGCAAACAAGATCTCCATGGAACATTTTGAAGTAACTCTGGAGGATATCCAACCCCATCATAATCTAGAGCAGATCTGCATTTCGTCATATCAAGGTTCGAGGTTCCCAAATTGGATATCTTCTCCAACTTTTATTAATCTACGTGAAATCACTTTGGAAATCTGTGAAAAATGTGAACACCTTCCACCCCTCGGGAAACTGCCCGCTCTGAAGGTTCTTAAACTTGTTACTTTGGATTCTATAAAAAGATTGGGTGGTGAATTTTGTGGTGACGGAAAAAGTTCATTTGTTGCATTGACAAAGCTCAGTTTATCGGAAATGCCTAACTTGGAGGAATGGATTATACCAAATTCACATGAGAGTTTTCTTCGCTTAAAATACCTAGTCATAGACAGATGCCCCAAATTGATCGGGTTGCCTTTTCTACAAGTTCTTGAATATCCACCGGAAGTACTCAAGTTTTTCAATTCTCTAGAGGAATTACGATTCTATGAGTGTGATAGTCTTAGATTATTTCCGGCAGCTATTTTGGGAAACATGCCTTCCCTGAGATCATTGTCATTCATATGTTGCGAGAAAGTGGATCCATTATCTGGGCCGCTACAAAGAGTCGTCACTAGCCTTGATGAATTGGTAATAAGCGAATGTCCAGAGCTCAAGTGTTTTCCAGAGAGCATTCAACAATTGAGTGCCCTTAGAACGTTGAGGATAGTGTCTTGTTCAGGATTATGTTCCTTACCTGACTGGATCGGGAATCTTCGGTCATTGTCAACATTTGATCTTTCTGGTTGTGTTAACTTGACGTCATTGCCAGATGGCACCGGTAATCTTCAGTCATTGTCAACATTTAGTCATTATGACTGTGGTAACTCGACGTCATTGCCATATGGTGGACAGCGATGGGGCGCACGTCTTACATGAAATATCGAGAACACCACCCACCTCTAGAGTTTATAACGGATTTTATTATGAACCCTCACCTACTTCATATGAGTATATGAGGATTCCACCCATATACCTCGATATAGACACCATGACTCTGATACTATTTGTTGTACGATAGAACACGCTTACATGTATATCTCCATAATGATATGATATTGTCCACTATCAGTATAAATCATCTCGGATTTGTTTTTGTTGCCGTTATCATTAAATATAAATATATATTATTGTTGTTGTTATATAAATGGTTGATTTTTTATGTCTAAAATTTTATATAGGTTATTGTTGTTATCAATTACTTTAGTTCATTTGACACCAATATTCTATATTGGGGATGATATCTCGAGTTTGAAACTCAATTGTAACAATCTCATTCTCCAATAAAAAAATCCTATTGTTGTCCGAAATTTTAAGTGATTCCATTAATATATTTCGATGAAAAATTTTGATAGATTTGGATTTAAAATCCTTAATGAAAATCCATTAAAATTGAATACTTAATGCGTAGTTTTTAAATCACATGCTCATCTATAGATCTGCAAAGTTTTTCTTTAGTTGACTTTACATTCAATTATATTTTTTGTTCTTTTATAAGCTTTTCGAAAGCTAGCAACATTAACTAATCGATTCAATTGTGAATTATAATATTCAGTTTCAAAAACATTTAAACTTTTAGTTTTAAATTTGATTGGTGGACAAAACCCTTAAATTAGGGCATAAGGATTCAGAGCGAGATTGTAACACCCCGCATCCAGAGCCAGTGACATCGACGTTGTTTTCAAATAAAATTCGAAAACAATAAGTATCGTAGTACGTAATTTAACCAAAAACCATTTTATAATATAAATACAATAAAAATCATTTTTACAACTTAAATTCTTAAAATAATAAAAATATGTGGAAATGTTTACAACTTTAAATGAAACTAATTTAAAAAAGAACATAAACTAAATTAAACTTCTTGAGTCATCTATCACCATCCCCAAAACAAATCTTGTTCATCTTCCTCTATTTGCTCTCCGAACTTATTTGGGGATGATAGAATAATGGGTGATTATTTTGAAAAATACTCAGCAAGCAGGAGATCGTTAAAGCACATATATAACAAACATGCATGATTTTCGAAAGAAACAGCATATCATGCATAACATAATTTGTATAGCATATATCATAAGCATAACATAAGCATAATTCGGCTTAAGCATTGAGATTCCTCTCATTTCCATGGTTTACTGATAGCAGTCCCTAATTTTTACTTATTTAAGAGGGCGATGCCATATAACGGTTACAATTACTATGTGTAAGGGGGTCATAAAATTATTATATGTTGGGATTCCTACCTATATCCAGTTGAATCATCACAATGTCAAAACGTATAATAATCGTATCAAGATGATTGTAGAAGCAGAACAACGGTGCTTGACCGAAATTTCAAAAACGAATAAAGCCATACTCGAATACATACTTTTAAAACAAGCCCACTTACTAAGGACAAGTGTGCCAAACTATATACAAAGACTCACTTACCTTGCTTCTTGACTAAAACTTTGAAGGAACGAGTTGGAATTCGTCTTCCAAAAAATTAGTCACTTTACAATAATGTTTGTGACTTATTGAACCGTTGGATCGAGCTTAAACTTAGGTAGTATTTTTACAAGTAAGTGAAATAAATTGTGAACGATGGAGATCGTATTTTGTTTCATTTTGAATAGGTTTAAGGACAAAAACCGTAGGTCTGCGAATTCTTGCTTAGGATCTGTATAGGTTTCTTGCATAGGTCGTATACAAAAACCTAAATATTGAATTTTGCTGAATTTTGGATATGTTAGTCAGCACATACGACATCGTATTCTTAATAGTGGAGAATTGATTCTGAACATTCAAACAATGGAAATAGTTTTCCGAACATGGACAACACTTCGATGACTGCAGTGGCACATCAATCAAAACTTCAAAATCTTGCACAAGGTGGCTCTCAAAATTTCAGTATTTCTTGTTTGAGAATGATGTGATTTTCGAATGGGGTGATGCCCTATTTATAGGAGTTGCTGCAGTATTTGATATGGGTTTGAACTCCATCTCTATCCTCCTTTCAAATTTCGAATTCATGATAGATTGCTATCTTAATTTTTGAATTTTGGTTGTGGATAAACATAGATTATGATCTCATTATCTTGTAAATATTCTATCTTCATATGCTTATCTATAAAGTCCTTTATCTTGAAATTCATTATGCCCTTGCCTTCAATTGTTGATAGCATTACCTTAGATCGAGCTTGGAAAAGACCGTAGCTCCTTTGAGTAGAGCTCTCGGTAGTCGATACACAATCTCATAATTTCATCTTTCTTCTTTACAAATAAGACCGGGGATCTTCACGGAGACACACTTGACCGGATTTACTTCTTATCCAACAATTCTTGGAGTTGTTCTTTAGTTCTTTCAATTCTACTACAGCCATTCAGTATGGTGCTTTTGAGATTAGAGCAGCACTTGGTATCAAATATATCTCGAATTCCACTTTACGGTCGAGAATTGATTCAGGGAGTTCTTCAGTAAATACGTTCGGAAAATCTTGTACTATCGGAATCTCTTCTAATTCAAGTATAGTTTCTTCCTTTACCTCGCTTATCATAGCTAGGTAAACTTTTTCTATGCTTTTCACGACTTCCAAGTCTGAGAAGTAGATAAGAGGGATTTATGTTCCTTGACTTTGCCATGGTAAACGACTTCTTATTGGTTTGGAGTCCGTAGTTTGACATTCTCCATGCGACAATCTACTCATGCATGATTCTTTGCTAACCAATTCATTCCTAGAATGGCTTCGAACTACACCATGTTTAATTCAACTTGAAATAAGTGCTTATTGATACAGACTTCACAGTTTCAGTGCACCCTATGTGTTTCATTTTTCTTACTAGTGGGGGTTGCTACTCTAAAGGGTTCAACAAGTATCTCAGGTGTAAGCCTAACTTCTTAGTGAACCTCTTAGATATAAATGAATGAGTGGCACCACAATCAAAGAATACATAAACTGACATTTCATTGATTATAAAGGTACCTGCCAAGACATCATTTGCGTCGTCTGCATCTTCTTGAGTTATGGCAAACACAAGAGCATTGAGCTTATTATCCTTTGGATTGTTGGGGGTAGCATCAGCGTTTGACCTTGTCTGTCTCTTTAACTTTTGGGGACAATCAACAATTAGATGTCTCAACTTCCCACAATTGAAACACGCACCAGACTTCCTACGGCATTCCCCAGAATGGTGGTTAATGCAGGTGAGACACTGTTGGACCAATTAATGTTTTGGTGTTAAATAAAGACTAAGGTAAAAATGAACTCCACTAAACTAAACCACTAAACTGATATAAGTCCGATTGTTCAAGAGCTAAAATGATATTTTGAATAAGTTTCTCCTTACATAACCGTCGCAGAAATCCAAACGCACTACCAAGTGTACTTTTGTCAGATAATGTTGACGTGGACAAAGGACAAAGCAACAACTATCTTTTACGGAACGGATCTATTTCAAAGTTTGTGATCATTGCAGTCTGAAGCCTATAAATAGAGACCAAGATCAGTCGATGAAAGCACTATAAAATTCCTAATATTTTTACAGACACTCGTATGCAAGTACTCAAGCTTTCAGAGCAAACTGATTCAGTCGAGCACACTTATATTGATTGTATCTTAGCGTTACGGATCACTAAAGTGCTAGGATTTTTTGATTGTAATTTAATTACATTTGTAAACAGATTTTGTACGCAGTTGTACATCCAGTCGAGGTATACTAGTAGTTTCAGTTTGACAGTGTTTAATCCAAACTGAACCGAGATTTTGCAAGGTGTTGTAACTTCCAAAGTCTTCTAGTTGAATCCTTCCGCAAGCAAGAAGATGTGACATATGAGTATTTAAGTTTCCGAACATCCAGAAAAAACTTGCGCCTCTTTTACTTATTATTTATAATTCAGTCTACCTCATTGATTTAACCATTATTTGAATTGTTCTAATATGTCAGTTGATATATTTTCGCAATTATTATTGTTGGTCGACTGACATTGACATTTGAGAATAACCAATTCAGTTGCCAACCCAATTGAATTTATTTTTTTAAAGAGCTATTCTCTAAGTGTTTATTCAAACTCCCCTTCTAAACACTCATTCGATCCTATCAAGTGGTATCAGAGCGATGCTTTTCCTCGACTTTGAACATTTCTATCAATATCCTCAAAAGAAGACTTTGATGATTGAAAAATCAGGATGCATGCTCATTTAATTGCACAGGATGATGATATGTGGTTCGTAATCACATTTGAACCACTGATAATTACCAAAGACAATACTTCAATAGTTGTCATTGGCGGTGCTCCTCAAGTGGTTGAAAAATCAAGAAAGGAATGGACCAATGATGATAAGAAGAAAACCAATTGGATAATATGGCTAATGACATTCTATACAAGACTCTTGATAAAAATACATTTAGTAAGATCAAGATGGGAAAAATTGCCCAAGAGATTTGGGAGAAACTGATTCAATTATGTGAAGGCAATGAGAAAACCAAATAAAATAAGATTTATGTGGCCATTCAAAAGTTTGATAGCATCAAGATGAAACAAGGCGAATCAATGTCTGATTTCGATGAACTATTTAGTGGAATCATAATCGAACTCAGTGCACTTGGAAAAGTGTATGGCAATCGAGAAGTTAATTTGAAGGTGATGCGTGGTTTATCCCACTCTAAGGCAATGAGGGAATCAAAATATTTGAACAAACTGGAATTACATGATCTGTTTTCGGACTTAAAATCTTATGAATTAAAGTTGAAAATTAGAGAGAAAGATCAGTCTACCTCTCAGCTAACCAAGGCCTTAACTGCAGTGAAACTGGAATCATCAATTTTAAGTGAGAAGTCAGCCGAGCAATTGAGCAGTGATGCTATGTCAGTATTTGTGAAGAAATTTGGCAAGTTCTTAAGGAAGAACCAAGGAAATTTCCAAAATTCCAACAGATGACCATACTAAAAGAGGGAGTCAACTGATGACTCCAATGCCGGTTTCAAATTGTGTCAAAATTGGTCACTTTATTGCTAATTGCCCTAAACCGAAGAAGGATGACTGGAGGTCATCTGAGAAGGGCAAGAGATATTTTGATAACAAGGTGAGATCCAAAGACGAGAAGAAATCCTTTAAGAAGAAACATGACCAGAAGGTGTTGGTGGCCGAGGAAAGCAAGACCAAGTGGGCTGAATCTGATTATGAGCCATCCCAATATGAGGATTCAAGCGGTTCTAGTGATGATGATGAAAAGGTAAAATATTTGATGGCCAATGATGTTGAGCTCAATTCAACTTGGTTGTATGTGGCTTACTGGTTGTAAAGAAAGACCTTTGAGGTTTTATATTGTGTTGACTCGAAAAAAAAATTTCTATAAAGCAAAATTCAATATGGATCTGCGATGTGGATTAGAATTGGCTCTACAATATCCTCAAATAATCCGATATTAACATATAATCCAATTTCAAACTTAAATTCACATGATTTAACTTAGACGTTAGATTTAACTTTCACAAGAAAATTTGTAATTTTAGTAATGTAAGTTGGTATTTTTGGGTTTTAGTCTTATAACTTGTCAAAGTTTGGTTTTCATCCACCAACTTAGATTTTTTTATTTTGTTTTGGTCATTTTTTTCACCTGAATCCAGTAAATCCAACAAATATTACTTAATTCATACCGTATAACGTGTGCTTTATTTTTGTCATATGAATCATACATTAGAGTATGGATGCAAAATAATTTGGTTTACTATCTTTTTTCGGAGCCTCACGTGATCACATCATCGCTTGCTCTTTTATCATCATCAATCAAATATATACGTGAGATGGGGGTCCCATCCACGACAAAACTTGCATAATGAGTAAAGTCATATCGTACATAATAATCAATACCATACCTTATTACTTCAAAAAGAAATAGCATAGCATACCTTTTANACATTCTAGTATATAATAAAGCACGAAAATTGCATAATTGCAAACGATAATTTACTTTATCAAATGTTTGGGACCCTTCCCCAGCTTAAAAAACCAAATAGTTATAATAAATTATTTTATCCCAATAATTATATTTTGTGACACTAATGAGTAATAATACAAAATTAAGTTTAGCTCAATAAAGGTCAATTAGCTCTTAGGCTCAGTTACAAATCTTAAGCCCAACGAAGGGCATGCATGCTTCAAGCTCATCAAGTCATCTATTTCCACTTTTTTCTAAAAAAAATTATCGGATGATTTATACCTCATGAGTCTCAAATTCGAGATCACTTGATATGAATATGATAAGGCGTAGCGGGCTAATGGTTGGAAGGAGATTAAAGGAATCAATTCATGGACTCAGAAGTGATTGAGAAGAGCTTGCAAGCAAAGTTCCAAGTCTCAAAGGAGTCGTGATACATGAGAGTGACCTTGGAGGCCATATAAATGTTATTACCTGTGGAGCAATGTGGATGGACTAGCGTCACAGCGTCAAGGAAGAAGCGCCGCAGCACTAGGAAGAGATGTCTATCTCTTAGGTGCCACAATAGCCGAAGCTGTAGCGCCTAGGCACTACATACAAGCACCTAGGCGCTACTTCTGTCGTAGCTTCAGCGCCTAGGAGCTACTTGACCAGCACCGTAGCGCGGCGCCTGTAGATTTCATGTATGGAAACCTTAGATTACGATTTTGTTGTATTTTTATTATATATATATTGTAAAACACTATGAACAAGATTATCTTGAGGTTTAATACAACTAATTAAGTTTCTATCTCAAATTCAAAGCTTGGCTTTGTATATGATGAAACTTAAAATTAATAATTTATTATATATTAAAATTTATATTTTAAAATTTAAGTTTCATTAAAATTATGTAATTTTAGTATTGTTTGTTTATATTTAAATATCTTACTAAATATGTTTTTTTTTCAGGTTTTCTACGTGTTGATAAAATAATGATAACTCAAGCTATAAAATTCAAATGGAGGTGATTCAAACATGTTTGGAATCCTTGAAAAATTATCTACAACTTTACAGAAGACATGATTGCCTAAAACATTTGTTAAGATGATCAAATTGTGAAAATATCAAAAGAAGGACAAATTTACTTTCACAATGACCAGTATATAGTAAAAAAATCATAACTATTTCAATATTTAACCAAACGAGGTGAACCAAGTGGCCAAATTCATCTACAGACAATTCCCCACATGTTTGCTGTTTTGAGAGGAGTCAAATTCAGTGATTAAAGTCCTGGAACAAAGCATTGAAAGAAGGGACATGAAATTGAAGTTGGAGGAGACAAAGACTACTATTACAACTACATGGCATTAATAAATTTTTTGACCCTTTCTTCCATTTGGCCTATAAATAGAGGCCAGGTGCTAGCTTGAGAATCATTCTATCTCATTGTAAAATATAGTGTGAGTGTGTATAAAAGTTCTAAGTTCCAATATATTTTTCATTTTCTCAATTATTAGTGATGTTTTTAGTGTTGATCAAAAGTAAGCTCATGGAAAGCTAAATATATTATGTCAAGGTGAAGAGGATGAATTCTAGGTGAAGTAAGATTGTTTATATTTTGTATATTCTTTCTTTATTTTTTTTTCATTTTGCTTATTTCTTTTTATTGTAGGTATAAAAATGAATTATTTGTTGTTATCAATTTACATCAAATGCTTGATACCATTGAAGTAGTTATCTTGATTTGTTGTTTAATTTTGATTCAATAAATATTTCATCAATTATTATTGTAATATTACATATANCAACTAACTTTTACTTTATCACAACTAACTTTTACTTTCTGCAACTTATTTTTACTTTATAGCAACTAACTTTTATTTTCTACAACTAACTTTTACTTTCTCGCAACTAACTTATTAAATCATATATTTCATTTAGGTAATAACGTGGCTCTGCCGGTTGTTCTAAATGAAATATAATGATTTAATTTAACATTTACTTTATGCAGTTATACATTTATATAGTTATATATATAATCATAGGTACCATATATAAAATATCGGTGAATTCGGTATTTTTTATAGTGGGAACTATATTATATTAGGTTTGTGTTTAAATATTTAATTTTCTTGGAACCATTATTTATGGTGGTTTCCTTTGTTTTACTTTTTGAAACAACCCACTCCCATGACAATAACATTTAATAAAAATAACGTACGCGGAAGCATTTCATTTAAAAGGAAAAGTACTAAATAGCATTTACATTATAACCATTTTTTTTAAATCTAGCAACATTACTAGTCACAACATATACATAATCAAAAGCCAATACAAAATTTTCCCATCATTCATTACCAAAATACATGATATTTTAAAGCTTTACATATGTTCACTCCACCACAATTTAAAGTGACATAACCAAAAAGTCTTTTCCATGGCATTTTACATGACTTCTCCCGCCTCGAACAATCCATTTCAGTCCTTTTTATCACCTGCATCACATGACATTAACTGTAATGAGAATAAACTCAGTAAATAGAAAGCTGTACGTAGCAATTACATACATATAGCTTTGGCTTAAAACATGGCTATGGCAATGGCGTTTTTGGCAATGACAATGAAGAATGAATCATAAGTCTCAAATCAATTTAAAGGGTATCATGTCATGAATTAAAGGAAGGAAATGATAGTGCTGTGACCTGTGACCTGTGGCAAGTATCTCTTTGATATAAATATCAAAACTGTGAGAGATACTTCATAATCATGTGATTGGCCAATGACATGCATGAATTACTATCATTCCTTGGCTTTAATCATAGGGAACTTCATTTGGGCATTTTACCAAATACTTGGTAGGCAACAATAAAGTACTAGCTCCTTATCAATGAATTCAATGATATTTTTGGCACAATGAACAAATAACAATACATACATCAATAATCTAACAATGGAAGGAGCTAGACATCAATAAACATGACTTATATACATATATATCATGTGAGCACTTGAAAGGAAGCTTCTACTTACAACCCACAATCACTTTGGTTGCTATGATGCTGTTTGAATGAATTCCTACAACACAATACATAATAACAACCAACAATCATCACCAATAACCATAGAAATCAATAAATTCAACTTAAACCTTTATTACTTCAAACCTTTCTAAGCTCAAACGATAGAACCCTTACCTTGAAGCTTAGAAACTTAGTAGGAGAAGTTAAGAAATTCACTAAAATCCTTGACCTTGAAGTGGAGAAATATTGGAGAGAAAATTTGAGGGAGAAGAGAAGCTTGAACCGTTGGAAACTAATGGAGGAAAGAAAAATATAGTAGAAGCATCTATAAATGATATATATAAGCCTTCATTCCCTCAAAAACGTGTTTTCTATGTCATAGACACGGAACCCGTGACCACCTCCGTGTAGAGGTCCGTGTACACACTGGAAATCACTCATTTTTCTTGGCAGGACCCGGACCCCGTGTAGGGGTCCGTGTACAGGTCCGTGTACCCTCTGTCCAAGGGCCAAAACTGCACTTTTTCTTCCGAATTAGCAAAAGTGGTCAACATGAAAGTTGTAGCCCTATGTGTTTTCTTGAATCTCCCACTGGTTTCAGGTCATTTAGAGGTCTGAGTAAAACGTTATGCCCATTCTCCCAACATGTGTCAGTGCAGGAACAACGAAACACACGACACATTTCGGGCCACTTTTGGCTCGTCTTCCTTACTGATTTGAACAAAACTCAAAACATGAAAGTTATAGCCTTATATATTATCTTTCTAATGGAAGTAGTCTCACATCAATTGGATTAATATACAAAACATTCGACTAAAAACCACAACTACTGCCACATTTTTCATACCGTTTCTGCACTTCCATTTCCTAGTTGGCTCAAGATCAACTTTCTATTTTACTAATTCATTACCATTCCCAATCACAATTATATAACATAACTCCAACAACTATTCCAATACGCATAACCATAACCATTCTAATCCCATGTCAATAAACAACACCATAAACAATAACCATTTATATAATCTCAACCATTAAATCATAAAACATGATCATGACAATACTAAACCATAAAGATTAACATGATAAAGGTTGGGATATTACACTTTTAGTTAAACAATATTGCATAAACCAAGAATAAATCCTCTAGCCTTGACAAAAATTTATAATTTCTAAACTTCGTTCTTGCATTTGGTAATCTATGAATTAATAAATTTAAACTTATAATAACCTCTCTGTGGATCGATCTCGTACTTACGAAATATATTGCTTGCCGACAACTTACACTTGGGTGAATTATAATTTAAGTAGTAGCAAGTTTTTGGCGCCGTTGCCGGGGAGGTATAAATTAAGTTTATATTTGTTAATTATGTTTTATTTATAAGTATTGTGTTGCTTTTTTTTTGTATGAGTATTTGGAGTCGAAAAAAAGTGGTAGACTTATTCGAGTATCTGAAAATAATTTAAACATGGATGATAATTCAAATAATCAAGATAATGATAACAATAATAATAGCAACAATAATAAAAATCAAGAACATGATCAATTAAGAACAATTAGGCATCATATGAACCCTATTAGAACTAGTGCCCCATCTTGTTTAGTTTTTCCTCTCGATGCATCTAATTTCAACTTTAAACCTCAAGTTATTCAACTTTTACCAAATTTTCAAGGCTTAGATTCTGAAAATCCATATTTACATCTAAGAGAATTTGAGGAAGTTTGTAACACTTATAATGATCAAAATTGTAGCATGGATATAGTTCGATTAAAGCTTTTCCCTTTTTCTTTAAAAGATAAAGCTAAAACATGGCTACAAAATTTGAGATCAAGCTCAATAAGATCATGGGAAGAAATGCAACAAAAATTTCTCAAAAAGTTTTTTCCTTCCCATAGAACAAACTCTTTTAAAAGACAAATTACTACTTTTTCTCAAAAAAAAGGAGAAACATTTTATCAATGTTGGGATAGATATATAGAATTACTTAATACATGCCCACATCATGGTTTTGAAACATGGAGAATAGTTTCTTACTTTTATGAAGGTCTAATACCTAAAGATAGGCAAATGATAGAATTCATGTGTAATGGAACTTTTGAAGATAAAAACCCAAATGAAGCTATGGAGTATTTGGATTCATTAGCAGAAAATGCTCAAAATTGAGATAATAGGCACAATAGAACCACCAATAACTAAAATCAATAATTCAACAAATGGATGTGGTATCTATAATCTTAAAGATGATATAGATATTCAAGCTAAACTTGCATCTTTAGCAAGAAAAATTGAGTCATTAGAAATGAAAAAGAGTGGTCAATTAAAAAGTATTCAAGAAATTGTTTGTCATATATGTGATACACATGATCATGCTACAAAAGATTGTCCAACATTACCTTCATTTAAAGAATGTCTCCATGAACAATCAAATTATGTTAACAATTATAAAAAACCAATACTAGATCTTTTTTCAACATCATATAATCCTGGATGGAAAAATCATCCTAATTTTAGTTGGAGGAATGATAATAATGCACAACCCTCACAACAATAGTTTCAAAATAATCAAAATCATCAAGGTTATATTCCTTATGTTACACCTCCAAGAAAAAACTTTGAAGATGTAATTCATGCATTTATCCAAAAGCAAGAATCTATCAATATTCAAAACAGTCAATCTATGAGTGATTTGAAAGAAACTCTAGCAAAATTTGCATCTGCACTTAATATTCATGAAAAAAGAAAATTTCCATCTCAACCTCAACCTAATCCTAAAAATCAAAATCAAGAATTAAAAAATGAAAAAATTGATCAAATAAAATCTGTTATTACCCTTAGAACTGGTAAAATAGTTAATGATCCATATAGTAATGAAAACAAGGATCATTTAAAATCAAAGAGTAAGGATGATAATCCTGATACTTTTGAGAATGATGATACCTTAAATTCTAAAAATAATATGTTGAATGATAAATCATTTGAAATAGTAAATGAATCAAATAATCCTCCACCATTTCCTCATGCATTAACAAATCATAAAAAAACATAAAAATGATTCTGATATCTATGAAGTTTTTAAACAAGTAAAGATAAATATTCCATTATTAGATGCTATTAAACAAGTACCTTCATATACAAAATTTTTAAAAGACTTATGTCATGTGAAGAGAAAATTGCATGTGAAGAAGAAAGCATTCTTGGCTGAACAAGCAAGTTCTATTCTTCAAAATAATTCTAGTTTAAAATATAAAGATCCTGGTTGTCCAACAATTTCATGTATTATTGGAGAAAATAAAATTAAAAAAGCTTTGTTAGATTTGGGAGCAAGTGTGAATTTACTTCCTTATTCAGTTTATGAAAAACTTAATTTAGGAGAATTAAAACCCACTTCTGTTACTCTCTTACTGGCGGATAGGTCAATCAAAATACCTAGAGGTATTGTAGAAGATGTGTTGGTTCAAGTTGATAAATTCATATATCCTGTAGATTTTATTGTTTTGGATACACAACCAATAGAAGTACATAATGAAATTCCAGTAATATTGGGACGACCATTTCTAGCAACTTCAAATGCTTTAATTAATTGTCGAAATGGAATAATGAAATTGTCTTTTGGAAATATGACTCTAGAACTTAATGTGTTCAATTTATGTAAACAACCAAGTATTAATGAAAATGAATATGATAATGAAATTGAAACAATTGTGGAAGAAAATATACAAGAAGAAAACTTAAATCAACAATCTGAAGTTTTTTCAATAGAAAGTTTTGAGTCTGAAAATAATTTTAAAGAAGATGATAATACAAAACTTGAATTAAAAGTTTTACCATTCGAATTGAAATATGTATTTCTTGGTGAAAATAAAACATTTCCTGTTGTAATTTCTTCCACTCTTCTACCAAATCAAGAAGAAGATTTAATTAAATTACTTAAAAAATATAAAAATGCAATTGGATGGACTTTGAAAGATATAAAAGGTATAAATCCTTTAATTTGCACACATAAAATTCATTTGGAAGAAAATGCTAAAACATATCAACAACCACAAAGAAGGTTAAATCCACATATGAAAGAAGTTGTTAAGAATGAAGTATTAAAACTATTAGACGCTGGAATTATCTATCCAATCTCAGATAGTAAATGGGTAAGTCCAACACAAGTAGTACCTAAAAAGTCAGGCATCACTGTTATAAAAAATGAAAAGGGAGAGTTATTACAAGCTAGGATTCCATCTAGTTGGCGTATGTGTATTGATTATAGAAAATTAAATGATGCAACTAGAAAAGATCATTTCCCACTACCATTTTTAGATCAAATTCTAGAAAAAGTAGCAGGAAATTCTTATTACTGTTTTCTTGATGGGTATTCGGGGTATTATCAAATACCTATATCATTAGAAGATCAAGAAAAAACTACTTTCACTTGTCCTTTCGGAACTTTTGCATTTAAAAGAATGCCATTTGGTTTATGTAATGCTCCGGCTACTTTTCAAAGATGCATGTTAAGTATTTTCAGTGATATGATTGAAGAATTTGTAGAAGTTTTTATGGATGATATAACTGTTTTTGGAAACTCATTTGAAAATTGTCTTAAAAACCTAGAAGAAGTATTAAAACGATGTGAAGAAAAAAATCTTGTTTTAAATTGGGAAAAATGTCATTATATGGTTAAATCTGGGATTGTGTTAGGTCATGTGATATCTGAAAAAGGAATTGAAGTTGATAAAGCCAAAGTTGATGTTATTGCTAATTTAACATCACCAAAAACGGTCAAAGAAGTTCGATCATTCTTGGGTCATGCAGGTTTTTATAGAAGGTTTATAAAAAATTTCAGCATAATATCTAAACCAATTTCGAATCTTTTAACAAAAGATACACAATTTGAATGGACTCAGAAATGTGAAAATGCTTTTAAAAAAATAATTAATCTTTTAATTACATCACCTATTTTACAACCTCCAGATTGGTCTTTACCATTTGAATTAATGTGTGATGCAAGTGATTATGCTATAGGAGCTGTGTTAGGACAGAGAAAAGAAGGAAAACCGTATGCAATCTATTATGCTAGTAGAACCTTAAATAGTGCCCAAATAAATTATTCAACTACTGAAAAAGAATTACTTTCAGTAGTATTTGCATTAGATAAGTTTCGATCTTATTTAATTGGTTCTACTACTATTGTGTACACTGATCATTCTGCCGTAAAATATTTATCAAATAAACAAGATGCTAAGCCAAGATTAATACGGTGGATTTTATTGTTACAAGAATTTGATATTATAATTAAAGATAAAAAAGGAAAAGAAAATGTCGTAGCCGATCATTTATCTAGAATAATGACTGAATCATCTCATAATGAAATACCAATAAATGAAAATTTTCCAGATGATCAGTTGTTTTATGCTACTATTATGCCCTGTTTTGCTAACATTGTAAATTTTATTGTGACAAATAAAATGCCTTCTTATTGGAATTCACAGGATAAGAATAAATTCTTGATAGAAGTTAAAAAATTTTATTGGGATGATCCTTACTTGTTTAAGTATTGTCCTGACCAAATTTTTCGACGATGCATACCCGACAATGAAGTAAGTACTGTTATTAAATTTTGTCATTCTGAAGCATGTTGAGTCATTTTTCATCCAATAAAACAAATGCAAAAATCTTATAATGTGGATTTTATTGGCCGTCTTTATTCAAAGATACGCATTTATTTTGCAAATCTTGTGAAAACTGTCAGAAGATGGGATCAATTTTAAAACGAAACATGATGCCTTTAAATCCAATCATAATTATTGAAATATTCGATAGTTGGGGGATAGATTTTATGGGTCCATTTCCATTATCTTTTGGATATACGTACATTTAGTCGCTGTTGATTATGTTTCAAAATGGATTGAAGCAATTGCATGTAGAACTAATGATCATAAAGTTGTTATAAAATTTTTAAAAGAAAATATTTTTAACCGATTTGAAATACCTAGAGCAATAATTAGTGATGGGGGAGTCATTTTATAAATAAATCATTTTCTTCTTTGTTAAGAAAATATGACATTACACATAAAGTTTCTACCCCATATAATCCTCAAAGTAATGGTCAAGTTGAACTTGCAAATAGAGAAATAAAACAAATTTTAGAAAAAACAGTTAATCCAAATCGAAAAGATTGGTATTTAAGATTAACTGATGCATTATGGGCATATAGAACTGCATTTAAGACCTCATTAGGGATGTCACCATATAGGTTAGTTTTTGATAAGTATTGTCATTTACCGGTTGAACTTGAACATAAAGCTTATTGGACAATTAAAACATTTAATATTAATTTAGATGATGCATCTAAATTAAGAAAATTGCAATTAAATGAACTTGAAGAATTAAGAAATGATGCATATGAAAATTCAAAGATTTATAAAGATAAAACTAAAGCCTTTCATGATAAAAATATTATGAGAAAGTCATTTGAAATTGGACAAAAAGTTTTACTTTATAATTCTCGTTTGCATTTATTTCCAGGAAAACTAAGATCGAGATGGTCAGGACCATTTATAGTTAAATTTGTTTATCCTCATGGTGCTGTTGATATTGAAAATCCTAAAAATAATGACGTGTTTAAAGTTAATGGGCAAAGACTTAAGCCTTTTATAGAAAATGAAATTCTTAATGATGATTTTATGCCTTTATATGATCCACAATAGTTGTTTGATATTTTCATTTTGTTTTTGCAGATTCTAGTTCATTTCCCGGTTAAGTGACGGATAACGGTACTCTGTGACTATCTAAGTCGGTTTTTTTCAGTTTTTAAAAAATAATTGGAATTTATAATAATAATAATAATAATAATAATAATAATAATAATAATAATAATAATAATAATAATAATAATAATAATAATAATAATAATAATAATAATAATAATAATAATAATAATAATAATAATAATAATAATAATAATAATAATAATAATAATAATAATAATAATAATAATAATAATAATAATAATAATAATAATAATAATAATAATAATAATAATAATAATAATAATAATAATAATAATAATAATAATAATATGGATGCTTGTATTGTGAATCTTCGTAAATATTTTGCTTGTTTACCTGATAATGCGTTGAAAAAAATTTATAAAGCTAGATGTGAGCGACTAAGGTTGATGATGTCATATGGCATACCGAATGATATCCGGTTGATAATTGAAGCAAAAGTCCGATTGGTTGGGGAAGCAAGTGAAATAATAATAAGACATATGCCAGGATTTGGTAAAAGCACATATGCCAAGAAACGAAGAGCTAAACGTATAGGTGGATGTCATAAATGTGCAAGGTGGACTTGTAAAGAGAAATGCAAAAATGTTGGAATGACATCAATGAATAGAGAAGATAAAATTTTATTCATTAAAAATGGTCTGAGTAAAGAGTCTTTGGATAATTTTCTAGAGGTTCTTGATACGCATTCTAGTGGGTACGTGCAAAATGAACTTCTTAAACTATGGTGGCAATTTCAACATGAGGAATATCAATATGGACGGTGGAATCAGCCTTATAAAGATCCTACTGTAGTAACGCATATCTGTTTAGATAAGTAAATATATATATACAATTTCGTCTCGGAAATCTGACGTTAAAAGACCCTGTTTGCCAATTTATAAGAAAATTGGATGGGAAGCATATACTCGACTCATAGAAGGCGTTGAAGCCGTTACTGAACGTAAAATCAGAGGAAGATGTGAGCCACAATCACAACTACGCTGTATATATGTGTTTTAATTTATGTCATTTTTATTTTCTTTTAATAATAATAAATTCATGTTCAAAATCGGTATATGAGTTTATTTTTAAAATGAATATGTTTGTATATTTGAATATATAAAAAGAATAAAGAATCTAGGTTGCGATTTTCCGATAAATTTTATTACTAAGGGACTAGTAATAAGATAGTGTGGGGGTGTGATGAAACTTAAAATTAATAATTTATTATATGTTAAAACCTATATTTTAAAATTTAAGTTTCATTAAAATTATAAATTTATGTTATTTTAGTATTGTTTATTTATATTTAAATGTCTTACTAAATATGTTTTATTTTCAGGTTTTCTACGTGTTGGTAAAATAATGATAACTCAAGCAAGAAAATTCAAATGAAGGTGATTCAAACATGTTTGGAATCTTTGAGAAATTATCTACAACTTTGCAGAAGACATGATTGCCTAACAAGTTTGTTAAGATGATCAAATTGTGAAAATATCAAAATGAGGACAAATTTACTTTCACAATGACCAACATATAGTAAAAAAATCATAACTATTTCAATATTTAACCAAATGAGATGAACCAAGTCGCCAATTTCATCTACAGATAATTCCCCACCTGTTTGCTGTTTTGAGCAGAGTCAAATTCGATGATTAAAGTCCTGGAACAAAGCATTGAAAGAAGGCACATGAAATTGAAGTTGGAGAAGACAAAGACTACAATTACAACTACAAGGCATTAATAAAATTTTTGACTCTTTCTCTCATTTGGCCTATAAATAGAGGTCTTGTGGGAGCTTGAGAATCATTCTATCTCATTGTAAAATATAGTGTGAGTGTGTATAAAAGTTCTAAGTTCCAATATATTTTTCATTTTCTCAATTATTAGTGATGTTTTTAGTGTTGATCAAAAGTAAGCTCATGGAAAGCTAAATCTATTATGTCAAGATGAAGATGATGAATTCTTGGTGAAGTAAGATTGTTTATATTTTGTATATTCTTTCTTTATTTCTTTTCATTTTGCTAATTTCTTTTTATTGTAGGTATAAAAATGAATTATTTGTTGTTATCAATTTACATCAAATGCTTGATGCCATTGAAGTGGTTATCTTGATTTGTTGTTTAATTTTGATACAATAAATATTTCATCAATT
>NC_133316.1:14285891-14342436 GCF_012295235.1 Primulina huaijiensis | reverse complement strand
CGCAACTAACTTATTAAATCATATATTTCATTTAGGCAATAGCGTGGCTCTGCCGGTTGTTCTAAATGAAATATAATGATTTAATTTAACATTTACTTTATGCATTTATACATTTATATAATTATATATATAATCATAGGTACCATATATAAAATATCGGTGAATTCGGTATTTTCTATAGTGGGAACTATATTATATTAGGTGTGTGTTTAAATATTTAATTTTCTTGGAACCATTATTTATGGTGGTTTCCTTTGTTTTACTTTTAGTTAAACAATATTACATAAACCAAGAATAAATCCTCGAGCCTTGACAAAAATTTATAATTTGTAAACTTCGTTCTTGCATTTGGTAATCTATAAATTAATAAATTTAAACTTAAAATAACCACTCTGTGGATCGATCTCGTACTTACGAAATATATTACTTGCAGACAACCTACACTTGGGTGAATTATAATTTAAGTAGTAGCAGTATACAACTTTGTGTGTTTCTCAAATAAAACTTATCAAAGTTTAACAATTTGTGGCGTTTGTCGATTGTTTTCACTAGCGTTGTCAAAGACGAGTTCTTTGAAAGTTCATTTAAGATCGATTGTTATATTCGTGAATATTTTTTTCTAGGCTTTTCAATATAACTTAGAGGTGACTATCACAAACCTTTACTTGTTTAAAAAAGATCGAGACAACAAAACGTTCTTTGTTTCATTGAATCGAGAGTGTGACTCCGTTTTGAGCGCGTTTAATTTTCTTGATTGAAAAATCCCATCATCACTTCAAAGTGTCATCACCATTAAGCCACGATGTCCGTGGCGACTAAAGAACACATGATTCATTAGAAGGAAGTTAATATGTGATTTTGATTTTCATATCTTTTCCACATGTTATAGTTTCCTTGTTATTGTAATATCCTTTTCATTTTTATATAGCAAATTATATTATAATCTTTTAAGTTTCGTTTTATTATAAATATATGTATGTACTCACACCTTAAAGTACATATTTGGAATTTTCTATCGAGCATGTCAGTGCCATGATATTTGTTATTACTTGGAGCAATTTGTTAAACTTTATAGTTAAACTATTAAATGGGGGTGTCAATCGGGTCGGTGGGTCGGGTTTCAGGTCAACCCGCGAAATATTTTTTTTTCAACCCGAACCCAACCCGAAAACCCCCAACCCGAACACGAACCCGTCTAACCCGCCTAATTCGAATTTTATTTATTTATTTTAAAAACAATTAATGAAAAAAATTCGAAAAAATAAAAAAAATAATATTTTAATTTAAACACATAATAACAAAATTTTCGATTTAAATTTGAAAGTTTAATTGTAAAAAATTAAAAATATATTTACTAAATCAAATAAACAAATTGTTAAAAAAATAAAAAAATATACAAAATAAATATTAAATGATGAAAATTTATCATATAAATATACAATAAATTTTTTTTCAAACATACAATATATAAAAATATAGGTAATATTTTCAAAAAGAAAAACGTTTTCGGGTCAACCTGCGACCCAACCCGACCCAACCCGAAACATGTCTAACCGACCCGACCCCGACCCGAACCCGAAAACCCCAACCCGAACCTGATTTTTTTCGTGTTGGGTCGTGTCGGGTTGACGGGTCGTGTTGCATTTTACCACCCCTACTATTAAAGTATAAACTTGTAAATTGCATCTTTTTTTTCATGAATTCAAACTTTGGGATAACCAAATTTAACATAGTATCATAAATAGGCAGAAATTCTGGGATATAAAAACCTCATATATCTCTTAAAAGTGGTTTTGGATGATTTTTTGAAGATCATGTGGATTGGAAATTTTTTTCAGCTATGTTTGATCAACTTATGCGAGTATATAACACTTCGACTCTGGTTTATGTAAAGTCCAAAATTTAGACGACGTAATCCAACTGCATGCAAATTTAAGAAATATAAAAATGGTTAATTAATTGATTTTAATTGCTAAATTGATTATGCGACATGTTTATATGATATTTTAATAGTTTTCTACTTATATGCATTAAAATGTATTTTTAAGTGTTATTCGAGTTGCGATCGAGGAACGGAGACCGATGGATGAAAAATGGAAAATATTTACGAAATTGTTTTTAATTATTTAAAATATGGTTGATGCTTTTTCTTATTTTTGAAAATAAGGGGTTTTGAGATGATTTTATACGCCGGGACGTAAATTTTATCGGTGTTGGTTTTTCAACAAAAATACGAACGTGTGGACAACTCGGCTAATAATTTCACAACTTTTTCTACACAAGATATTTTAAATATGCACAATTGGGCTTAATGGGCCTATTTTATCCTATACTAATGGGCCCTAAGCATGCACACACAATTTAATAAGTATAATTAAGCTAAACCCCACCCCATAATCCCTAAAACTCACGCCCCACTCTCCTAGCACACACAAACTCTTCTCTCAACTCAAATCACACGGCACACACATCAAATTTGAAGGAAAAGCATCAAGTGGCTAGAGTTTTTCAAAGCCGTTGTCTCCTCGTCGTCGTTCTTCAATCGTCAATGTTTATTCGTGCGTAAAATACGCAAAGGCACGTCATATTCTTCTTTTAAATCATCCATCACACCATAGTATTTATTTGATCATGTTTTGAATGAAAACAAGGAAAACAAATTTTTATTTTCGTAATTATACACATACATGTTTTAAACTCTTGATTTATCATCCAAAAACATGTTTATTATGTTGTTAAAAAGGGGCTCCCATTTATTAGGATGTTAAGGGATGGTTTTACACGAAATATAGAGTCTTAAAACACAATCAACATGTTGTACAACATGAAGAAAACAAGCTGGAAATCGAAATTCTTGGGTTGTGATCATAGGGCTTGGTTTTTGGGAATTGATGGCTAGGCTTGGGCTCGGCTGGGACCAGGGCTAGCTAGGGTCCGTGAGGGGTCAGGGAAAGAGTCCTATCCATGCTAGGACTCGAACACCAGGGCGGGAGCTACGACTCCAAACCGAGAGCAGCGAATGCAGCGCACTTGTGTGCAGCAACGCGCAAGGGCTCAGAGGCTCGGCCAGGGGGCTCGGGCTGGGCTAGGTCAAGTGGTTAGGGTCCTAGGAGGGTGCTTATGGGTCAGGGTCAGGGGCTGGCTCGATTGGCTAGGTCCTAGGCGCGCACGTAGAGTCCTTAACACTAAGGGAGTTCTCGGCCACTTCTTGCTATGGTTTGGTGGATTCGGTTTTAAGGCTACGGTCAAGTCCTACGGGTTCCAAGGGTCCCGTAGGGTCCGTAGGGGGTCTGGCTTGATGTTGGCTCAATAAAAATCGGAGATGGCTCGAGGGTAGTCTGGGTGTGAACTTAGGGTTTTGTTCTTTGAAAATAATTCGAAACATGGCTCACGGGGGTCGAGTCGTGGTTCACAATGGCTAAAATAATATAAAAAGTCTAAGTTTTTAATTTAAGATTTTTATATTAAAGTTTGAATTAATTCGGGATTAAAACACTTTAAAAATGAATAATTAATGATTAATTAAAAAGTCTAGCATTTAAACTAAATAAAATTATGAGAAATTTAATTTAAGCTTAAATAATTATTTGAGACATGTTAGAGTCAATGGAATTAAGAAAAAGTCAAATTCGATGATTTTTACTTCTAGGGGCAAAACGGTAATTTTACACCTAGAAATTATTAAACGTCATGGCAGTGCTCTTATTACTGTTTTATATGTTAAAATGTTTATTTTAAATGTTTATGAATTTTTATGATTTAATATGGACATTTAAAAGATATGTTGCATGCTTGGTTTAAAAGAAAAATGATATTATTATGCATGCTTTTATAAAGTGATGGATATACGAAATGTTGAAGGGTGTGAAGGGATTGTGACTAATACGAATACGATGATATGTTAATTCGTAAGGCTAAGGCTCAGTTGACGGGTGAGAGTGTCGCTGATGTCCCCGCCGCCCAGTACTGTGGTTACATGTTGATGGATCCATCGCCCCCAATATGAATACGAAAGTCACAATCAACGATCTGAATTCAACGAACACGAATATAAATATGTATATGTTTATGATGGATATGAATATGTTGATGATGATATGAAAATGTTTATGTTATTTATGATCATGAAAACTTTTATTTTAAGTACAAGTATTTTCACTGTTGCATGTGATTTGTATACATATTATGTTGTTATCAAGATTATGTTGTGTTGAGTCTTTAGACTCATTAGGTGTGATCGATGCAGGTGAGTATGATGTTGAGGGTGGTTGAGGTCTTGATACTTGATCTGACTGGACTGGAGGTGCACATGACCCGAGGACCAGCGCTTCTATTTTTCCGCACTTATGATTTTAAGTTTATGATTAAGATTTTACGACTATTTTTTTATGCTTTGAGTGGTTTTTGAGAGGTTGATAGTATGTGCTACACTTTTCAAATTATTGCTTTTTAGGTTTGGTAAACGTTTGACGATTTTATGTTTTGACTGTTTTCTTTGATTTTCAAATATTAGTTGGTTGTTTTATTTGAAAAATGGTGCAAAAATATTTTTATGTATATTAAATGGTTCGACCAATTATTGTGAGGATTTTAAAAAAAATTTCTAGTACTTTTAAAGCAAAACGAGTAGTAGACATTTCAGTTGGTATCAGAGCAATGGTTCTGTAAAGGGTTGTGCCACCATCAGTGCCGAGAAGCTCAGTCGTCAAGCCTCAATTTGTATGTTTTACATGCTTTATATGATTTATATGATGCTATCTGCATGATTACATGATTAGAAAACTTAGATTTAAATGAATGTTGGTTATGTTAGTATTTGGAAAACCTTCAGATATAATGCCTCTTAGACGCGCACCTATTGCCCAAGTGTAGACTGAGAATGTTGAGGATCATCGTGTTAATGCACCCCCACCTCCTAATGGGGATACTGCTACTAGTGCTTTGGAGGGGATGTCTCGTTTTTTTGAGCAGTTTCAGCAAGTACTTAGGCCACAACAGGATGTTTATTATCAGTTCTGGAGGCTAGCGTCGAAGGAATTTTCTGGCACTACCGATCTTTTTGCTGCTCAAGCATAGATTCGTGCACTCGAGGTGCACTTTCGTTATCTGAATATGGGAGACGTCGACTGTGTGAGGTATGCCACGTACATGTTTAGGGATGATGCTTCCTTGTGGTGGGAAGGAGTTGAGCACGGGATCAATATCACTACTCTTACTTGGGCTCGATTCAAGGAGATTTTCTATGATAAATATTTTATTGCGGATGTTAGAGGGCGATTAAAGAGGGAGTTCATGACTCTCCGTCAGGGAGAGCTGTCTGTTGCTGAATTTGTGAGGAGGTTTGATAGGAGTTGTCACTTTTGTACCCCTTATTGCGAGGGGCGCTGCTGAAAAGTTGAGGCACTTTCTTGATGGCCTACGACCTACTATTCGTCGTGATGTTATGATGATGCTTCCTATAGACTATGTCACTGCGACTGCATATGCGTTTCAAGCTGAACAAGCCTTGAAAGATATTGATTTTGAAGCGCAGCGCAAGAGACAACAACACCAACAGCATAATCAGCCAAATAAAAAGCCATATACGGGTCCTCCTAGTCCTCAAGGGCCTCAAAACCCCAAGGTCAAGTCAAGAAGAAAGTACCACCAAAGCCACCAATTCCTGGAGCACCTAAGCCTGTTGATAGGCAACCTTGCAAGGAGTGCAATCGACTACATTATGGAAAATGCATGTGGGAATCTTTTAGATGCTTCATATGCAAGGAGAAAAGGGCAGAAAACTGCTGATTGCTAGAAGAATATTGCACCTACTGTTGGGAGAGCATATGTTATGCATGCTGAAGAAGCAGAGGAGGAGCCAGACACTACGCTTATTACGGGTAACCTAGTCATTTAACATTTTTATATTGCTTTTAATTGCATGACATGTTAAATTGGTTATTAGAATTGAATTGGGACCAAGATAACCTAGTGGAAATTAGGTTGCATGATCTACCTTAGTTAGAAATTAAGATATGATTTTTGAAACCATAGAAATGGTATTGATTGTTGGGCCTTAATTTTATGTAAAGGATGAAATAATTCCAAATAAAAAGTTTTATGGCCAAAAATCAAAGAAAAAACATAATTAAGGGTTGATAGGGGTTTCGAAAATTCTTGAGGGGTCTAAGTGCAATTTTCAAAAATGTAAAGACTAAATTGTAATTACCAAAAAGATAAGGGGCTTAATTGCAATTACCGAAAGTTGAGGGACCGAATGAAAATTCCAAATTCTTAAGGACCAAAATGTAATTTTCGAAATTTAAGGGACCAAATTGAAAATTTTCAAAATTTTAAGGGTCAAATTGAAAATTTTCGAAAATTTTGGGGATTAAAATGCAAATTTTGAAGAAGGGCTAAAATGAAATTTTTCAAAGAAATGCTTAAGTTCAACACGTAATCATTACATAACTTTGGGAAATTAATGATTGAAATTCCTTAAGCTTCAACACGAAAAGATTTAAAAGACTTTTTCGCCGCAGAGAGGATTATCATTCAAGGTGTAGCAACCTATGCACTGCTATATTCAGGAGCTATACATTCTTTCATATCTGAAACCTTCATCAAGCGACTGAATATTATTCCTTAAGATATGGGATTAGGTTTCAAAATTTCTATTCCTTCCGGTGATCTAATGCTCACGTATAAAATTGTCAAGAATCTGGAGCTTCGTTTATTCAAAGATGTGGTTCGGGTAGATTTTATTGTACTCCCTATGCCTGAATTTGACATCATTCTCGGTATGGATTGGTTATCAGTGAATGGAGCTTCGATTAATTTTCGTCAGCGATCAGTATCTATTCGACCGCCTAGTGGTAAATCTTTTGTCTTTGTAGTGGCGAGAAACAAGCAAATGCCGCACATTATCTCGTGTCTATGTGCGAGGATGCTTATCAAACGTGGATGCCAAGCTTTTCTTGCATGTGTCACTACCGCACATGCTCCTATCAGTCAGAAATTGGAGGATGTTGATATTGTCAGAGACGTTCCTAGCGTCTTTCCTGAGGACATTTCTGGCATTCCACCCGATCGTGAGGTGGAATCCTCTGTTGAACTAATGTCGGGCACAATACCTATTTCTAAAGTACCTTATCTTCTAGCACCCGTCGAAATGAAAGAATTAAAAGATCAAATTCAAGAATTGCTAGACAAGGGTTTTATTCGCCCTAGTTATTCTCCATGGGGCGCACCGGTATTATTTGTGAAGAAGAAAGATGTTAGTATGCAACTCTGTATCGATTATCGAGAGCTTAATAGAGTCGATATCAAGAACAAGTATCCTCTACCAAGAATTGAAGATTTATTTGATCAGTTGCAAGGAGCATCGATATTTTCTAAGATTGATCTTTGTTCTGGATACCATCAGTTGAAAGTGAAAGAGTCTGATGTTCACAAGACAGTGTTTCGAACTAGATATGGGCACCACGAGTTTATGATCATGCAATTTGGGTTGACCAATGCGCCAGTTATCTTCATGAATCTCATGAATTGCGTATTTCAGTCGTATATAGATCAATTCATCATAGTCTTCATTGATGATATTTTTATCTATTCTAAGAGCAAAGAGGAGCATAGTCGTCATCTGAGGACATCACTGCAAGATAGAAAATTGTATGCAAAATTCAGCAAGTGTGAGTTTTGGCTTGATAGAGTGGCATTCTTAGGCCACATCATTTCTAGTGATGGCGTCGAAGTCGATCCAAGTAAAGTTGAGGCAGTGAGAGAGTGGTCAATACCGAAGAGTGTTACCGAGATTCACAGTTTCTTGGGACTAGCTGGCTATTATCGCAAGTTTATTAAGGGATTCTCATCTATAGCGGTACCCATGACCGTCTTGACAAAGAAGAATGCAAAATTTGTATGGGGATCCGTGTGTCAAGACAGTTTTGATAAGTTTAAGCAAGCCTTAATATCAGCACCAGTGTTATCTATGCCATCGGGGCAAGGAGAGTATGTTCTCTATACCGATGATTCTAAACTTGGTTTGGGGTGCACTTGTGATGTAAAATGACCGAGTTATAGCCTATGCGTCGAGACAGTTGAAAGTTCACGAGAAAAACTACCCTACTCATGATCTTGAGCTTGCAACAGTAGTTTTTACATTTAAGATTTGGAGACATTACTTATATGGGGAGAAGTGCAAGATATTCACCGATCATAAAAGTTTGAAGTACTTTTTCACCCAAAAAGAGTTGAATATGCGACAGCGAAGATGGTTAGAGTTAGTGAAAGACTACGATTGTGGCATTTGCTACCATCCGAAAAAAGCTGATGTAGTGGCAGACGCATTGACTCGAAAAACAGCAGTTATTACTCATCTATTTCTTCAAAGACCGTTGCAGTCCGAGATACAGTGGTTAGAGCTTACAGTGTATGCTAGGGACGATGCTCTTAATCTTGCCACGTTGTCAGTACAGTCGAATTTGAGAGATAGAATCCGTGAGAGACAGTCCACTGATGAGCAATTGAAAAAGTGGAGAGCTAGAGATGAAGCCAAGGGCCGAAAGTTATATTCTGAGGTGGATGGTATAGTTCGCTATGGAGATCATTTATGGGTTCCTAGTGATGATTCTTTGAGAGATATCATTATGAAGGAAGCTCATGACACACCATATTCCATTCATCCTGGAAGCACAAAGATGTATAAAGATCTACAGTTATTATATTGGTGGCCGGGTATGAAGAGAGTTATTCTGCGTTTTGTGATCGAGTGTTTGACATGTCAACAAGTCAAAGCAGTGCATCAGAGACCAGCGGGAAAACTTAAGCCACTTCCTATTCCCGAGTGGAAATGGGAAAATATTACTATGGACTTTGTTATGGGATTGCCAAGGACTATCAAGGAGTTTAATGCTATATGGGTGATAGTTGATCGTCTTACGAAATCAGCACATTTTCTACCTATCAAGACGACATTTACCATGATTCAGTATGCAGAGTTATATATTCGAGAGATAGTTCGTCTGCATGAGATTCCTGTGTCTATTGTTTCTGACAGAGATCCGAGATTTATGTCATCTTTCTGGAAGAGTCTGCATGCAGCGATGGGGACCAAGTTATTATTCAGTACATCATTCCATCCTCAAACCGATTGTCAGTCAGAAAGAGTTATTCAAATTTTAGAATATCTACTGCGAGTTTGTTTTATTGATTTTCAAGGAAGTTGGGAGCCGAAATTACCTCTAGTGGAGTTCACCTACAATAATAGCTATCAATCATCAATTGGGATGGCTCTTTTTGAGGCACTTTATGGAAGAAAATGTAGATCTCCTATTCATTGGGACGAGGTTGGTGAAAGAAGAGAGATTGGTCCGGATGTGATTGAAAAGACTGCCGAGCTTGTAGTCAAAATTCGAGAGAGAATGAAGACTGTACAAAGCCGACAGAGTATTTATGCCGATAAAAAACGAAGAGACTTAGAGTTTGCAATGGGAGACCACATATTTGTTAAAATAGCACCTATGAAAGGTGTTATGCGATTTGGCAAGAAGGGCAGGCTTAGTCCAAGATTTATTGGTCCGTTTGAGATTTTGAAGAGGATCGGAACACTAGCTTATAGAGTGACATTGTCATCGATGCTTTCTGGAGTTCACAATGTGTTCCATATCTCGATGCTGCGAAAGTACATGTCGAATCCATCACATTGCTAAATCATGAACCTCTACAATTGACTCCAAATATGACTTATTAAGAAATACCTGTCAAAATCTTGGGAAGGCAAGAAAGAAGTCTCCGAAACAAAGTCATTCCAATGGTCAATGTCAAATGGCTGAATCACTCGGAAGAAGAAGCTACTTGGGAAACCGATAGGGACTTGAGGAGTCGCTACCTAGAGCTATTCGATAAGTTTGAATTTCGAGGACGAAATTTTATTTAAGAGGGGGAGGAAATGTAACTTCCAAAATTTAGACGACGTAATCCAACTGCATGCAAATCTAGGAAATATGAAAAATGGTTAATTGATTGATTTTAATTGCTAAATTGATTGTGTGACATGTTTATATGATGTTTTAGTATTTTTATACTTATATGCATTAAAATGTATTTTTAAGGGTTATTCGAGTTGCGATCGAGGAACGGAGATCGAGGGATGAAAAATGGAAAATGTTTTTATAATTGTTTTTAATTATTTAAAATATGGTTGATGCTTTTTCTTATATTTGAAAATAAGGGGTTTTGAGGTGATTTTATACGCCGGGACGTAAATTTTATCGGTATTGGTTTTTCAACAAAAATACGAACGTGTGGGCAACTCGGCTAATAATTTCACTACCTTTTCTACACAAGATATTTTAAATATGCACAATTGGGCTTAATGAGCCTATTATACCCTACTAATGGGCCCTAAGCATGCACACACAATTTAATAAGTATAATTAAGCTAAACCCCACCCCATAATCCCTAAAACTCACGCCCCACTCTCCTAGCACACACAAACTCTTCTCTCAACTCAAATCACATGGCACACACATCAAATTTGAAGGAAAAGTATCGAGTGGCTAGAGTTTTTAAAATCCGTCGTCTCCTCGTCGCCGTTCTTCAATCGTAAACGTTTATCCGTGCGTAAAATACTCAAAGGCATGCCATTTTCTTCTTTTAAATCATCCATCACACCATAGTATTTATTTGATCATATTTTGAATGAAAACAAGGCACACAAATTGTTTTTTTCGTAACTATACACATACATGTTCTAAACTCTTGATTTTTCATCCAAAAACATGTTTATTATGTTGTTAAAAAGGGGCTGTCATGTATTAGGATGTTAAGGGATGGTTTTACACGAAATATAGAGCCTTAGAACACAACCAATATGCTGCACAACATGAAGAACACAAGCTGGAAACTGAAACTGTTGGGTTGTGATTATAGGGCTCGGTTTTTTGTAATTGATGGCTAGGCTTGGGCTCGACTTGGACCAGGGCTAGCTAGGGTCCGTGAAGGGTCAAAGAAGGAGTCTTAGCCATGACAGGACTCGAAGACCATGGCGGGGAAGGAGTCCTAGCCAACCCGAGAGCAGCGCATGCAGCGCGCTTGTGTGCAGCAGCGCGCAAGGGCTCAGGGGCTCGGCCAGGGGGCTCGGGCTGGGCTAGGTCAAGTGGTTAGGGTTCTAGGAGGGTGCATAAGGGTCAGGGTCAGGCTGGCTCGGTTGGCTAGGTCTTAGGCGCGCACGTAGAGTCCTAAGCACTAAGGGAGTTCTCGGCCACTTCTTGCTATGGTTTGGTGGGCTCGGTTTTTTGGGCTAGGGTCAAGTCCTACGGGTTCTAAGGGTCCATTTGGGTCCATAGGGGGTCTAGCTTGAGGTTGTCTCATGATGGTTCGAGCATGGCTCGATAAGAATCGTAGATGGCTCGAGGGTAGTTTAGGCGTGAACTTAGGGTTTTGTTCTTTGAAAATAATTCGAAACATGGCTCATGGGGGTCGATTCGTAGTTCACGAGGGCTAAAATAATATAAAAAGTTTAAGTTTTTAATTTAGAAATTTTATATTAAAGTTTGAATTAATTCGGGATTAAAACACATTAAAAATGAATAATTAAGGATTAATTTAAAAATCTAGTATTTGAGCTAAATAAAATTATGAGAAATTTAATTTAAGCTTAAATATTTATTTGGGACATGTTAGAGTCAATGAAATTAAGAAAAAGTCAAATTCCATGATTTTTACGTCTAGGGGTAAAACGGTAATTTTACACCTAGAAATTAGTAAACGTCATGGAAGTGCTCTTATTACTGTTTTATATGTTAAAATGTTTATTTTAAATGTTTAGGAATTTTTATGATTTAATATGGACATTTAAAATATATGTTGCATGGTTGATTTAAAAGAAAAATGAAACTATTATGCATGCTTTTATAAAGTGATGAAAATACGAAATGTTGAAGGGTGTGAAGGGATTGTGACTAATATGAATACGATGATATGTTAATTCGTAAGAACAATGCTCAGTTGACGGGTGAGAGTGTCGCTGATGTCCCCGCCGCCCAGTACTGCGGTTACATGTTGCTGGATCCATCGCCCCCAATACGAATACGCAAGTCACAATCAACGATCTGAATTCAACGAACACGAATATAAAGATGTATATGTTTATGATGGATATGAATATGTTGATGATGATATGAAAATGTTTATGTTATTTATGATCATGAAAACTTTTATTTTAAGTACAAGTATTTTCACTGTTGCATGTGATCTGTATACGTATTATGTTGTTATCAAGATTATGGTGTATTGAGTTTTTAGACTCACTAGTTGTAATCGATGCAGGTGAGTATGATGTTGAGGGTAGCGGAGGTCTTGATGCTTGATATGACTGGACTGGAGGTGCACATGACCCGAGGACCAGCGCTTCTATTTTTTCGCACTTATGATTTTAAGTTTATGTTAAAGATTTTACGACTGTTTATTTATGCTTTGAGTGGTTTTTGAGAGGTTGATAGTATGAGCTACACTTTTTCAAATTATATCTTTTTAGGTTTGGTAAACGTTCGACGATTTTATGTTTTGACTGTTCCCTTTGATTTTCAAATATTATTTAGTTGTTTTATTTGAAAAATGGTGCAAAAATATTTTTATGTATATTAAATGGTTCGGCCGATTATTGTGAGGATTTAAAAAAAATTCTAGTACTTTTAAAGCAAAACGAGTAGTGGACGTTTCAGTTTATATGTACCAAAATATAAAATTATTAATTATGGCACTACGTACTCTTAAGATTGAATGTTTGTGTAACATCCCAAAAATTTGAAGGTACACGTGAACCACATGCATGCAAGTTATCAAATCTCTTATGTATTTTAATTAATTTATTTTTAATGCATTAAATGCATGATTATTGCATGGATAGTGGTTTATTTCATTATTTATTAAAGTTTCATGTATTAGGACTTTTAGTAGTATTTTGCGCTCGAAAGAGAAACGGAGGCTGGAGATAATTAAGGAAAAATATTTTTATTAAATAATTATTTTTAATTATTTAATATATGGTGTAATTAAGTGAGATTTTTGAAAATGGGCTTTGGTGGAGTATTTTTTCTCGTCGGGTCATATTTTTAATCGGTACGCAAAATTTAGCGAGTCGGGGAACTTTTTGAGGACTCAGGCAATATTTTCAAAAATGTACCTATATGAAATATTTTTCGAGAGTGGTTTTGGGCTTAATGTGATTATTTTATTGCTTAATGGACCTAAAATCCTTTTAAATTCTTTATTTTTAATTAAAAGCCCATTAGCACTAATTATATTATTAAGCCTACACTCAACCCTAAACCTAATTTCATTACCCTCATTCGGCCGCCCCTCTCCACCTCCAACACCAGCAGCTCGTGGCCTTCAGCAGCTATTTTCTTTGGTTTTTCTCAATAAAATCTCATAAGAACTCTTCCTCGTTTCTCTGGTGTCCGTTCTACGTGATTGTATCAAGGTTTTCAAGCGTAATTAAGCAAAGGCACGCCATATACCTCATTTTTTCTCATCATTCACATCATTATATGTTTATTTGTGTGTTTATGCATGAAGAATATCAGAGCTAACGTTTATGTGTGTAGGGACCGAAATTTCATGAAAAATACTCCATTTTTCTTCATGTAATCTCGTGATTTTGATATGGTTGAAGGGCTTCCGGATCTTTGATGTTTAAGGATCATTTTACAGCAAATTTCGAGGAAATATAGAGGGTATATCAGGTCTGGATCGAGGAAGGTAGGGCCGAAAGTGTATGCTTGGTTCTAGGGTTCGAATGCTTGGAATCTGGTGAAAGGGAGAGGGCAGCCGTGCATGGCTCATTCCAGACACTGGTTCAGGCCATGTGGGGTCTATCTCAGGGTTGGGAATGGTCCATTGTAAGCTGGTAGAAGGGCTAGGCTTGGATCGAAGCTTGAGGACAAGCTAGGTCGAGTTTTGGGCGAGTTCGAGTGATCCCGATCGCAAGGGCTGTGGGCATGGGTTAGGTTGGTATAGTCAGGTGCACGTGGGTCTGGTCTTGGTCCTAGAGAGGTTAACCAAGTTCTGGAAGCATCGGTTTTGGGCCTAGGGTCGAAATCGAAGGCTAGGTACACAAGGGTTTGAATCTCGATACATGCAGAAAATTCCAGCAGCTGGTCGAAGGTTTTCGAGGGCATTATGTGGTCTGAAATAAGTTTTTTAAGGGCTGGTCATGTAGGTTCGAGTCATGGTTTAAGTTTGAAAAGATTTGGTTGAGTTTCGGGTTAATTCGGATTAAAACCGAGATCCCGGTCCAAGTTTTAAAACGAATCGTAAAAGTTACTGAATGGGCTCAAATTTACTCTAGGAAATGGTTATAAATATGTTTTGAGGTGTTTTAATAAGTTTGGTTGGCTTCGGGTCGAAATTTTGAGGTCCAAGGGTAAAATGGTCAATTAGGGCTTCCAGGGGCAAAATGGTCATTTTGCACCCGGGGTCGAGTTATCAGTCGTGGCAGCACCCTGGTCACCAAAATGCATGTTTAAAACCTATGTCTAATATGAACTTGAATTTTTATGAAAATACGGAAAATACGTTGCATGCTTGGTTTTAAGGAAATGTACGTATATACATGAATTTTTATAAGTAGTGAATACGATGACATGTTTTTGAAGGAGGTGAGTTTGTTGTGACTAATACGAACACGAATATGTAAGGCCAATGCTCAGTGGATGGGTAAAATTGTCACTGATGTCCCCGCCGCAGGGTACCGGTGTTATACATAGATGGATCCATCGACTAGAGCTGATACGAAAGTCACAACTAATGATCTGAATTCAATTAAGGAAAAAAATACGTATATGATGACACGATATGACTTGATTTGATATGAATATGTTTACATTTATGTTCATGTTTTTTAAGACTATGAAAGTTACTTTGTTTACAGTACTTTTCACTGTTGCATGATATATATATGTACTTGTTATATCGGTTCATGTGTGTTGAGTCTTTACACTCACTAGGTGTGATTGATACAGGTAATCATGTGGTTGAAAAGACTGGAGGCACTGAAGACTGAGTAGGCTGAGCTGAAAGTGTACGTGAAAACCCGAAGACTTTGCACTTTTTCCACATAATATGATTATGAGACATGTGTTTAAACAATATTTTCAAATGTTTACGAGTGTGTGCATTTTCGGTTACAACTTTTAAAAAAAATCAGTATAATTTTAAGTAGTAGATGTTCAGTTTGTCATTTTATCAAAAACTATGGCTGATGCTAACAGTGTAACTCTATCTTTTAGCATTACAACAAATCTAACATCATGTATCGATTGCTCTCACAACAAGGATAATTATTGATTTCAACTATATTTTGTCTATAGTCTTGAATATTCATTTCAAATATAAAATATTTCGGACTCGGCCGATTTATGTGTACCCGAAGTCCGAACACATTTTTTCCCTCGTAATACGAATTCTTTGAATTAGTTAAAAAATAATAATATAAATTGTTTTTAAAAGTATTAGGGTAAATTGGTGAAAAATACCCAAACCTCACAAAACTTTAAATTTAATACCCACCTTAAAAAACTTTGGTTTTAGTACCTAAAATAAAGTAAAAAAGACATAAATACCCTTATGATTGCTTATATGTGATAAAACCCAAATGGTTGATTATCTGGGCTGAAAATGGTATCAGAGCTTAAGGTTAATCTATTTCAAACACATACTTTATTATTATTCGTAATTAAATGTTCGAGGAGGAGAATTTTGAAAAAAAATTTTGAATCCGAACTCAAATTCTAGAAAAATAATTTACAAGAACTATTCCAATATTTTGGAATATACACAAGAGCATCTAACCTTGGTTAGATATCAAGAGCAGCAAGGGATAACACAGCACCCTCAGGTAAACTTATGATTCAATCTAATAAGTTTATGGAGATAGTACCGGATTCCTCTAAACTCTCTGGAGATCTTAGAGAAATTCAAAAGACGGTACAAAACTATGGTAAGATACTGTATTATGTACCACAAAATGTGGAGAAAATCCTTGAAAACCAAGAAGAAATTCTTGGAATATTAAAGGATATTCGAACAAGACTTCAAAATCTAGAACAACAATCAAGTTCTAGAAAGAAGACTTCAGAAGGAAGGTTACCACCATCAGAGAGGGAAGACCAAAGTGATGCCAAAACCTTTAACTGAAGAATAAAATATGATCAATCTAATCAAAACAGTCTCAGATAAAAAAATTAATCTGATAACAACTTTAGAAAGGATTGGTCTAGAAGATCTACAAAAACTTGCAGAATCTTTTGCAAACCTCAAAGTTGTAGATCTAAAGATGAACACAACTGGGGGCGAACAACCTACCATAACCTGGTCATCTTCGCAGGAACCACCAAGAGAAAGTGTGGGATTTCAAAATATAAATATGAGAGAATCCCAATCAGACTTTTACACTGGTGGATAAACGCACCCAGTGGGAACAAGGTCAAAGAAAAATCAAATTTATTTGCACCAAACACCCTATGGGAAATATGTTTTAGAACCAATACATCATTACGGGGTTATGCTTAACCTAGATGTATTATATTTCAAAAACAGAGAAGATCTCATAGATGATTGGACATCAGCTATGAGAATCGCAGCATGAACACTTGATCTTAACACAGAAGGATTAATTAAACTTCTGGAAATGAGTCTTATGAGATCAGTTAAAATTGCTTGGGACATGACTTCGGTAGAAACCAAAGAATCAGTCATAGCTGGATAATCTCTTCGTGAGATAGCCGGAAGAATGGCTACCCTGTTTAAAGCACAGTTTATAGGGGTAGACTATTTTAACAGTCGAGATACAGAGAAGAAAAAGAAATATACTTAAGCTCTGTATAGTCTTGAATTACATGACATATGTTTAGTGGATGAATACATTATGTTATTCACTAAATATAGATGGAATTCAGGGGTCGAAGAAGATATAGCATTGCAGCTCTTCTTCGCCAAGATGCCAAGTCCCTGGAGAGAAATGCTAATAAGGGAATATGTCCCTGGCAATCCAGATACATTGGCACGAAGAGCCTCTTTCTTTAAAGGAAAATTAGCAGAATGATGTCATCTGGCAGCATTACAAAATAATTACAAACGTTTAAGGGGTATTAACAAACGTTCTCCTTTGTGTAGTAAAGAAAATCATCTTCCAACGATTATTGGAAGTAAACCACAGAAGCATAAAAGGAAAAGTTTCAGAACTCATCCTTATGCTAGAGGTGGAAGAAGTTCTTGATAACCAAGAACAGTTTGGTCTAAACAAAAAGCCATATCTTATAAATCTGGACAAAGAAGTGGACCATCAAGAAGTAGGATATCATCCCAAGCATTGAGTACATCTTGAAGCACAGGAAGAATACCTACGAAGAAAACTTTCAGAAGAGCTCATACTCGAGCTAATGAAAGTTTCAAAGATTGTAATTGATGGACATGTGGAGCAAGAGGTCATATCTCAGCAAACTGTCCAGAAAATGAAAAACGAGGTATTAAATGCTTCGATCCAACCCTGGATATTGAAGAAGCAGTTTATTATCAAGATCTTATTCAAGTATATCGATTTAAGGACATTGTCTTAGATGAAAGTATGTATGAAGAAGAAGAAGTCTTGAGTCAGGGAGAATCTGATGGAACAGAATCGGAATCTGACTGAAGACGAGGTGTTTCGACACGAAACACATGAGGATTTGTCTGCTTTCTTTTGTCAGACAACAATATCTCATAACATGGTCCAAAAGATCATGAGAGAAAATCATAGTCTACAGAGATATCAAGGATTCTCTGCAGGACATGTAGAAAAGTTCTTAGGAAGTCTTGGCCTAAGAAACAGAAAGCATCATCTAATCTATAAAGTTTCAGAAAGGAAATGGCAATTCCCATGGAACTTACTGGGAATAGAACGGAGATGCAGCTAATTCCTTCTGAAGAAATTAAGGAGGAATTACAAAAACTCACGATAGAAGTAGCACGGACAATGTCCTGGATTCATATCGGAGCAATCCAGATTATGATAAAAGATACTTTCAAAGAAAGAATAGATTCACCCATTGATATTGCTATATGCGATAAAACAATGGGGAACCTTCAAGATTCAGTACTGGGAACCATCTCAGGAAATCTCTGCGCAGGAAAGATTGTAGGAGTAATCTATCCGAGAATTGCCTACAACTTAGCAGATCGAGATTTTAGCCGAGCCTTGACTTTGCACCAGAATTTCAAGGAAAAAAGGCAGATGAAAGAAGGTAATAGACCATATTCTATTACCTATCAAATTTCATATGATATATCTAATACACATCATTCAGAAAAATTTATTAGAAATGAGTTTATTGAAATACCTGAGATATTTGGAAAAGTTGCTCAGACAATTTATCCAGAAAGAGTTGAGTTTCCTTTAATACAGAAAACAGATATCCAAATACAAGACAAATCGATTCTACAAAGGAATCAAAGTCTTAGATTGGAATCAAGAAAACTATCTTTTCAAGGAGATAGAATTACTTGCTATAGGTGGGGAAAACCACCTATTCAAGAAACCCAACAGGAGCCAAACAGTTTTTTTACAATAGGAAAACTTAGATGTCCAGAAGGATGGAAGGAAGTAGAAATAGTATTTGATATTACAAAACAAAGGAATCAATTTCCTTGTAATACAATATACTATTTAGAACAACCTATGATAGGAACTTACCAAGTAATGATTAAAATCGGCGAATTGGAAGTTCATATCAGAGGAATTCAAGGGAAAGAACTAGATCGATTGGTTCTTGGACTAGAGTTTCTCGAGGAACACAAACCTTGAAAACGTCTAGATATGGAATGAAGTTTATGGCAAATGATAGGATATGGAAAATCCAATGACCACAAGCCCATTCTCGATATACATTCCAGTAGGAATGTTGTATGAACAGTATAAGGCAGAATATTTTGCTGCTTATATTGATTCAGGTTCTGGAATCTTTACAGAAAAAAAAAGATTTTTTCCAAATAATTTGGAAGAAGAATTACCAAAGATTGCTGGAAGAGATTTTTCCAGAAGAATCTTAATCCTATGCAGAGGGATTAGGATGACTGAAATAGTAATTGACGGTGCTGGACAAACATCTTGGTACAAGGTGAAAACACCACCAATTTATTTTCATGAGACATGAGCTTACATTTTGTTAGGTAACAATTTCCTACAAATGTTTAAGTCCTATACGCAAGAAAATGAGACTAGAAGATTAGTGTTCACAACACTTTGCGATCACAAAATCATAGTCCAGAGACTAAGAGAGGAATTTTACAGAAAATTGTCAATCTAATTTCGCAGCAAGCGTGGTGATGAAGGAAAACTTCTGAACCCAAAAATGAAGGATTCTAGACGGTTTGGAGAAACAATACTCCAATTAAGAGCAGATAAGGAGCTCCAATCAGAAGAAATAGAATGCCTTAAGATAGCTTTAAATAAGAATGAGGTAGAGTTTGAATCTAAGGTATCATTGGAAGATTTCAAGAAAAGGATCAATGACACTTACAACGAAGATCCCTTGGCATGGTGGGATAAAAATCAACTCAAAGCTTTACTTAAAATGAAAGAAGGCAAAGAGTATGAATTTGTCCGTTGCAAGCCTATCCCAATGAACATAATTGATCAAAGGGATATGCAGATTATAATCAAGGAACATTTAGACCTTGGTTTGATCAAAGCAGAGATTGAACCATATAGTATCCCAGGATTCCTGGTAAGAAATCATGGTGAAATAAAAAGGAACAAACCCATATTAGTTATTAATTATAAAGAGATTAATAAGATTCTGGAGTTTGATGGTTAATTTATATCTAATAGAGAACATCTAATTAGTTGCATACGTAATGCAAAGATATTCTCTAAATTTGATTGTAAGTCTGGATTTTACCAGATTCGGATGGAAGAAGAAAGCAAGAAATTCACAGCTTTCTCCACACCACAAGGACACTATATCTGGGAGGTATTACCAATGGGATTGGCTAATTCACCACAGATATTTCAAAGAAAAATAGATAATCTACTTAAAGATTATTTCAAATTTATGTTTTGTCTATATTGACGATGTGTTGATCGCATCCAAAAATATGGAGGAACATATTAAACATCTAGAGATTTTCTCTGATGTTTGTAAAAAAGAAGGACTGGTTTTATAAGAAAAAAAGCAGTAATTGCCACAAGAAAAATTGAATTTCTAGGAATAGAAATCGATGAGGTTGGAATAATTTTGCAAGATCATATAGTAGAAAAAGTGCAAAATTTTCCAAACGAGTTAAAAGAAAAAGAATTTTATGCAGTAAAAATGGCTTTTGAGAAATTGCCTTTATTTTTACTTGCAAAGAAATTTACTTTGAAAGTTGATAATACACAGGTGAAAGCTTTCTTAAGGAATATAATTGAATCTAAACCTGAGAAGACCATATTACTAAGATTGCAAGCCTTATGTCAGAATTATATTTTCGATATTGTGATAATTAAATCGCATGAAAATATTCTTGCAGATTTTTTAACAAGAGATGGACAGCGGTGATATCGATGTCATCATCAAGATGCAGAGGCATTTGAGGGAACCCCTTGAAATGCTTCAAAACGAGTTTAACAAGCTGGCCTTAAACGCAGAAGTTGCGGGAAGGTCACAGGATGTGTACATACTTATACTCAGTTATGGTCTGTAATGCAAAGGCTTATCCTCCAAGACATTGAGAAGCCACTGGTTTCTCAAATGGAGAGTTTTCGAGTACATGACTCTATACCTGGAGCAGGGGATTCAAATACCCCTAGCACAAGTGTTAAGTCGGGATCATCTCCAGATGAGTCAACTGAAACAAAAATCGAGACTCCAGATCCTTAGCTCGAGTCCTCAAGTCAACCCTTCACCTCGAGGATTGAAGAGAAAAAGATCAACCTTAGACCTAATACGACAAGGGTAAAACTAATGTTGATACTACTGAATCTGCAATTTCTCCGTTTCAGGTTTACCAACAAAATTGGGAGAAATTAAAAACAAGAGTAGGCATTAACTCAGCTACCAACAGGGTTGATGTTTCAGGAAAATATCCTAGGGTATGGATGAAACCAAATTCATATCCAAAGGAGGTCAAAGCATGGTATGAATTCGGGGCTCTTGCCTCAGTTTATGCAACATCACCCAGCTTTTCGGAAATTTAAGTTTTACCAAAATGGATCCAGGAAACTGTTCATGAAACTTGGGCAAATAACGATTATTTGTCCAGAGGAGATATTCTGGAGCTATACTTCTTCAGTACAACATCAGAACCAGCAGGAAAAGGCTCTCACGAAGTCTTTCATTTTATCAAGTTAAGGAGGCCCGATACAAATGTCCAAAAATTTATCAAAGATCCTCCATCAGAAGAAACACCCCTTGTTGCTTCAATAACTGAAGACGACATTTCTACCAGAAGAGCATGGGGTCTATGGGTCTGTCTTACTGAGATGGACAAAGTCAAGTTTGTATTTAAGTTTTATCATGATTCGGTAAATGGATCATTCCTGTTAAATACTATGACAGGAAAAACCACAAGTTTTGCAGAAGATCTATTCGAAAAGAAAATAAATCTTCTGTGGAATAGCAAGCTTCTGGGGAGTAAAGAAACTCGTCGGAAATTCTGTAACATAACACATGTGAGAAGATGGTCAGAAAATATCTGCCTAGAGTGCCCAAATCAAAAGGAACCAGAATTTGGCAAGGGTTTCAGACCCCGGTCAGACAGGAAGCATCAGGCAGAAACAAGTGGTGAAGGACCACAACCACGTTTTTCTCGGGGACATCAAAAGTTTAAGATTCCTCGACAAAAATAAAGGGACATGTGAACCTAATCACTTTTTCTTGGGGATAACAAAAGCTAAAGATTCCTCGACAAAGGATAGTGGGCATGTAACTAACCCACTAAATAAACAAGAAATATTGGACCCAATTACACCTATAAATAGAGAGTAAATGGGAACCAGTAAAAATACAAGAACAAAGTCGGAATCCAAAAGAAATGTATTATACATATCTGAAGGTTTCGAAAAGAAACATCAAGTCACTAAGAAAGCAGCTGAAAAATTTCCATGAGTTCCACCAACACCTGATAGCAACAGGAAGAGAAATAGCAGCTGACATGATCCAAACGCATATATACTATATATGCCATGAAATAAAACGAGAAGAACGAGCTGTATCTAGATTAATAATCTAGAAGAAGACAAATAAAGAAAAGTGGAGGGACTATCCAACCACTCCACCGGATAGGGCCAACCACAGCTGGAAGACATCAAGTTATAGCAAGAGTTTGAAGTCCGTAATACAAATCCGCGAGGGGCTTCTATAAATAAGAAGGTAGAAGGAAGATGAAGGGATCACTCATCCTCTTCGTTTTTCTTCAAAATAATTTGTAATATTTTCTTTCAAGTTTATGTGTGTTGTAAGTTCAGGTACAATTAGTAGCTAAATAAGTTTCTCCTCCTCTACAGGAGGTTACTATGTAATAATAAATGTTTGTGTTTGAATAAAGAAATCCTTTGCTCTAGTCCATCTCATGTATTATTTTCAAATTGAGCCTTTTACTCTACACCCTGAGGTAGGAAACGAAACAGGATTGTGCTAAGTGTTGCTGAAGGAGTCTGCATAAGAAACCATCGGTTGCGATTGTGTAGTTGGACTGTGAGGAGCAGTCTGTAAAACTCGGTGGACATAACCCAGTGACACTCTGGTCAAAAAAGATAAACTGTTCAATTTATTATATGGAAGCGTGATGGGCCTTTTATATATATAAAAAAATCGATCATTTAAGTATGGTATATAGGCTGAAAAACTTGCGTAGCTGCATGTCTTGGGGCTATATGCCTTTAAGAACAGGCTAGATAGGTCTAATAATGTCACGTACCATAATTGAAGAAATAAGGGTATTCTCGGAATTTTGAAAAATTGAGGTAGTTAAAACTAAGAAGGGTTAGGTAGTAAAAAGAAAGTTGGAAAGGGAGTTAGTATTTTTAAATAAGTCGTCCTTTCCATAAACTAATTAATTGCCCAAGTTAATACGACAAAGGTGGAGGATGACTAATCGGTCTAAATTTATCTTTGACCATTCAGTCCAGTGGGTGCCGTACTAATCAAATTTCTTAAATAATTTATAATTATAATATTTAAATGTTCCAATATAAAAAAAAAATCATAAATTAATTTATCGTGTCATTTTTTTTATATGGGAAATAGCATTCATTCATTTGGAAACATTTAAATCATATTTTACAGCAGTGCTCAAGAAAATATAACAAAAAAAAGGAGTAGTAATAGATAATCCAAAATAAGTCAGATTGTGTGCAACTTGATTTGCTTCTCGTATGCAGAAACGAACAATCCAATCCGAAGCTTAGGAGCACTGACTGATGATAAAGAAAACAATAGGTTCTTCCGCTGCAAAAAAAAAAATGGTGAAGAAGTAGAACGAACCACATTTAAAGCACCCGATTCGAATATGAGCTCAGACCAATGGTTCTGAATTGCTTTGGGAAACAGGGTAAAAAAAAGTGATGAATGATAGTTTTATCATTTAAGATAGAGCAATAATTATATAGAAATGGTAAGTTTATTTTATTTTTTAAAAAAGAAAACTAATGTGCATACATTTTGGATTTTTTTTTTTTTCATTTGGGATATATTTATCGATTATCTTCACGAGCTCTCTCGCTTAAAACTTATATATGAATGAATCTTGCATCCATCCGATCTTTTGGATTGTTATGTAATTAAAAAAATGTGTTTTGTACCCATCATTATTAATTAACGGTTATACTTTCGGTAAAGTTGCAAATTAAACATGGAGCCCATAGTTGGTATAACAGTCATGTTGGAGTACTTAATTTTGAGTAATTTTTAGATGATGCAATTATATAACCTACAAGGAAAGCTATAAAAACAATGCAATTGTTAAGAAAGCGTATGATTGTTGGGAAACCGTAATTATCTCTGGAAGAGTGATTGGATGTGATGTTTAAGTTGCCATTAATTTTATGAAATTTCAAATGTGTGCTACTACCGGCTGCTATAATTTGTAGTAAAATATGTAACACAAAAATTATCTACAGAGTGTTTTGGAGAGTTTTTGCTTATTTTAAAGTGATTCTTCTAGAGATTATTTTGAAGTTGGTGAGAAGCTAAAGTGAAAAATGTTTGAAAATAGAAGTCTAAAGCTAAGCATGCTTAACGGGTCAGTTTGGTCCGGAACCGGCCCGTTAAGCTTGGTCCGGAACCGGATGAACCAGGCCCGGTACTGGCTCCAATCCATTAGTTAATGGATTGTGCCGGTTATACAGTATTAGAACAGGTTGAACCGGTTTCAGAACTGGACCATCTTTTAAAAAAAAAAAAAATTTACAATATAGAACCGGTAGAAACTGGACCGGAACCGCTCCATATGGATTGAATTGGTTCCAAGTTTTTTTAACTTGAAACGGGAACCGAATTAACCGAGTTTTGGACCTGTTCTGACTAGTTCAGGAACCTATGGATCGAGAACCAGCGATCCGATAAGCATGTCTATCTAAAACTAATACAAACTAAAGTTTGAATGTTTTGAGAATAATTACTTTCAAACTTAATTTTTAGTTACATGACTATAATATCCTCAAACTATATAAAATCGATCTCTTTTAGTTATCTAAAATTTGATATTCACACCATCAAAAATTTGAATATTGAATCAAAATAAATTTATTTTTTTATAACATCAATGATTGAAAAAATTATAAGATTAATAAAAATATAAATATAAAAAATGAAAAAAAATTGTATAAATACACAAAATATGTATAAAAATTTATGAAAATGAAAATTATATAAAAATGTAAAATATTATTTTAAAAAAATAGAAGTAAAAGAAAAAAAAATCACATTCTTGTTTCTAGATTTTGGATAAAAATTATAAAAGTTGAAGATGAAGTTGACGAATACAATTAAACTCTAGAAAGTGTTTCCTAAAAGTTCTCTCATACACTACCTTATTTGAGTGGGTGATTCTATGGCCTCATCTGCCCCGGGATAACATGCATGCATATGCTCTGAAAAGAGCAAACATTGGAAAAGTAGAAAACCTAGAAGTATATATATATATATGTTATAGTAGAAAAAAGGGTGGTTCACATTCAAGATCGATTTNTGTTCATATGAACATTGTTACAACTTGAATGCATCACGTTTCTCGTGACCCGAAAAAATGTGTGAGGAGATGACCAAGGTGACATTTCACATGTGAAAATCTTGTGGTGATGTGTGCTCTTTCAACCTTAACGTAAGATGTAAATACCATCATATTTGTAACGCTATGTGCCCTTTTTTTATACACAAATTTAATTCCACCATCATGGTTAATGAAAGATGAAAGGAATTTTTTTTTTCTAATTAATCTTTGTACTGTTGAAAATTAATATTTTAAAATTGAATATTTGAATATTGAATGTTGAATATTTGAATGTTGAAAATTAGGTAAAATTAGGTGTTGAATGTTGAAATTTGTGTGTGATGATGAATGTAATGATGTAATTTATTTTTGGATTATTTTTAAAGATTTTCTATAAATAGATATCTCATTTGTGAAGAAAATCACAATTGAGTTGAGAGAAAAATATTATAAAGTGTGTAGTGTGATAATTTTGAGATTTTGAGATTTTTACTTTTTACCGTAAATTTTTACTTTTTCACAACATGTACTTTATTGAAATTAAAAAATTAGATTTTTGCATTCTTAGACTAATTTGACTTGATCTAATAATAAGATTTATTCCTAGACTTGATTGACCTACTCTAATCTTGGTATTTATCCACTATGATTTGTTTTTTTTATATCTAAGATATAATATATTAGATTTGAATAGAATCTTATTCCTAATAAACTCTTGTTTCCATGTTTGTTGGATTTTTTTCTTATGGAAAGATAATTAGGTCAAGATATGAATATCTATATATATATGGAATATTGAGAGAAGAACGAGACGGACTTGGAGAGGACTTTTACGAGCTGCTGGAGTTTTTCTGAACTTGCACAAGTTCAGTATTGGAGATTTTCGTGTGAAAACTTTGTGTGATTAGTTAACTATTATACCGTGTTGCTGATTGGTATTGAAGACACGTGTAGAACAACACTGACGCAGAGTGTTGATGTAAGGTCCAAAATTAAGACGACGTAATTCAACTGCATGCAAATCTAAGAAATATGAAAAATGGCTAATTAACTTATTTAAATTGCTTAATTGAATATGTGACATGCATGATTATATGTTAAATAGGATTTTATTGTCATTATGCATGAAACTGTATTTTTAAGGATTATTTGAGTTGCGATCGAGGAACGGGAACCGAGGGCTGAAAAATATAAAATATTTTTTTTATTAAATAATTGTTTTTATTTATTTAAAATATGGTTGATGGTTTTTTATATTTTGAAACTAAGGGATTTTTGAGGTGATTTTATACGTCGGGACGTAAATTTTATCGGTGTTGGTTTTTCAACAAAATACAGACTTTTTGAGCAACCCGGCTATTAAATCCACAAACTTTATTAAACAAAATAATTTTATTATTTACTAAAGACTAATGGGCCTAAACTTATGCTTAATAGGTCTAAAGCCTTATTAGTATAATATTTTACTATATATTATGCTAAACCCTCCCCATCAACCCATATTATTCACGCCTAAAGCAATCAATATTCTCCCCAAAACCCTTCCATAAAATCACACGGCACACACTCAATAATTGAAGAGAAATTTTCGGAAATTTAAGGGAAACATCAAAGCCAGCGTCTCTTCGCCGACGTTCTTCAATCGCCAACGGGGTCTCGTGCGTTTAAAACGCAAAGGCACGCCATACATCTCTTTTTTCACATCTATCACATCATATTACTTGTGTAAATCGTGTTTGCATGGATAAGATGATGGATTTATTTTATTTTCGTTTTTATGCTTTAACATGTCAAAAAACTCATGAAATTATGGTGCAAAACTTGTTAAAATATTACATGAAGGGGCTGCCATGACAGGGTACCAAGGAGTGACTTTTTTCTATGAGTTTATGGTCCTAGAATACACACAAGCACGCTGCCACACGAAGAACAAAACTAGAAACCGAAATCATGCACTTGTTGATCTTAGGGCTCGGTTAAGGAGGGAGCATGGAGTGTGGCTTGCCTGGGCTAGTCCGGGGCTAGCCAGAGTCATGTATGAATCGAGGGAAGGGGCTAGGACCCGAATAGCAGGGCTGGGAAGGAGTCCTAGCAACCTAGGACTCCAACCCGTGAGCCCATGGTTGTGCGCAGGTAGTTGCAGCGACGCGCAAGGGAAGGCTCGGCCAAGGGAGGGCTTCGGGCTGGGCCAGTAGTGAGTCCTTAGGGTCCTAGGTGAGTGCTCAACAGGCTTTTTCAAGGGCTGGGTCGGTGGCTAGGGTCCTAAGCACCAAAACGTAGAGTCCATGCATCCTAAGAGTCTCGGCCATGCTGGTTGCTGGACCTAGGCTTCGGTTTCAAGCTAGGGGGCTGGTTCATGGGGTCAAGTCTGTCTAGTAAGGTCCCTAGAAGTTCTAGGAAGGGGCTGGATCAGGTGGCTCGAGTGCGGTCTGATGAAAAATCATGTTGGCTCGTAAGAGGTTCAAACCGTAGGCTAGGTTTTTGTTCTTTGCCAAATTAACTGAAAAATGGTTCACGGGGGTCGAGTCATAGTTCACGAGCACTACAAGAAAATTGAAAATCAACAACGCACCTACGACAACGGTTTTCACTAAAACCGTTGTCGTATATTTTTTAACAACGGTTTTTAGGGTCAATGACAACGGTTCTATAAAACCGTTGTCTTTGAGCATTTTTTATGGTCAAAGACAACGGTTTATATAACGTTGTCTATTAGCGTTTTTTTTGTACAATCGACAACAGTTTTAGAAAACTGTTGTCGAAAGAAGTGATTTACAACGTATTTAGAGACGGGTTTGCTGAATAATTTAAAAATAGCGACGGTTTTTACTAAACTGTCGCTAACGTTAGCGACGGTATAACATCTGTCACTTTATGTAGCGACGGTTTTAATTAAATCCATCGCATGTTTTAAATTTAGCGATGGTTTGAAGACACCGTCGCTAAATTTAGCGACGGTTTTATCAAACTCGTCGCTACGTATAGCGACTGTTTAAAAAAAACTGTCGCAAAATTTAAAATTGCGACAGTTCTTGGCTAAACCGTCGCTACTAGCGACAATTTATACAAAAACATTCCCAAAGTATCTATAAATACACCCCATTCGGTCCATTTTAACACACACCATTTCAAAACACTTGAAATTTTTGTACACGATTTTAGTTTCGCTTTCAAGTAAATTTTTTCCCTTTATTTTTTTTATAAATTTTTAAGTTTTTGTTAAGATCTTGAATATTGTTAGCCTATTCAAATTATAAGTTTTTTTAAATTCATTACATTATTAAAAGTAATTTTTTTTATTTTACTTAAAATATTAGCGACGGAAATAAAAAAATAACCGTCGCTAAAATTAGCGACGGACTTAATGAACTAACTGTCGCCAATATTTAGCGACGGTTTAGAAACCGTCGTTAAGTAGCGACAGTTTGACACAAATCCGTTGCTAATTTTCGTGGCGACGGGTTTTCACAAACCGTCGCGAAATGTGTCTACAACAACGGATAAAAACCGTTGTCTTTGAGCGCATCCTTTAACCACAAGGCTTTAACAACGTTTTTAAAATGGCTACGACAACGGGTTTAACCGTTGTCGTTTGGCTTTTTTCTTGTAGTGGAGGGCCAAATAATTATTAAAAGTCTAAGTTTTAAGTTTAGGAATTTTATTCTAAAGTTTGGGATTTTTTCGGGATTAAAACGACTTCAAAACGATTAATTAAGGATTATTTAAAAAATCTAGTTTTAAGCTAAATAAAAATTATGGGAATTTTAATTTAGGCTTAAATAATTATTTGGGACATGTTAGAGTCAAGGAAATCAAGGAAAAGTCGAAAACATGAAACTTTACGTCTAGGGGTAAAACGGTCATTTTACACCTAATAATTAGTTAACGTCATAGCAGTGCTCTGAATGCTGTTTTATATGTTAATATATTTATTTCAAGTGTTTATGAATTTTTACATGTTAAATTATGATTTTTAATGTTCATGGAAGGTCATGATTATTTATGGAATTTGATGATAAAATTAAAAGTCATGTTCCATGGTTGTTTTTAAGAGAAATGGATATTAAATGAATGATTTTTATAAAGTGATGAAAATGTAAAACGTTGAAGGAGGTGAAGTAATTGTGACTATGAGGATATGAGGATAAGAGTGGAGATGTCGTGAGGGGAGAAGGCCCTAGAGGGGGCCCATTTATGAGAAAAAGCCCCAGAGAGAGCTCCGACGATCGTATTTCCATTCGATGAGAATAGGCCAAGGCCCAGTTGATCGGTGAGAGTGTTGCTGGTGTCTCCGCCGCCAGTACTATGGTTACATGTAGATGAATCCATCGAATTTTTGAGGATTGAGGAAAGTCACAATTAACGATCTGAATTCAATAAAAAGGAAAATGTTTATGTCTCATGATAAAAAGGTTTATGTTACGAATGAGGAAAAAGATAAGGTTGAGGTTTATGTTATGCATGTCATGAAAATGTTATTTGTACGTAAAAGTATTTTCACTGTTGCACGTGGTTTTATACGTATTATTTGATATCAAGATGATGGTGTGTTGAGTCTTTAGACTCATTAGGTGTGATGGATGCAGGTAATGATGATGTTAATATTACTGGAGGTCTTAATGATTGATTTTGCTGGACTGTCGGTGCACATAACTCGAGGACCAGCGCTTCTACTGTTCCGCACTCATGATTTATGTTTACGATTTATGTTAAAAGATTTTTAAGACAATTTACTTATGCTTTTGAGTGGTTTTTGAGAAGATGTTACTTTTTAAGTTTATTGCTTTTTAGTTTTGGTAAAATATTTGACGATTTCATGTTTTGACTAATTCCTTTGAATTTTCAAATACTAGTTGGTTGATGTTTTATTTTAGAATGGTGCAAAAAATTTTATAAAAATTATTTTCATGTATGTGTGAAGGTTCGGCCGAGTGTGCTTAGGTTTTAAAAAAAATTTCTAGTACTTTTTAAGCAATAAAAAGGACAGATGTTTCAGTTGATAGAAGAATGTTCTTCTATTGTTTTTAAGCAACTATGGTTTATGCATTTAGTTTTGAGTTTGGTTGATTTTGATGCATTTTAATTTCTTGGAGTGTCAAAAAATTTGGTTTTGTTATACTCACTAGTATTGTTTTGATGTAAAAGGTTTACAACGAAACCTTCTTTTGTCCCTTCTGATAGAAATAAACTGCATACACCTACTCAAGAGAATTTTAGACCGAGAAATAAAGTGATGGCTCGACCAGAAACTAAAAGATTGGACTCCATGCAGTGTAGAGAATGCTCTGGATATGGGCATTATGCAAATAAGTGTGCCGATCAACTTCGCATAAATAAAAGCATGGAAATTTCCTTGAGTGATGAAGATTCTGATGAAGAACTTGAATCCAGTAAAGGAGATTATTTCACCTCCCTGTCTGCCATTCTGAAGAATACTCGCAAATTGCAAGTCAATCTATTTGGTGTTGCAACACCAGGCCACAACACCATCTCTAAGTCACTTTGCCTCAATGTTAAATCTCTTGAGAACTCAGATTTCTACGAAATCAAGGAATCAGATCAATTAGAAATTATTGTAGATACTATCCAGATGATGTATGAAGAGTTGTATGATGACTGGCTCAAAAGAAATGAGACAAACTCGATGCTTTCAAATCAAGTTCATCAAAGCTTGACTCAATGCTAACAATGGGGAAGGACAGCAGAACTGGTTTTGGATATGTTGAAAGCATATATGAACATGGTGAATCTTCCAACTCCGGATCAAAATCAATTGTGTTTGTAAAGGGAAGTGAAGACAGTTCTGTCCCCTTAATGGTGAGCCCTCCTATGAAGACCCTGCCAATCTCAAAGCTAGCCTTAGAACAAAGGCTGAAACAAAACAGAGCTTCTTCCTCTCCCTTTAAAGTTGACCCGTCAGTGAAGATGTCACAAACCAAGAAGCCAGTGTCAACTTCTAAATCAAAGAAAAAAAAACGACATTTTATTTGACACTACTGCCATAATCTTGGGCACATCAAACTCTTCTGCTAAAAACTAAGAAATGACTACCTGAATTGGCAATCAAATCGGGTGTTGCACAAGGTGTTGCACAACACCAAGCACAACACCACAGTCAAAACTTCTTCCACAAAAAATATGAGTATCCAAAACTGTTATTCGATGCAGTGTCATTTATAGTTCCTTAAAACCTAACATTGCATGAACGTGGTACTTTGACAGTTGGTGCTCACGCCACATGAACGGATCCAAAGAACACCTTACGGATTATGTTGACGCAAAAAATGGGTGTGTAACCTATGGTGGTGGTTCCAAAAGAAGAATTGTAAGCAAAGGAACCTTGAATGTTGATGGGCTTCCTGAACTTCATAATGTTCTATACGTTGAAGGACTTAATTCGAGCTTAATAAGAATAAGTCAACCTTGTGATGATGATTTACATGTCAGGTTCAATGTCAGGTACTCGATCTGTATGTACATGTGATGATGATTTACATGTCAGGTTCAATGCCAGTGGTGTGCTGTCGTCCAGTCTCCAAATTTAAATTCCTACTATCTAAATAAAGCTTAATTGACACATTTTTGTGTGATTTTATTGTAGGAGGAAGTTTTCTTCTCTTGCGATAAATCTGGGCTAAAAATGGTGATTTTATATCACAATTAAAGTTGCCTATATGATCTTAGTGGAAGACTTGAAGCAGAAAAATTCAGTGTGATTTTTGGACAAGGCATGATCACGCTTTGTGACTACTCTTTAGCTGCCTAGTGAGATAAATAATTTTTATATCAACGAAGAAATACAAGATAGAGTTTTTTCCATAAAAAACTCTATATTCTTGGAGGATATTGATGAGAATATCATAATCGGATCTTGAAGAACAAAATCTGTTGAAATTGGCAATGGAGAAAGAAAAGGATCTCCTAGATGTATGTATGATAATATTATCGACGAGCTCAAATCGTTAGTCTCAGGAGCTTGTTCATCTATCAACTTCATTGATGGCTCATCTTCGTTTGATATTTCTTCCAAAACTTCTTTAGACTGAGGCTCAACATTTTTCTCATTCAATGCCACACGCTTGTTTACCATATCATTCAATCGACTTATGATTATTTCAAGACTATATCCATCATCTTCTAGATGCTCGAAAGGTTGGTTTGTAAAATTAGATTGGCTAATTTCTGGAGTGTATTGGTGGCTCTAACTCTGTAGCGAAGGATCCCAATACTGATGGTAGTCAAAGCCGGCCATATCATTTAGCAAATATATCACACTGTCTTCACGTCGACTGAGTAGTGGACTACTAATTGTTAGTGTTCCATTAAATACCCATCTTCGTGTAACTGCATCAAAACCTTTAAGAAAAATTCGAATAAGAACATAGTTAGAAAAATTATGATTCCTGAATGTTGTTGCTAAATTATTGAATCTCTCCCATGCTGCGTAGAATGTCTCTTCGGTTTGTTAGGCAAAACTTGTGCATACTTGTCGATGAAACATCTCGAAGTATTTCACAACAAAAAATTTTCAAATTCTTCTTTTCTTGATGAATTACCTGTACAAGAAGAATGAGATATAAAAAAATAATAAAAAAACTCGAAAAAAAACTAACCTTGCACCGTTCCCTGGCAACGGCGCCAAAATTTGGTGTGCTGTCGTTGAGCCACCAAACTTAATCTCCTACTTTCAAATATAACGAGTGCAATGGTGAGTAGTGTCGAATCCACAGGAAACGGAAGATGATTTTTTTCGAGGAAAGATAAATAACAAGGGGGTTTTGTTGGATAAGAACAAAATAAAATATTAAAACTAAAATTAGAAAGCAATAAAAAATAATAAATCTAAACAAAAATTAAATTACCAAACTCTGATTCAAGGGGATTTTCACTATTCAATGGTGTCACTGTTCATCGGCTAACATATTATTTATTCATGCAGTTACAAGTAATTAACCTTAGAATTATATGGATATCCGCTAAAATACTTGTTTTTTCCTAACTTAATTGACCAAACCCAGCATCCAGTCAAAACTTATCAATTATTAACTGGGCACAATAGCGTTTCATATTAATTACACATAGCATTTTCGTTTTGTGAAAACAGTTAATCCTAAAATCTAACAACCGAGATAGCTGCGATTGTTATATCGAGTTTCGTTGATTTATTTATATTAAATATGCTATGATAGTACAACACACCTAATCTATCGCTACTCATGTACCAATCGTTCATGACAATTACGGATCATTGAATTCATGGATAGCAACAGAAAATTATATATCGAATTAAATTGTCAGGTTAACCGAAATAAAACTTTCATATAATTAAATATAAATCAACAAATACTTGAACTGAAAAGAATATTAAATCTAAGTACGAATACATCACAGTGATAAATTAAACAGCAAAAATAACCCTTGAATCAGGCTAGAAAATTAGCCGCTCTATTTACAATCTCCATAAAAATAAATAAATAAAGGGAAAGTACTAGAGTCGTGGAGAAAATTGGAGAGAAAATCCTTGTGTCTTTCTTTTCTGCTCTTCATGTGAGTTTTCATTGGAGAAGGTTGGGAGAGTTTTTTCTTGTGTGCCTCTTCACGTCAGTTGTAGCCAATCAAAAGAAAGAAAAATGGGCCCAAAAACATAAAAGACCAATAACCTAAAATAAAGCCTAATCCCTAAAAATTAAAAGATACTAGAAAATATCCTCCAAGAATATAGAGTTTTTTATGGAAAAACTCTATCTTGGATTTCTTCCTTGATATAAAAATTCTTTATCTTACTAGGCAGCCGAAGAGTAGTCACAAGACGTGAGAACTAGGACAACTATTGAATCAATTATTGTTGTGTTTGATAATTTTGCAGACCTAACAGGAAAAACCAAGGAGGATGATACTGTAGGACTGCTGGATGTAAGTGAACCTATGACAAAAAATGGTGTTGAGTCTGGTGTTGAGACTAGTGAGACAACACCTAGCACAACACCGAAGTGGCAGTGAAGTTTTTCTATGAACATGAAGTCAAATTTTGTGCTAAATGCAAGATGGCAGGGCATGCGACAGATGATTGTAAGAGTGCTATTAACATTGATGATGCTCAAGCGGAAGTGTATCCAAACAATACTCATACCAGACAAAGATCTCGAAGTGTTGCTTGGAACAACAGAAATTCTAGGGGAAGATTGAGATATGGGAAACGTTACTCTCATGCACCAGCCCGAAACAAGTTTGCTGCTACTGTCATTGAAAAGCATACGAAAGATACGTATGTGGCAGAAACATCAATTATCAAGGTAACTCCCCAAGAAAATGTTTCTAATGAAGTTATTATTGAAGAAATTGATGTGACACGGGTAAGAGATAATGAAAAAAAAATCATGGATAACAATGATAATCAAGACAAGGGCTTGACTAAAGTCATTGAGGAGGACTCGGATGGATTTCAAACAATGACTAATAAGAATAAAAATAAGAAAAAGAAGAAAGGGAAAGGTACAGTAGCGAAGAACCAAGGAAATAATAAAGAACTGACAGAATTTTTCGAGGACTTGGAAGGGGATAGTTCGTGGGACACTGAATTGGTTAATTTGAAAAACAAAAATAAGAACAGCAGATATTTTGGGACTATGGAGAAGGGGCGGCAACCCGTAATTGCCTCCGGTTCTCAATGATTTTCGCTTGTTGGAATATTAGAGGCTTGAATAAGCCTCTAAAACAAAAGAGTGTTCAAAACTTAATACACTCTAGTAGGTTGGATGTAATGGGTATTCTAGAATCGAAGTTTGACGAAAAAGCTCTCCATAATATGATGAGAATTCGCTTTCCAGGTATGCAAGCTGTACATAATTTCCAATTAAGCAATAAAGGTCGGATTTTTGTGATTTGGAATCCGTGATCAGTGGTTTTAACCACTCTTAGCATGACTGATCAATTGATACATGTTCATATTGCTTGCGTGAAATCTAATATCAATCTGAATATGTCTTTTGTCTATGGCATGAATTCGATTGTGCAAAGGAGTCCTCTTTGGGATGATTTGAAATTGTCTAGTAACTCTTGCTTACTGACTTGGATTACTTTGGGTGATTTTAATACAGTGTTATCTCCGGATGATAAATTGCGTGGATTGGTAGTGAGAAATTATGACACGAAAGATTTCGTTGATTGTGTTACTTCTATTGATTTGGTGGATATGAAACAAATTGGGTGTTTGTTTATGTGGAGCAGTCCCATAGTTTGTAGTAAACTTGATCTTGTCCTTATTAATCAGAGCTGGTTATCTTCGAATCTTAATGGTATTGCTGAATTTGTTGCTCCGGGTTGTATATCGGACCATACTATTTCTGTTGTGTCTTTACTAAATTCCAGAGATACGAGACAGAAACCGTTTAAATTTCTCAATATGTGGGCAACCAGCGATCGGTTCTTGGAAATTGTGAGGGAAAATTGGAGATTCTCGGGCCATGGTACAGCTCAGTTTAGACTTAAAGAGAAGCTCAAGAATTTGAAGCAGCCTCTTAAAAAGTTAAACAAAAGACACTTTAGCCATATTTCTTCTCGGGCTGCTAATGCGAAACAGAAGCTTGATTTATTACAAGATGATATGTTACGAACATGCAATATTCCACAAGGCTATAAAGAATGCAAGAGACAAGCATAATTATTACTTGAGGCGGAAAGATCATTCATTGCACAAAAAGCAAAGCTCACCTACCTACAACAAGGTGACAGGTGCACAAAATTCTTTCACGATCTAATTAAAAGGAATAACAAAAAGAATGCTATTGTTGCTATCAAGAATGCTGGTGTTGTCACGGCCGATCCAATGGAAATTGCGGAGTTATTTGTTGCTCATTACAGAAGCTTACTCGGGCAGAAAGTTCATAGACATCATATTGACAAGGAAACGTTGCTTGATGGCCCTCTCATTTCTCCTGATAAATGGGACTCGATGACTACGAAAGTGTCTTGTGTGGAGATCAAAGCTGCTATGTTCGACATAGACAATGAAAAATCCCCGGGTGCTGATGGTTTTGGTTCTTTTTTCTTCAAGAAATCTTGGGATATCATTAAGGAAGATGTTATTGGCGCTACTTCTGAATTTTTTAGCGCGGGCAGATTATTAAAACAGTGGAATCACGCTATAATCGCGTTGATACCTAAGTCTAATGAAGCATCTTTGGTGAACGACTATCGGCCGATCTCTTGTTGCACTGTGTTCTACAAAGTGATTGCAAAAATACTATCCAATAGACTAGCTGCTGTTGTGGGGGACTTGGTTGATGGTGCTCAGGCTGCATTCATTCGAGGTCGTTCTATTGTTGACAACATTCATTTGGCACAAGAGCTATTGAGGAAATATGCACGCAAGCGAATTTCACCCAGATGCATCCTCAAAGTAGATGTCCAAAAAGCATATGACACGGTGGGTTTGTCGTTCTTGGAAGACGCTTTAGTGGGCTTCAATTTTCCGCCAAAATTTGTGCGCTGGATCATGGAGTGTGTCTCAACAACCTCTTATTCGGTTGCAATTAATGGTAATTACCACGGTCATTTCAAGGGTAAACGGGGATTAAGACAAGGTGATCCTTTATCCCCTTTCTTATTTACTCTTTGTATTGAAGTGCTTTCTTGCTCGATCAAACGAATGTCCAGATCCTCGAGCTACGGCTTCCACCCGAAATGCATAGATCTTCGCATAACACGTTTGGCTTACGTCGATGACTTGTTGCTACTTTCCCGTGGTGATATTACTAGTGTCACGAGGATGGTTAATTTCTTGAACAATTTTGGGGACATGGATGGATTGCGAGTAAATTTGTTGAAGTCTAATATTTACATGGCAGGGATTGATGAAAGCACAAAACATGATATTGTACGTATTTCTGGATTCACACAAGGTACGTTACCTTTTCGCTAGCTTGGTATGCCCCTAGCAGCGAAACAATTGAAATCATCAGATTATTGCAAGATCGTTGATGCTATTGCTGCTAAGATTAACTCATGGCCTAGACATTCTCTTTCTTACGCTGGCAAGTTTGAGTTGATCAGATCTGTCATACAAAGTATTGAATGTTTTTGGCTTTCGATCCTTCCGATTCCAAACTGTGTCATTGACTCAATTCACTCATTGTGCCGTAAATTTGTTTGGCCATCGAAGCGCCCCCTATAGCGTGGGAGACACTATGTAAACCTTTATCAGATGGTGGATTGGAATTGAAAAACTTGAGAGCGTGGAATCTGGCATTGATTGCTAAAACTCTTTGGAAGATACATTTGAGGAAGGACAATTTATGGATCAAATGGGTTAATCATTTCTATAGTTCTTTCGGAGATATTTGGAAGTGGAGATGGCATAAAGATGATTCACCGCTGACCTAGAAAATCTTATCTATAAGGGATGCTTTGATACAGAGAATGGGCTCAATTGAAGATGTTACTGGCATCTTGCATTCTTGGTTTCATGATAGGAAAAGGCTAAATCGCGCTTACATCTGGTTCGCAAATTCTGTTGGAAGATAGCCATGGAAACCACTGATCAATCGCCCATTCATTCTACCGAAACACAAAGTTACTCTCTGGCTTATGGAACATTCAAAGCTCCTCACTAGAGATCAACTGCCATTCGCTACAGATAAGTCATGTGTTCTTTGCAATTCCCATCTCGAGTCCATTAATCACCTGTTCTTTGAATGTTCTTTCTCGGCGGCAATTTGGATAGAAGTGAGAGAATGGTTGGGTATGCGCAAAATTATGGGATCACCTGTGGCAATTCTGAGAGCTTTCCGAACATGCTACAGAGGTAATTCGATGCTATCGAGGATGAGGATTACGGCCCTTGCTTCTACGATTTACTGCATATGGAATGCACGAAACAAGAAGATGTTCGATGATGACACACAGCAAACGGACGACTTAGTTCGTAGTGTTAAGATTAATGTTTTCCGTTGTATTCCTAGCTCTATTGATGTATTTCAGTGTGTAATGTACTAGTGGTTTGCTCTTGTTTCTTTTAGGGTCCCTACTGGGATGCCAATCTTGTTGTAACCAAACTTTTTTTTACCCTAGTTTTTAACGATATAGTTCATTAAAAAAAATAGATGATGGAGTTAATAATGAAGGGAAGGACATTCCCAGTAAGATTCAGAAAAATCACCAATCATCTCAAATCAATGGTGAAGTTCATGATGACATTCAAAAAAAGAAGAAAGAAAAAGTGGACTACCGCAAAATGATTGGATTAGTCTGCATGAGCCCTACGTTTTCTAAGTAAGTCACTCTTGTTTTGTGTCTCACATTGAACATAAGAATATTAATGATGCACTAAAAGACGAATTCTGGGTCAATGCAATGCATGAAGAACTTAAACAATTTTTGTGCAATGATATATCAAATTTGGTTCCTAGACCATCGAATACCAATGTTATTGGAACAAAATAGATTTTCGAAAATAAAACGGATGAATCTGGTAACATTGTTCGAAACAAGGCTCGGTTGGTAGCTCAAGGGTATACGCAGGTTGATGGGGTGGACTTTGATGAAACCTTCGCTCCTGTAGCTCGAATTGAGTCAGTCCTTCTGTTGCTTGCCATAGCATGCCATATGCGCATCAAATTGTATCAAATGGATGTAAAGAGTGCTTTTTTAAATGGAATTTTGAATGAGGAAGCATATTAAGTCAACCAAAAGGATTTGAAGATCCACATCACATGGACCATGTCTACAAGCTGAAGAAAGCTCTATATGGACTGAAACTGGCTCCACGAGCATGGTATGGTAGGTTGGTTGATTATTTGATCGACTTGGGCTTTAAACGAGGTGAGGTTAATAAAACACTTTTTATTCAAAAGTTGAAGTATGATATTTTGATTTGCCAAGTCTATGTAGATGATATTATCTTTGGTGCTTCATCACAAAAGCTTGTTGATAACTTTGTTGAATGCATGTCATCGCAATTTGAAATGAGCATGGTAGTAGAGTTGAATTTCTTCCTTTGATTGCAAGTTAAACAATTGCATGATGGTATATTTCAATGTCAATACAAGTATGCTAAGAATCTGCTAAAAAAATTCTCAAATGATAGTTCTAAGCATATGAAAACTCTCATTGGGTCAAGTGAAAAACTGTCTAAAGATGATGTTGCCGACGGTGTTGACAACACCATGTACCGCAGCATCATTGGTAGTCTTATGTACTTAATTGTCACATGCCCCGATATTATGTGTAGTGTCTGTTTGTGTGCTAGGTACCAAAAATATCACACTCAAAAGCTGGGAAACACATATTTAGGTACATTGCAGGTACGCTAGAATTAGGATTGTGGTATACACAAGAAACAAACACAAATTTGGTAGGTTTTTCTGACGCTGATTGGGCTGGAGACCTAGATGATAGGAAGAGCATATCGAGTGGGTGTTTTTACCTAGGAAACAACCTTGTGTCTTGGTACAATAAGAAGCAAAATTGTGTGCCCCTGTCCACAGCTGAGTCTGAGTATGTAGCAGCTGCTAGTTGCCGCTCACAACTTATTTGGATGAATCAAATAATTGAGGATTATGGTTTTCACAGTGACATCATGATAGTATATGGTGACAACTCCAGTGCTATAGACATTTCTAAGAATCATGTTCAACACTCTCGAACAAAACACATAGACATAAGACGTCACTTTATTCGAGATTTTGTTGAAAAATGTATAATTCGACTGGAATTTGTTAGAACTGAAAACCAGCTGGCTGATATATTCACAAAATCTTTGGACTTTGAGAGATTCTCCAATCTTCGGAAGTCTCTCAGTATGTGCGTACAATAATCAACACTCATATTGCCATTGGTGTTGCCAACACCGATGACAACACCATTTTTGCCTGTCTATTTTTAGGATGCTAGGCATACTGCATAATCATTATCATCTCATTTAAGTGTAATGTGTATAAGTGATGGCAATCTCCTAGTGCACGACTTGATAGAGATCAATCTTCCAATCTAGTTTTGTAGACGTTTTAAGCTCAATATCAATCATCAAATAATTGAGGAATCTTGAGATCTTCCTGATCATGTACAATATGAAAATGATGACTTGAAAAAATTGAGCAGTTTGGTGAAAAACAGAAAATAAAAAAATTATTAATCAGATTAGAAGAAAATGGAAAAAGCTACATAGAAAATTTCTTTGAAGACTGTTCTTCTAGAATGAGAGCTACCACTTCTAAGTCAAAATAGAAATGAAAAAAGCTACCTGTGGGAGTCTTTTGAAGATCGTTTTTCGAGTGTGGGAGCTACCATATCTAAACCAAAACATTTTATTATGGAAGTATTGACTCATAAACAGTGGTGTTGCCAACGCCAAGCTCAAACACAGCACATTTTATACAATGTCTGACATTTGAATAATTCATCATATTAGAGGCATATTTAGGACATGCATATTGATTTTTGTTTCGTGAATACACCATGTGCAGTGACATATCAGTGTTCGACCCATGACAGTGGATGAAAACCTTAATTACCCAAAATTTGAATTTAAGTGACAAATTGTGTCATTGGGTTATAATTGATGTGTGTTTTTACTGGATAATCTCCTGGAATCATCGTAACACAAGTTTGAATCAATTGTTTACCGTTGGATGAGGGTGTGACGTGTAAACTGGAATCTAGTATGCAAATTATTACCGTTACTGTGCAAATTATTCGGAACTAAAGGATTGAATCAGTGCATTTTTTTTACCGTTAGACTATGAGTTTATATATTATGTTACCATTGAATCCCTGATAATTACTCTTATTTGTTCACATTGTCTCTCACAATCGTTCTGTGCTCTCTTGATTTATCTGTGAGTTCTTGTGCATAACGCCCTCTCACATTCTATAGATGGCCGATGATCGATTTGATCCCTTGGATATCCGCAGCGAAATGACTGCTAGTCGTGGTGTTCCACCCTCTGTAACAGCACCACCAGCAACACCAACAGAGCCCCCTACCCAGAATCCACTACGGATGGTTGTTGTTGTCCCAGAGGCCGTCCCACTGGAAACCATTGCTCACGGTGAGCCAGGACATCCAGTTGATACTGAAAATCCTCCGGATTACGAGGCTTATCGGAGGGCTTTTCCACCTCAAACTATGCAAAGGCGTTCCAAAAGCAAACAGGGTATGACTCTGACTTTGCACCTGCAAAGAAGCCCCGCTCAGCCTCCTTCACAACAAACATCCTGGACTCTGACTTTTCATCTGGAGATGACTCCGATGATGAAGATTTCGAGTTGGTCACAAGACCATGCCCCTCTGTTACAGTGAAGAATACTTCAACTTCCTCTTCAGCAGTTCCATCACCGACCGTGGCTGAGCCTAAGGAAGCTTCGGGTGATCCCAGTTTTTCTTCTGAAGACGAGCAATCACTGGCCGAATTCCTCTCTCGTCTGAAAGACGAAAAGACTGCAAAGAAAACTCCCTCTGATGATGATGAACCCGATGAAGAAATGATGCAAGAGTTCAAGGAAAATCGACCTGAGTCATCTGGAAACTCCTCATCTGAATCTGATTTTTAATCAAAAGAACTTGAAAGAGAATATGAAGACAGTACTGATGAAGAAGTTAAGGCTGATGCAGACATTACTTGTACTGAGCCCGGTGTTGGCAACAAGCAAGACAACATCGACTCTGTAGATTATGATCTATCGTTTGCCTTCTCCAATGCATTCTACTCTGAGGATGCCGTGGCCAGATGGCATTTCTATGCCAACTGAGAATTCATTGAAGAAAGGAACGTTGATACCGAGACCTATGAAAGGCACAATTTGATCTCATTCCTCAAGACTTGAGGATTGCTCTCAACGGTGACCTGTGTCGTCTCCTATCCGAAGAGGCCCTTGCGACAATTCTATTGTAATCTAATAACTGCTGTCAGAGATGTAAATTCTGTTAGGTACGGACAGGTATTTGTGCGAGATGGTATCTACCAGTTCTCCCCCGAGATCATTAATGAGTACTATCGGACTCCGTCTATTGAAGAGGATCTTCCTCCTGCTGATATTGATGATATCACTGCCATACTAACTGGTGGTATCATCACTAAGTTTCCGGTTCGACCCCATCGACTGGCTACCGCAAATCTGACGTCTTTCTATTCTGTACTGCACAAAACAACGATTCAAAATTGGACTCCCTCTTCCAACACCACGGTGGTCATTAGGCCACAGACCTTTGTCCTGTTTAACATTGGTACGGTCGTCCCTTTGATTTTGGTTAGTTGGTGTTTCAAGCTGCCTTCCAATTAGCTGAAGGAGGACTGAAGTCAACACGGATTCCGTTCCCTTCTCTCATTTATGGAATCCTCGAGTATCAGGGCTTTATCAAGGAATATGATGAACAATTAATGAACGTCGGGGACTCTCTGAAAATTTCCCCAGTATACTTTAAGGGAAATAGGAAATTAGACCTTCCTTGGTCTGAAGATAGTGTTGCCACTGATGCTGACAACATCGCCTCATCCTCCACTACAACACCGCAGGATTACCTTCTTGTGTCTCCTTATGTTTTGCAGACACAAATAGACTTTGGACTTAAGCAAATTCAAAATGCTAAGGAGTTTGATCGCGCACTATGAAGATTAGATTGTTGAATACAGATTGCTCCTGGAAGTTGCAGTCTATTCTGGATCCAAAGAGGGAGTACCAAAAACAACAGCTGGTGTTGAGGGTGCTAAGGCTGATAAAGATAAATCTGATTATGTTGATGCAGAAGCTGTAGAGGACCTTGAGGAGACTAATGGACAAGCCTGATTCTGATTTGTTTTTTTGTCTTGTTGTTTGGCTCTGTTGCTTTAATTTGTAATCTTGTAAATTTTGAGTCGGTTCTTGGGTTCCAGGTGGTATAAAACTCTCTTTTGTTTCAATGTTTTGCACTGTGTTTTGCACCCATGTTGACAATACTGTCAACAACACCTACCTCATAAATTGTGCTAACTTGTTTAACTTAGGGGGAGATACTCGTTTATTCAGGAGGAGATATGCTTTTGCTCAGGGGGAGCTAAAGTGAATGTGAAGATGATCATTTTTGTCGTTTTTGAAATATTGTGTCCAGAAATACAAAAAAGTGGGAGATTGAAAAGAATATTTTATTCCTAATTAATCTTTGTCCTTTATTGAAATTAAAAAATGAGAGTTTTGTATTCCTAGACTAACTTGACTTGATCTAATAATAATATTTATTCATAGACTTGATTGACCTAATCTAGTTTTTGTATTTATCTACTATGATTTGTTTTTTTTTTATCTCTAAGATATAATATCTTAGATTTGAATAGAGTCTTATTCCTAATAAACTCTTGTTTCCATGTTTGTAGGATTTTGTTCTTATGAAAAGATAATTATGTCAAGATATGAAGATCTATATATAATGGAATATTGAGAGAAGAACGAGACGGACTTGGAGAGGACTTTTACGAGCTACTCGAGTTTTTTTGAACTTGCACAAGTTCAGAATTGAGGATTTTCGTGTGAAGACTTTGTGTGATTAGTTCATTGTTATACTGTGTTGCTGATTGGTGTTGAAGACACGTGCAAAACAACATTGACACAAAGTGTTCTTCTATTGTTTTTAAGCAACTTCGGTTTATGCATTTAGTTTTATGTTTGGTTGATTTTAATGTATTTTAATTCCTTGGAGTGTCAAGGATTTGTGCATAATTTAAATCTGGTCCCTATTTATTCAAGTTATACTTGTGTGTTAAATAATTAATTTCGATTGTATGTTTTGTGCTCGTGTTGACAACACCAGAACATATCACTAACTTCTGATACACACAATATATTAATTTCTTGTATGTCTGTGATCAACAGTCAATTCAAAAGATATGAAAGAAAACAATTGGCTACTGAAATTCCTTATTCTGTTTTTATTCTTTGACCAAAAGCAAATATGCAATAATCTCCACTCCAAATCACTTCTTTTCCAAATTAATGCGAAATATTCCACGACCATCAAATGTCATATATAACTGCTCATTGATAAATATATAGTTTTTATTTTAATGGAGTGTGTCGGTACATAGATATAAAAATACAATAATTTTTTTAATATTTTCATATTCGTTAATGTTATATACTCGAAAAGTGTGAAAATATTTCAGAAAATAATTTTAAGGTTCTAGGAATGACCACGAACTTCTTAATGTATACTTAAAGTCTTAATTAAACGTATTTGTCATGCCTCGGATAGAGACTTTTCTATTTATTTAAGACACTCAAGAAAGTCATTTTCTTAAATAAATAATTGACCAAAATATACACTCCAAAAAGTCATTTTCTTAAATAAATAGTTGACCAAAATTATTCTACAAACTTCTCCAAGATTTTTAAGTTCAAAACATATAGTATGTGTTTTCGTATATGCCTTGCGGGGGATGCAAGTGAAAAGGTTTAAAACGTGTTCCCAAATGCACTTCTAAATACTCATACAAGTTTCTAGAGAAAATAATCAAATATAGTAAGAGATATTTGAAAATATCAAATAAACTTATATATCTTAGAAATTTCAAATTTCATTTTAAATATGTTTTACACGTTCCAAATTTCACAGGGAAAATTTAGTTGCTATTTTATTAGTGTGTATCTAAAGATTTAGTCTATAAATGCTCATATTGTAACTAGAGTAGGTGGTATAATGTGAATCAGTCCCACGGATCTATATTCGTGAGAGGAGTTGACTCAGCCCATTCTTGGAGTGAAAATTAATACTTCTGACATAAAAAGTAATATTTTTTAATGAATCAAGTCATGTATGAGATATGTCTTACAAAATTGATCTGTAATACGAACTCATAAAATTTTTTGTGATGTAACAAATCTCTGCCTTGAGATCTCATATCAAACCTAAGACATTGACGTTGGATGAACTATGAATCATCGGTGTAACATATTTTATTAAACATATCGGTATCATCTGTATTTTATATAGCATCCACTTATATCAGACAAATATTATTTATAAATTATTTTCTTACCGTATAATATAATAATATTTATAGAGTTTCTTTGGAAATAATCAAAAAATAAATTCATCATTACATACATAATTACACACTAATTTTCAATATTTACAACTCTTATTTTCAACATTCAACTTCTTATTTTCAACATTCAAATAATTCAACTATTATTTTTCAACACTCCCCTTGTGATAATGATCTTGATACAATGATTGTCTTCATTACGTGTTTTTATAATGCCTCGTTAAAAACCTTACTAGGAAAACCCATTGGGATAAAAACCTTAGTAAGGGAAAAAGAATGCAGTCACGTAAACTCCCCCTCATATTAACACGAACGATTCTTCACAAATTTCGTAGATTGCGCATCCCAATGTTATATATATGATTTCTGAATACTATCGTAGTAATTGCCTTTGTGAAGACATCTGATGAGTTTTTACTTGATTGAATGTAACGAATATCAATATCTTTATTCTTCTCAAACTCAAGTGTGAATGCGAAGAACTTAGGGAGAATATGTTTAGTTCTGTCGTTTTTTATGTATCCTTATTTCATTTGAGCAACGCATGCAGCATTATCTTCATATAGTATCACAGGCTTCTTCTCGAATGATAATCCACGTGAGATTTGGATAACACACATTCACGACTTGCTTCATGTAGTGCAATAATCTCGGCGTGATTTGATAAAGTTGTTACAAGTATTTGTTTCCGTGATCGCCAAGAAATTGCAGTGCCTCAACGAGTAAATACATATCCGGTTTAGGAACGTGCCTTGTGTGGATCAGATAAATACCCAGCATCAGCATAACCAATTATGCTTTGATTGGTATCTTTTGAATACAAAAGTCCCAAGTCTGTCGTTCCTCGTAGATAACGGAATATATATTTAATTCCGTTCCAGTGTCTTTAACGTCCCGAAAATCGGAAAGTCAACGTGAACCACATGCATGCAAATTATTAAATTTCTTTGGTATTTTATTAAATTCTTTTAAAACATAAAATACATGTTTATTTTATTAAATTGTGTATAATTATTTTATGCATTATTATTGCATGATAGGATTTAATTCATGAAATTTTAAAAGTTCATGCATCAGGGTTTCTAGATGCATTTCACGCCCGAACGAAGAACGGAGACCGTACAATTTCCAGAATGATTATTTTATTACATGATAAATTTTTATTAATTAATATAAGGTGTTTTTAAGGCCACTTTTCAAAAATGAGATTTTTCTGGGTATTTTTACCCGTAAGATTTTATTTTTAACGGTACGTAAATTTTAGCGAATCGGAGAACTTTTTAAAAGGTTCGCCTAATATTTTCAAAATGTTTCCAACACGAAATATTTTTCGGAAGTGTGTTTGGATCTAATGGGCCTATTTCTAAGCTTATTGGGCTTAAATATTTTTTTAATCTTTTAATTACATAATTTAAGGTCCATTAACCATTTGTTTATTATTTAATTAAACTCCTAAGCACCCCTTAACCTAAACCTATAATCCCACCAGCCGACACCCTTTCAGAATTCTTTATTTCATCGGTTTCATCATTTATGCTAAAGGTCCCATCGGTTTCCTCTTGTTCTTGCAAAGGAGTAATTCTCTCGGGCCCCTTGTCTCATCCTTGCTCTTCAAATCACCAAGGCACGCTTTTTAACATCTTTCTCGCATCATCCACGTTATATTACTGATGTATATGTATTTATGAATGTAAAACTCTCGATCTAAGCATGTGTAGGAAGGATTATCGAATTTTTCATGTGTTCTTGCATTCTTATGTTGCCGCTCACGTTCCTTTCTGATTTTTGTGCAAGGGCTGCTGTATTATTAGGGTAATGGGCTGTACAGATAGTGTTTGTTGAGGTTTAGGAGCTGGAGGGTGGAACTTGGTCGGGTTTGGGTGAAAGGTCGATGGCCGATCGAATGTGAGATGGCGGGAGGGTTCGATCCAAGTGTCCTGCTACACCAGCTGTGCAAGGGCCTTCCACATCCCTGGACCAGACCCTGGTGGGTCTGTATTGGGGTCTGGAACGGCTCGAACCACGCTGGAGCGAAGGGACAATCGATCGGGCCATGTAGGGTCGAGTTGGTCTCGGTAGTAGGCTTGTTGGTGATTCTCGGTTCCTAGCTGTGATGTAGATTGCATGGGGCTGGTGGCTCGGTTCTAAGAGGTTCCTTAGAGTCTGGTCTAGGTCCATGGTAGGTTGGTTCATGGCTGGTACGTCGGTTGGGGCTGGTGGCATGAGTTTTGGGAGAGGAGGTGATCGAAGGTGTGAATTTTGGAAGTGGCCGATAGCTTTTGTTCAGGGTCTGGATTATTAGCAGAGAGTGTTGGTCTGGGTGTTATAATTTTAGGAGCTATTACGTGTTTTTAAGATATGGTAAAAGGTTGGAGAAATTCGGGTTAAAACCGAGACTCCGGTCCAAGCTTTAAAACGAATCGGTTAAGTTGTAATATGGGCTCGAGTTTACGTGTAGGAATACTTTTAAATATGTTTTAGGATATTTTAAGGAGTTTGGTAAGCTTCGGGTCAATTTTAGAGGTCCAGAGTTGAAACGATAATTTTTGAATTCCCAGGGGCAAAATGGTCATTTTGCACCCGAGTTAAGTTTCTGGTTCTGGCAGCTCCCTGAGCTCAAATATATGATATTTTTAAAATGTTTATGCATCATGTTTACGATTTTTAAGCAAGTATGATAAATATGGTGCATACTCGGTTTAAAGGAAAAAATATGTATATGCAAGTTTTTATTAAGTGATGAATATGATGACACGTTTTGAAGAAAGTGATTTAGTTTTGACTAACACGATGACACGATGATATGATTGGAGATATCGTGAGGAAAAAGGCCCCAGAGGGAGCCCGTTTACCGGAGAAGGCCCTAGAGGGAGCCCGACGATCGTATTTCCTTTGACATGATATGATAGGCTCGGGCTCAGTTGACGGGTGAGAGTGTCGCTGATGTCCCCCACCGCTTGGTACCGTTGTCACACGTAGATGGATCCATCGACTGACATGATGACATGATGATACGAAAGTCACAGCTAATGAACGGAATTCAAATTAAGATTTTAACACGTATATGCTGATACGATTATACATGCTATGATTATTACCATGTTTCGACAGGACACGTTTACGTGTACGATTTTATTGCAAACTTGAAATGTATGTTGATTATGGTATCTTTCACTGCCGTGTGCTACGTATATGTACTTGTTATTACTGGTACAGGTGTGTTGAGTCTTTAGACTCACTAGGCGTGTGTGATGCAGGTGAGCATTTTGATAAGGGGATCGGAGGTGCCGAAGACTGAGTAGGCAGGTGGGATGTGCGGTGACACGACCTGAGGACCAATATTTTTCCGCATATTGATTCAGTGTTTTGAGATGAGTTACGCATTTTTATATGTTGATGATATTACGATTTATACATGTTTATGTTTATGTTGATTTTGGATGACGCTAGTTATTTTTAAACTTCGCTACTTTTATTGGCAAATCAATACGATTATTTTAAATGTTATTTTGTAATTGAGAGTTTTAAAAAAAAGTATTTCCACACTATTAAAACGAGTAGACGTTTTAGTTGGTATTAGATCAAGGGTCCTGTATAGGGTTGTGCCACCGCCAGCTTCTGTAGTTCAGTCTTCAAGCCTCAAGTCTGTCGTTATGTTCTGAGATTAGATGCTTTAAAATTTTTATGCATGTTTCAACATGAAATGAAAAATTATATGATTTTCATGCATGCTGGCTTTGTGGTGGAATTGGACATGAATAAGAATTTTGCTTTTGAGCATTGAGAAAGTTTGGAAATGATTTGTCTATATTGATTTTTGGTTAGTAGTGCTGATGTTCTATTTTTGGATCATAAGTTAATCTTGAAGTTTATGAATGCTTTTGGGGCATGTAGGTCTTCTAAGAAAAATATTGATGGTTCATGGTTACTAGTAGAATTAATTTTTTTAGGATTTCATGTAAGGAATAACGATTAGAAGACTACGACGATTTTCGGAAGAATAAAAAACGTAGAATTTATTTAGGACGCGTGCTCTCCCTAGTTGGATTTAAGTATTTAATTGCGTGGATTGATAATTTTAAGGACCTAATTGTAATAACTAATAATTGAGGACCTAAGTGCAAAAATAAAATTCTAAGGGACTATTTTGAATTTACCAAACTTTGGGATTAAATTTTTAGCTTTGAGAATTTTAAGGTTTAATGAGACAAAGTCGAAAATTTTATCGGGACAAATATGCAAACTTCGAAGAGTTGTAGGGCCAAAGTTGTAATCTTCGATAACTTTAAGGACCAAATTGCAAATTCTGAAATTTTTGAGGATTAAATTCGAACTTTTGAGGAACACTTGGGTAAAATAAGTAATTTTTCGAGGTTCCGAGAATTGATTTTGGATTTAATAAGCTTAAAATTATTGAAATTTATGTTACGAGAAACCTATAAAATGAAATTAAGAACGCCAAGAACTTATGGGTAATTGTGGAATTTTCGAGATTAAGGACAAATTGGATAATTTTTGAGGAAATTGAGAATTTATTTTGTAATTTTTACGAAATTTGAGGACTAGATTAACAGTAAGTGAGAATCGAATGGTTTAAATGACCGGAATTTTTGATGATTTAGATTTGAAGGATATTTGGAACCTTGAGATATCTTGGTTATAATGTTATAAGAAATAGTAATCAAGGACATTGTAGGATGAATCAATCTTGGATTTGAAAATCTAAGTGCTAATGGAATAATATTGTGGCTAATTAAGAATTTAAAGTGATGAAAATTTAAGATAAAGTTGATCGATTAGTTAAGTTATAAGAGTAGACAGTAAGTTAACTTATTTTAGGGAGCTTAAAGTTTGATGATCATAAGTTTTAGTCACGATCTTACCAGTTAAGGTTGTACCTTTGTTGGAATTTGATTTTTCTAGAAATTTGGATACGATTGATGGTTAGGCTACTCGATAAATGAATGTAAGAATCGAGATAGACACCTTGTTTTGAGGAATTTTAATAAGTCATTAAGAAACTTAAGGATAAGTGAATGTGTGTTGGAATTATGTTATCTAATACTATTTGGGTTTTTTAAGCTTGAATTTTAATTTTATGAAATAAGTGTTCGTACGAAAAATTTTGGGGTGAAATAAAAACAAAAGGGGATTAGTGGTGTTCAACATAGGCTACCAATGAACGAGTATTAAGATTTATATCGAGTAAGTACCCTAAAATCTAGATATAGGGATTCTATAACTCTATGGGTTATAAGTTAAGTTGATTTATTAGAGTAAGTTTATCGCTAACATGGGATAACTTATTAATTTATGTGCTAGTATTAATTAAGCATTAAGGATACGTAAGAATGCGACATTTGTTTCAAAGAGGAAAGTCCAAGGGTCTTAGGACTCAACTATATTGTAATTGGAAAGGAAATGGTTTAAGCATGTAATTGGGACTTGAAAGGCTTTAATATATAGGTAGAAGATCGATATTGTATAATTGAGTTTTATGGATTAACGTTACTCGAGGTTTAAGATTTGCAACAATTTTACATCCGGGATGTACTTGTAAATAGTAAGTTATGTAAGTTTGGTGCCGTAAGATAAAAATTTGATTCAAGGATCTTAGGTTAATATTATTATTGGTTGAGATAAGGTTTAACTTTTAAGTGTATTACTAAGAATAGAATCGATCAGTAAATTTTGGTGCTAAGGTTTCTTATGGTGAACTGCATAAATACAATTGTAATATATCAATGAACATTACAGGTACAATATAAGAAAAGTAAGACGCAATAAAATTCGTACTACCATTTCTAATATTGGGAAGTTTGAGAAAAGTCAGAATTCGAGGCCTGGGTAGAATAGAACTAAGTCGTTCTAGGTTGCGATTCGCAAATAAGGATTCAATAGGCAAAATAATTAGGATTGAGGAGACGTAAGGACAGCTTAACACTTATTTTATCAGAGTAGCGCAGCGGAAGCGTGGATTATTGGGATTCTAGAATTAAGAGTCTAAAATTTTTGTTTATCGAGGATAAGCGAATTTCGGGGACGAAATTCAATTTAAGGGGGGTAGATTGTAACGTCCCGAAAATCGGAAAGTCCACGTGAACCACATGCATGCAAATTATTAAATTTCTTTGGTATTTTATTAAATTTTTTTAAAGCATAAAATGCATATTTATTTTATTAAATTGTGTTTAATTAATTTTATGCATTTTATGCATTATTTTTGCATGACAGGATTTAATTCATGAAATTTTAAAAGTTCATGCATTAGGGTTTCTAGATGCATTTCACGCCCGAACGAAGAACAGAGACCGGACAATTTCCAGAATGATTATTTTATTACATGATAAATTTTTATTAATTAATATAAGGTGTTTTTAAGGCCACTTTTCAAAAATGAGATTTTTCTTGGTATTTTTACCCGTAAGATTTTATTTTTAACGGTACGTAAATTTTAGCGAATCGGAGAACTTTTTAAAAGGTTCGCCTAATATTTCAAAATGTTTCCAACACGAAATATTTTTCGGGAGTGTGTTTGGATCTAATGGGCCTATTTCTAAGCTTATTGGGCTTAAATATTTTTTAATCTTTTAATTACATAATTTAAGGTCCATTAACCATTTGTTTATTATTTAATTAAACTCCTAAGCACCCCTTAACCTAAACCTATAATCCCACCAGCTGACACCCTTTCAGAATTTTTTGTTTCATCGGTTTCATCATTTATGCCAAAGGCCCCATCGGTTTCCTCTTGTTCTTGCAAAGGAGTAATTCTCTCGGGCCCCTTGTCTCATCCTTGCTCTTCAAATCACCAAGGCACGCTTTGTAACATCTTTCTCGCATCATCCACGTAATATTACTGATGTATATGTATTTATGAATGTAAAACTCTCGATCTAAGCATGTGTAGGAAGGATTATCGAATTTTTCATGTGTTCTTGCATTCTTATGTTGCTGCTCACGTTCCTTTCTGATTTTTGTGCAAGGGCTGCTGTATTATGATGGTAATGGGCTGTACAGATAGTGGTTGTTGAGGTTTAGGCGCTGGAGAGTGGAACTTGGTCGGGTTTGGGTGAAAGGTCGATGGCCGATCGAATGTGAGATGGTAGGAGGGTTCGATCCAAGTGTCCTGCTACACCAGCTGTGCAAGGGCCTTCCCCATCCCTGGACCAGACCCTGGTGGGTCTGTATTGGGGTCTGGAACGGCTCGAACCACGCTGGAGCGAAGGGACAATCGATCGGGCCATGTAGGGTCGAGTTGGTCTCGGTAGTAGGCTTGTTGGTGATTCTCGGTTCCTAGCTGTGATGTAGATTGCATGGGGCTGGTGGCTCGGTTCTAAGAGGTTCCTTAGAGTCTGGTCTAGGTCCATGGTAGGTTGGTTCATGGCTGGTACGTCGGTTGAGGCTGGTGGCGTGAGTTTTGGGAGAGGAGGTGAGCAAAGGTGTGAATTTTGGAAGGGTAAAACGAATCGGTTAAGTTGTAATATGGGCTCGAGTTTACGTCGAGGAATACTTTTAAATATGTTTTGGGATATTTTAAGGAGTTTGGTAAGCTTCGGGTCAATTTTATAGGTCCAGGGTTGAAACGATAATTTTTGGATTCCTAGTGGTGAGTTTTTGGTCCTCGGTGCATGCTTGGTTTAAAGGAAAAAAAATATGTATATGCATGTTTTTATTAAGTGATGAACATGATGACACGTTTGGAAGGAAGTGATTTAATTGTGACTAACACGATGACACGACGATATGATTGGAGATATCGTGAGGAAAAAGGCCCCAGAGGGAGCCCGTTTACGGGAAAAGGCCTTAGAGGGAGCCCGACGATTGTATTTCCATTGACATGATATGATGATATGATAGGCCCGGGCTCAGTTCACGGGTGAGAGTATCGTTGATGTCCCCTACCGCCCGGTACCGTGGTTAGACGTAGATTGATCCATCGACTGACATGATGACATGATGATACGAAAGTCACAGCTAATAAACGGAATTCAAATTAAGATTTTAACACGTATATGCTGATACTATGATACATACTATGATTATTACCATGTTTTGACAGGACACGTTTACGTATACAATTTTACTGCAAACATGAAATGTATGTTGATTATGATATTTTTGACTGCCGTGTGCTATGCATATGTACTTGTTATTACTGGTACATGTGTGTTGAGTCTTTAGACTCATTAGGCGTGTGTGATGCAGGTGAACATTTTGATTAGGGGATCGGAGGTGCCGAAGACTGAGTAGACAGGCAGGATGTGGGTGACATGACCCGAGAACCATTATTTTTCCGCATATTGATTCAATGTTTTGAGAGGAGTTACGCATTTTTATATGTTGATGATATTACGATTTATACACGTTTATGTTTACGGTGGTTTTGGAGGACGTTAGTTATTTTTAAACTGCGCTACTGTAACGCCCCAGGTTCGACGACTGTTCTCACTGTACCAAGACGAGTCTTTCTAGCGTGCTTATGTCCTCACCCACACGCACCCTAGAAGACTTCCCAGGAGGTCACCCATCCCAGAATTGCCCCAAGTCAATCACGCTTAACTTTGGAGTTCTTATGTGATGAGCTACCGAAAAGAAGATGCACCTTCGTGGTATGAGTAGTACATATCAAATCTTTTAAGCCCTCTTCAACTGTACAGTCCATTACATTGTACAGTCTCGGAATCCCTCTCTTTCCGGTGCAAGATCGGTTCATTCATGTTCTCTCCGCCTAGAAGCCTGCCAGGAGCCGCTCATTGACCGTGCAACCTCATGGCACCGGCGATCACCCCCCGCCCTCTTCGGCCCCGGGCCTCACATGCCCACCAGCTTCCGCTTAGTTCGTCCCCGAACCCACATCGTACTAGGAGAGGTCGGCTCTGATACCAAATATAACGCCCCAGATTCGACGACTGTCCTCACTGTACCAAGACGAGTTTTTCCAGCGTGCTTATGTCCTCACTGACACGCACACTAGGAAACTTCCCAGGACGTCACCCATCCCAGAATTGCCACAAGTCAAGTACGCTTAACTTTTGAGTTCTTATGTGATGAGCTAACGAAAAGAAGATGCACCTTCATGGTATGAGTAATACATATCAAATCTTTTAAGCCCTCTTCAACTGTACAGTCCATTACATTGCACAGTCTCGGAATCTCTCTCTTTCCGGTGCAAGATCGGTTCATTAATGTTCCCTCTGCCTAGAAGCCTGCCAGAAGCCGCTCATTGTCCGTGCAACCTCATGGCACCGGCGATCACCCCCCAGTCCTCTTCGGCCCCGGGCCTCACAGCTACTTTTATTGGCAAATAAATACGATTATTTTAAATGTTATTTTGTAATTGTGAGCTTTTTAAAAAAAATATATTTCCGGACTTTTAAAACGAGTAGACGTTTCAGTGTCTTTTTGTTGGATATGAACTAAATCTTGCCAATAAATTTATAGCAAAAGATATATCAGGTCTTGTGCAATTTGCAAGATACATAAGGGCACCAATAGCACTTAGATATGATAATTCTGGACCAAGAATAACTTCATCATCTTCACATGGACAAAAATTATCTTTTTCTATGTTTAATGATATAACAACCATTGGAGTACTTAAAGGATTTGATTTATCCATATTAAAACGTTTAAAAACATTTTCTGTATAATTTGACTGGTGCACAAATATTCTACATTTTCTGTGTTCAATTTACAAACCCAGACAATACTTTGTTTTTTCAAGGTCCTTCATTTCAAATTCTTCCTTCAAGTACGATACAACTTCTTGAATTTCTTTATTTTTTCCAATGATGTTTAAATCATCAACATATACAGCAATAATTATGCATCCGGATGTTGTTTCTTAATGAAAACGCAAGGGCATATTGAATTGTTTACATATCCCTTTTTCATTAAGTGTTCACTTAGCCGATTATACCACATTCGACCGGATTGCTTTAACCCATATAATGATCTCTGCAATTTTACAGAATAACATTATCTGAGTTTTGAATTTTGTGCTTCAGGCATCTTAAATTCTTCAGGGATTTTCATATATATATTAGTATCGAGTGATCCGTATAAGTAAGCTGTGACAACATCAACAAGACGCATTTCTAAATTTTCAGATACCATCAAACTAATCAAATACCGAAATGTAATTGCATCCATAACAGGAGAATATGTTTCTTCATAATCAATTCCAAGCCTTTGAAAAAAATCTTGTGCAACAAGTCGAGCTTTATATCTTACTATTTCATTTTTCTCATTTCGCTTTCGAATAAAAACTCATTTGTACCTACAAATTTTATACCTTCAAGTGTAAGGACTATAGGCCCAAAAACGTTACGCTTATTTAGCAAATCCAATTCAACCTGGATGGAATCTTTCCATTTTATCCAGTGCTGTCGATTTTTACATTCACCAAATGATTTTGGTTCATGATCTTCATTGTTATTTATGATGTCAAACGCCACATTGTAAGAAAATATCTCATCAATTTATTTTATATCTTTTCGGTTCCATATTTTTTCAGTATTATTATAATTGATAGAGATTTCACGATTCTCATCAGTTTGTGGTTTTGACAGAACATTTTCATCATCATGTATTTCTGCCGGAATATCATTATTTATTTTGTGATCGTCGTGTTTCTCTATGATTTTTCTTTTTCGAGGATTTTTATCCTTGGAACCGATTGGCCTTCCACGCTTCAGGGGTTTAATGACATCATGAGTGTCTTCAATTTGTTTATTTGGAATTTCAATTCGAGTAGGGGCATTTACAGGTTGTATATATGATTTAGTTACCTATTTTGTGTCTACAAATGCATCTGGTATCTGATTTGCTATTCATTGCAAGTGCACAATTTGTTATACATCTTTTTCACATTGTTTAGTTCTTGGATCCAGATGTAACAATGATGATGTATACTATGTAATTTCTTTTTCGATATTTTTCTTTTCTCCCCTAACATTAAGAAGATTTCCTTATTAAAATGACAATAAGCAAAACATGCTGTAAACACGTCGCCTGTCTGATGCTCAAGATATTGTGAGACCCCGAGAATAAAATAGTATTGATGGTATTTTAGTAAATAAGTTGAAAAATATTCAATTTATTTTGATGGCATTTTCGTAAATAAGTTGAAAAATAATGAATTATTTTTAAGGACAAAATGGTAATTAGTGACATATCTTGCTCATATGAAGTCCAAATGATTTGAGATTTGGATATAACTTAGAAAACTCAAAGATATAGAAGTTTTATATTCTGAGTTTTGGAAAATTTGATCGTTTGATTGGTCCAAAGAGATATACCGACGTTAAAATGTTAAATA
>NC_133316.1:14245841-14285839 GCF_012295235.1 Primulina huaijiensis | reverse complement strand
GAAATTGAAGATTTTTGAATATTGTATGATTTTAACGGAGAAGAGATGATTATAGTGATGTTATTTTGAATTTTCCCAATTTATTATAATTAGGGAATTTTAATCGTTGGATTGAGATTGGAGAATTATTTGTCAGTTATTATTAATTCTGATGAATATATGCGGTAGAATAACCGACAAGAAACTACGTTTTGAAGTCAAAATTGAATTATGTTATGATTTGAATTTGATATGAATTTTTGAGGTTTCAAAAGATATTTGAAACTTATATTGTTGATTTAAATGAAGTAATTGATTAAAATGGATATGTTATTGATGTAGATAGATATTTAGACTGAAATCTAAAGCTACAGTGGACTGGAAACGACAAATTGAGGTATGTTGCGACCGGGTAACATACGACAGGTATCTGTATTATATGATATATGTTTGATTGATTGGATTGAGATTACATGTCTATATGCCTTATTTGTGGAGTTGATGTGACATACATGACATGCACGTTGAGCTATGATCCTTGGATACCCTGATATGATTTGATTTGATTCTGGGATTTGTGAACACGATGCTATGTTTGTTATTACATGACCCTTAAAGCATAGACATTAGTGGTCCCGATGATTTGATTAAGATTTGGGATTTGATGGCGCTTTGTCGACGACATACATGCATTGCATATCATATATCATTGTTTAGATATATGTGGTATATATTGTGATTGCTTCAGACTGAGCTTTGCTCACCCCAGACGGGGCTGTTGTTGTCTTTGTATGTGTACAATGACAGGTACTCCAGGATATCAGAAGACCGGAGAGGGCACTTCTGGAGGGAGTCACAGTTTGAGTTGAGGTTTAGTGGTCTTTCCCAGTATATATGTTTATGTATCTATATACCGGGGCATATCCCGAGGATATGATTTGTTGTTGTATGAGTTGTTTTGATTATGTGTGGGCAGATTTTATGATGTGATATGGAATACTATTTTTAGTATTCAAATACCATGTTTTGGGCTCATTGTAAAAAAATTTTAAACTCGTTTTCCGTTGTAATTAATTAACCTTAATCAAATTGCATTGTAATAACGATTAGGAGTTAAGAGCCCCACACGGAGTGGTATCAGAGCATAGCTGGGAATGCTCGATTGAGTCTTGTGTACACTTGACTAGGCACAAATGAATTGTGCGTTTGGGTTTGAATTATTTGTATTACTTGCTCTTACTTGATTTGATTTGAGTAAGTATCTGATGAGATTGATGATATGAGATGGTGATGATGTGAAATTGATATGAAATGTGATATTCATCATTTGATTTGTAGATGGATCCCACAAATGAAACTGCGAGTAGCAATAATGAGAGAATAGTTGGACAATTTGAAGGGTTGTCCATGGATGTGGTAATGGCTCGATTCCAGGATGTAAAACCACCGAGGTTCTTTGGCACTGAGAGTGCAGAAAGAGCAGAGGCCTAGTCGAAAGATATCGAGCACTTGTTTAATATCGTTGAATATTCCAAGGCTCGGAGACTGAAACTTGCTTTGTATCAGCTGAAAGATCGAGCTAAATCTTGGTGGGAAGCAGCTGAGATTGGATTGAAAGAGGCTGGGATTGAAGTCACATGGGATGTCTTCAAGGCTCAGTTTTTGGAGCAGTATTCTCCTCCTTCTTATTATACTACTCAGGAGAATGAATTCAATAGTCTGCAGCAGGGAACGATGACTGTTGCGGAATATGCTTCTAAATTTTCTACTCTGTTGAAATATGCACCTCACGTAGCTGGGACTGCAAGGGCGAAATATAACAGGTTTGTAAATGGTTTACATCCTGCTTTATATACTTTTGTTGTTTCTGGATTGCCTACCAGCTACGCAGAGGCAGTTGAACGAGCCAAGGTGGCCGAGGCTGGACTTTGGCGGGGAGGTCCACAGTATACTCCTCCACCTCTAGTGTCAGCTCAGCAGCCTACTTTGCGACCGAGAGGTAAGAAGTTCAAGAAGACTGGTTCAAGTTCCTCGTCTTCTTCGAGCTCTAGTGGATCTCAGCGAGGGAGTCTTGTGATTGCCCCTTACTGTAGCCATTGTGGGAGTAAACATACTATCGAGCAGTGTCGAGGTATGTTTGGTACTTGTTATCATTGTGGACAGGAAGACCATTTTTCTCGTGTATGTCCGAACAGGGGTACGACTTCTTTCCAACCCCAGCCAGGATTTAGAGGTGGCCCTAGCATGATGAGACCTATTGTTCCTGTTCCCTCTTTTCAGCAGTCGAGTGTCCCACTATATCGAGGACCAGGTGGTCAGATTGCCCAGGTTCTTCCTCAAGTTCGAGTGCATGCTATGACTGAGGATTAGGCGAAAGAAGCTCCTGATGGTGTGATTGCATGTATTTGCACGCTTTACGATTATCCTGCACGTGTTTTATTTGATACAGGCACATCTCACTCATTCATATCACATGCATTTGTTGCATCTCATGGTATTGAGTGTACCCCGTTGTATGATGTTTTGTCGATAGCCACGCCAGCAGGAAAGATTATTTTGTCTGAGCAAGTTGTGAATAATTGTGTATTGATATATGAGGATAATGTGATGTTCCTGAATTTGATTATCCTTCCAATGCACGACTTTGATTGTATTGTTGGCATGGATATCTTGACGACAAATCGAGCTACTGTCGATTGTTTTCATGGAGTGGTTCGATTTCAACCTGTTGATGGACCCAAATGGAATTTTTATGGCAAGGGTTCTCAAGCCAAAATTCTTTTGGTATCCTCTCTGGACATGTCTCGACTTTTGTTTAGCGGGGATGAGGGTTATCTTATCTACGCTATTGATGTTTCTAAGAAAGAGCCTTCTTTATCTGATATTCCTGTTGCGAATGAATTCCCGGATGTATTTCTCGATGAGATTCCTGATTTTCCTCCTCATCGAGATGTTGAGTTTAGTATTGATCTTGTACCGGGAACTGCGCCTATATCTAAAGCTCCTTATCGCATGACACCATTGGAATTGAAAGAATTGAAAGAACAATTACAGGATCTTCTCGATAAGGTATATATTCGACCGAGTGTATCACCTTGGGGAGCTCCAGTTCTATTTGTTCGAAAGAAAGATGGTACTATGCGAATGTGTATTGATTATAGGCAATTGAATAGGGCTACTGTGAAAAACAAGTACGCACTTCCTTGTATTGATGATTTATTTGATCAGCTTCAGGGTACTTCTGTATACTCTAAGATTGATTTTCGATCTGGTTATCACCAAGTACGAGTTCGAAAAGAAGATGTGCCTAAGACTGCTTTTCGTACGAGGTATGGCCATTATGAGTTCTTGGTTATGCCTCTTGGTCTCACGAATGCTCCTGCTATTTTTATGGATTTAATGAATCGTGTCTTTCAAGATTATCTTGACCGATTCGTTATTTTATTTATTGATGATATTCTTGTGTATTCGAAATCGAAAAAGGAGCATATTGAACATCTGAGACTTGTACTTCAAACTCTTCGCAATGGACATTTATATGCTAAATAGTCCAAATGCGAATTCTGGATGGATAAAGTGGTATTTTTAGGCCACGTCATCTCGAGACAGGGCATATCTGTTGATCCTTCTAAGGTCGAAGCTGTGTTGAATTGGCCGAGACCTACGAATGTTCCTGAGATCCGTAGCTTCATGGGTTTGGCTGGTTATTATCGTCGTTTTATTGAAGGATTTTTGAAAATAGCTAAATCTAGTACTCAACTGACACAGAAGAATCAGCGATTCATTTGGTCAGATGAATGTGAAGCTAGTTTTCTTGCATTTGAAGACGAGATTGACCACAGCACCTGTGCTTACTATTCCCTCAGGTACCGGAGGATTTGTAGTGTGTACAGATGCGTCTGGTAAAGGTTTGGGCAATGTTCTGATGCAACATGGCAAAGTGATTGCTTATGCGTCTAGTCAATTGAACTCTCATGAAACACGTTATCCTGTTCATGATCTTGAATTGGCCGCCATTGTATTTGCTCTTAAGATTTGGCGCCATTATTTGTATGGAGAAAAGTTTGTTATTTATTCAGATCACAAGAGTCTGAAATATCTCTTTTCTCAATCGGATTTGAACATGAGGCAACGCAGGTGGATGGATTTCCTGAAAGATTTTGATTGTGAGATTCAATATCACCCTGGATCAGTGAATGCTACTGCGGATGCCCTTAGTCGTAAGGTGCATGATTCTGTGTTAGCATCTGTTTGTGTCGCCAAAGTACACGAGGATATATGTACTTCTGGTTGGACTTTTCACTCGAATTGGAATTCTGTCACTGTCTCAGCATTGCAAATTGAGCCGAACTTGATATCTAAAATACGAAAGGTACAACGAAGCGATGCTCAGATCCAAAAGTCGAAAGAACTTGTATCTACAGAACACCAGTCGGGATTTCAGATTGCGTCTAATGGTTCTTTACAACTTAATGGTCGGCTGGTAGTTTCTGATAATTCTGATTTGAAATCTGCCCTTCTTCGTGAAGCACATCGTAGTAAATACAGTATTCACCCCAGAGGTCGGAAAATGTATTTGACATTGAGACCTCAATTCTGGTGGAGACGTATGAAGAAGGGCATTGCTGAATTTATTTCGAAATGTCTGGTCTGTCAGCAAGTGAAAGCCGAGAGAATGAAACCGGGAGGATTACTCCATAGTCTCGAAATCCCGAAATGGAATTGGGAACATATTGCTATGAATTTTGTGACTCATTTACCTCGTTCGCCCAAGGGTTGTGATGCCATTTGGGTTGTTATTGATCGGTTTTCGAAATCTGCACACTTTATTCGGTATTAACGGACTTATCCTTATAAGATAATGGCCCGTTTATACATTGAGAATGTTGTGAGACTGCACGGTGTGCTAGTCTCAATTGTATCTGATCGTGATCCCAGGTTTGCTTCTAAATTCTGGGGTAGTTTTCAGGAAGCGATGGTTACGCGTTTGGCTATGAGTACTGCTTATCATCCTCAAACTGATGGCCAAACTGAGCATACGATTCAGACGTTAGAGGATATGTTGCGTGCGATTGTGATGGATTTCAGAATGGGATGGCAAGATGCTTTACCATTGGTGGAATTTTCTTATAATAATAGCTTTCAAACGAGTATTGGTATGGCACCGTTTGAAGCCTTATACGGGAGACGATGTAGGTCACCGTTATTCTGGGATGAAATTGGTGAAAGACAATTGACTGGACCTTAAATGATACAGATAATGAATGATAAGGTTCAGTTGATTCGACAGCGGATGAAATCCGCTCAGGATCGTCAAACGAGTTATGCGAATAAACGAAGACAACCCTTGGAAATCCAGAAAGGTGATAAAGTGTTTTTGAAAATATCTCCCTTTAGAGGTACCGTTCGATTTGGCATGCGAGGGAAGTTATCTCCTCGATATGTTGGTCCATACGAGATTCTTGATCGAGTTGGAAATCTTGCTTATCGACTGGCATTGCCACCAGCATTATCTGTCATTCACGATGTATTTCATGTTTCTATGTTGAGAAAGTATGAACCAGATCCCTCACATGTACTTGCACCTGATGAGGTTGAAGTTGATCCTTCTCTTTCCTATGTTGAACAACCTGTTTGCATTATGGATCAAAAGGAGAAAATATTGCGTAATAAATCGATCCCTTTAGTTCGAGTGCAATTGACACGACATGGTGTGGAGGACTCAACGTGGGAATTGGAAAGCAAGATGCGAGAATCATATCCGCACTTGTTTGATTCTATTCCTCCTGTTCCATTGTATTCGATGTATAGTGATCCATTTACTGATTTTAGTTTTGATATGTACTATAACTGGTGACATATTATATGTTTGCCAATGTTATGTATATAAAGATGTTTGAGATTTCGAGGATGAAATCTTTTAAGTTGGGGAGAAATGTGAGACCCCGAGAATAAAATAGTATTGATGACATTTTTGTAAATAAGTTGAAAAATATTCAATTTATTTTGAAGGTATTTTCGTAAATAAGTTGAAAAATAATTAATTATTTTTAAGGACAAAATGGTAATTAGTGACATATCTTGCTCATATGAAATCCAAATGATTTGAGATTTGGATATAACTTAGAAAACTCAAAGATATAGAAGTTTTATGTTCTGAGTTTTGGAAAATTTGATCGTTTGACTGGTCCAAAGGGATATACCGACGTTAAAATATTAAATAATATATATTATATTATATTATTAATATAATATAATATAATATTAAAATTTCAAAAAAAAAGAAAAATAAAGATAAATACGAAAAGTGAGAATGAATCACAATTCATTTACAGTGTTTGTAACAAAGGGAACGAGTGGGAGGTGAGAGGAAATAAGAATTTCAAATTTTCTTTTCGATCTTGAGATTTGTCAGTTTATCCAATCGACGAACCGACTTCAGTTTTGGGATTGTTGACACGAAGTCTTCGATTTGAGGTATAAATTTTATATTTTTGGTGATGTTTGAAATTCGTCGATTTTTGGAATAAATCCGATAAATTGTTAAATTATACTGAAATTGAAGATTTTTGAATAGTGCATGATTTTAACGGAGAAGAGATGATTATAGTGATGTTATTTTGAATTTTTCCCAATTTATTATAATTAGGGAATTTTAATCGTTGGATTGAGATTGGAGAATTATTTGTCAGTTATTATTAATTCTGATAAATATATGCGGTAGAATAACCGACAAGAAACTACGTTTTGAAGTCGAAATTGAATTATGTTATGATTTGAATTTGATATGAATTTTTGAAGTTTCAAAAGATATTTGAAACTTATATTGTTGATTTAAATGAAGTAATTGATTAAAATGGATATGTTATTGATGTAGATAGATATTTATACTGAAATCTAAAGATACAGTGGACTGGAAACGACAAATTGAGGTATGTTGCGACCGGGTAACATACGACAGGTATCTGTATTATATGATATATGTTTATTTGATTGGATTGAGATTACATGTCTATATGTCTTATTTGTTGAGTTGATGTGGCATACATGACATGCACGTTGAGCTATGATCCTTGGATACCCTGATATGATTTGATTTGATTCTGGGGTTTGTGAACACGATGCTATGTTTGGTATTACATGACCCTTAAAGCATAGACATTAGTGGCCCCGATGATTTGATTGAGATTTGGGATTTGATGGCGCTTTGTCGACGCTATCATACGATTATCCCTGATTGAGGCCGGTGTGCCAGCTCGAGCATTGATTTGATAGCGATTCGATTGATTCTGACATGTGCTCAGTGGATGGGCATTTGACCTGATACCTCTACGACATACATGCATTGCATATCATATATCATTGTTTAGATATCTGTGGTATATATTGTGGTTGCTTCAGACTGAGCTTTGCTCACCCCAGACGGGGCTGTTGTTGTCTTTGTATGTGGACAATGACAGGTACTCCAGGATATCAGGAGACCGGAGATGGTACTTCTGGAGGGAGTCACAGTTTGAGTTGAGGTTTAGTGGTCTTTCCCAGTATATATGTTTATGTATCTATATACCGGGGCATGTCCCGAGGATATGATTTGTTGTATGAGTTGTTTTGATTATGTGTGGGCAGATTTTATGATGTGAGATGGAATACTATTTTTAGTATTCAAATACCATGTTTTGGGCTCACTGTAAAGAAATTTTAAACTCGTTTTCCGCTGTAATTAATTAACATAATCAAATTGCATTGTAATAACGATTAGGAGTTAAGGGCCCCATAGATATTGAATGATTGATGGCGATGCAATAGGCACATATATCATACATCCAAAAATTCTGAAATGATAAATGTACGGTTCTTTGCCAAATGAAAGCTGCAATAGTGGAATATTTATGATATGCACTTGGTATGATGCGAATTAATGCAGCAGCATGTAAAATTGCATGTCCACATATAGAAACAAGGAGTTTTGTTTTCATAATCATTGGTCTAGCAATCAATTGTAGACGTTTAATCAATGATTCAGCTAATCCATTTTGTGTATGTACATGAGCAACATGATGCTCCACAGTGATTCCCATATACATACAATAATCATTGAAAGTCCGGGAAGTAAATTCACCAGCATTATCAAGTCTAATTTTCTTGATTGTATGATCGGGAAATTGATTCCGCAATTTTATTATTTGATCAAGTAATCTTGCAAATGCCACATTCCGAGTTGATAATAAACATACATGTGACCATCTACTGGAGGCATCGATCAATACCATAAAATATCTAAATAGTCCACATGGTGGATGAATTGGCCCACAAATATCACCCTGAATACGTTCGAAAAACATAGGTGATTCATTTTGGATTTTAGCTGGTGATGGTCTTATAATAAGTTTTCCAAAAGAACATGTTTTGCATAGAAACTTATTATTTTGAAAGATCTTCTGGTCTTTCAGCGGATGACCATGTGTATTTTCTATAATTCTTCGTATCATTGTTGAACCTGGATGTCCTAATCGATCATGCCAATTGATCAGTATTGGAGAATTATCAACTATCATGTTTGATTCAATTGAACTTATATATGTATAATGCAATCCAATAGAGAGCATTGATAGTTTTTCAACTACATATTTATTTCCTGATTTATATGTGGTAAGACACATATATTTCTCATTTCCTTCATTTATTGTCTGAGTATCATACCTATGAGAATATATGTCATTAAAACACAACAAATTTCTTTTCGATTGTGGTGAATACAAAGCATCATTTATCAAAAATTTTGTACCATTACGTAACAAAAAATGTGTTTTACCCCAACCTTTTATCAAGTCTACAGGACCTGATATTGTATTCACCATTTTTTTTGTTGCTTTTAGTTCCAAGAAATATCTTTTATCTCGGAGAATAGTGTGCGTTGTACCACTATCAGGTATGCAAACTGACAATACATATCCAATTTATTGAAAAATATAACACATATCATAATTATACAATAAATATTATTATATGAGTACATGAAAAATAAATTATTTTACATTTACATTCCATTAATATATTGTTCATTTTCAGAGAAATCGTTGAGAAAATCAGCAGCATCAATATTTTTCATTTCTATTCCACCAGCATATTGATCATTTCCAGATAAATCATTCAGAAAATCTGCAGCATCAAAATGGGTTGAATCACTCAAATGGCCATTGTGTCCAATGAAGTTGGTCTCTTTTTGAAACGTCTGCTTAATCGTTTTCTTAAAACGTGCTAGAAATTTTTTTTTGTTTTAAACCTTTAGCATTCGGCCGAACCATAAAATATTTTGACATCATTTTAAAAATAAATTAACGAACTAACATTTGAAAATCAAAGGAAATAGCCCATACAATAACCTCTCAAAAACCACTCATAAATAATTAAAAGTCATAAAAATATTCTTAACATAACTAAAAATCATAAATCATAACTAGTGCGGAAAACTAGCGTCGGTCCTCGGGTTATGTGCACCTTCAGTCCAGCAAAGTCAACCATCAAGACCTCCATTAACATATTCATAATCAATAGCACCTGCATCTATCACACCTAGTGAGTCTAAAGACTCAACACGTCATATCCTTGATAACGAGTAATACATAATATAGATCACATGCAACAGTGGAAAATACTTGTACTTAAAATATCGTTTTTATGAAGATGCATAATCTTTAACCATAAAAGTTTTCAAAAATATTTTCATGATGCATAAACTTTAAAGGAAAACATTTTCATAATGATGCATCATCTTTAAACATAAACATTTTCATAAACTTTATCATAAACTTTTGCATAAACATTTTCATATCATCATAAACATATTCATATTCATACCATCATCAACATATACGTATTCATATTATCATCAACATATACATATTCCTTTTTTTTTTCGTTGAATTCAGATCGTTAATTGTGACTTTCGTGTTCATCTACGTCTACGTCTACGTGTTGGGCGATGGATCCATCAACATGTAACCACAGTACTGGACGGCGGGGACACCAGCAACACTCTCACCGGTCAACTGGGCCTTGGCCTTACGTATTAACATATTATCGTATACATATACATATCCGTATCCAAGGAAACACGATCGTCGGGCTCCCACTGGGACCATAACCCTCACGACATTTCCAACATATCATCGTATTATTCACAATTACTTCACTTCATTCAACAGCTCATATTATCATCACTTTATAAAAATCATACATTTAATATCCTTTTCTTTTCAAAAACAAGCATGCAACATATCTTTTAACGTTATCGTTTACTCATAAAAATCCATAAATATTTTAAAAGAAACCTTTCAACATATAAAAATCCATAAATCTTTTAAATAAACATTTCAACATCATAAACATTTAAAATAGGCATTTAAATCTCAAATATTTAAAATAAACATTTTAACATATTAAATCATAACCTTATAAAATAACATTTTAACATAATAAATCGTAAATATTTAAAATCCATGTCATAAAAATTCATAAACAATTGAAATAATCATATTAGCACATAAAACAGCATTCAGGGCACTGCCATGACGTTAACTAATTTTTAGTTGTAAAATGACTGTTTTATCCCTAGACGTAAAATTTCTCGTTTTTGACATTATTCTTAATTTCATCGACTCTAACATGTCCCAAATAATTATTTAAGCTTACATGAATTTTCTCATATTTGTATTTAGCCTGAATCGATTACTTTTAAATTAATCTTTAAATGTGACGTATTAATGCGTTTTAATCCCGAATTAAACCAATCCTTAATATAAAATTCCCAAATTAAAAACTTAGACTTACAATAATTATTTAAGCTTAACCCTAATTTTTCATAATTTTATGAAGCTTAAAACTAGGCTTTTCAATTAATTCCTTAATTAGCGTTTCGTGCGGCGATTAAATCCCGATTAAATTCAAAACTCTTTATTTTGATCTCAAATTTTTAACATAGCATTTTTATGATTTATTCTACCTTTCCAAGTCATGAGCCACCCCCGTGGACCCATGGATTCAATTTTTGTTTCTTAATTTTCGAAATTGGCACCTTATCGAATACACCGAGCCATCTCCTAATTTACTCGAGCCACACCCAAGCCACCTTGAGCCAAAACCTAGCGAACCCATCTAGGGACCCTACTGTGCAAGCCCAGCCCAAAAACCCAGCCATGGCCCGCTCAAAAACTTGCTGGAACTCGGCCCGAATGCATGTGCTGTGTGTGCGTGAGTCTCCTTGTTGTATTCGGACTCCTATATAGTCTAGGACACTTCCAACCAAGCCCCCACTGAGCCAACCTCACCCTAACCACCCCTGGACTGTGCCCAGACCATACCCAGACTAACCCAAGCCCTGGACCCCGTGCACAAGCCTCCTGGATCAGAAGCACTCCTGCGCGTTCCCTTGCTGCTACATGTCCCTATTCTCACGTTTTTGCTGCTAGGGCTCCAACCACCGACCCAACCTTGAACCAACCCCTCAAGCACCATCCTAGGACTCTAACCACTTGACCTAGCCCAGCCCAAAGCCCCCTGGCCGAGCCCCTCCTCCCTACACAAGTTTCTGAATCTGTGCAGCCCCTTGCCTTCTCTCGGGTGGATTCCTTGTTAGCAAGGACTCCTCCCAGCCGCTGGTATTCGAGTCCTAGCATGGCTAGGACTCTTCGCTTGACTCACACATGACCCTAGCCAAGCTCTGGTCCCAACCAAACCCATGCCCAGCCACCAAATCCTGGAAACCGAACCACATGATCACTAAGACAGCAACTTGTTTTCTTTTGTTCTACCAGCGTGTGTGGTGTGTACTAGGCCTCTAAATTCATGTAAAACAATGTCTAAACATGTCCTAATCATGGCAGCCCCTTTAACACATATAAAACATGATTTTGGAATTCAAAAACACAAATTTAGAACACATAGGCATGTAGTTACGAAAATTCAACTTGTGTGCTATGTTTTTCCTTAAAAATCATGCATAAACAATTACTATGGTGTCATGATGTTTGAAAGAAAGAAATATGACGTGCCTTTCCGTTTTAAACGCACGAAAAACCGTTGACGATTTGCGAAGAACGGACAAGAACCTTGGCTTGATTATTCCTTAAGCTATTCTCGAAAATTCCTCCTTGCCTTCGACGTGTTGTCGTGTGTTTGTGTGGTGGGGAGAGTTTTAATTGGTTGAAATTTCAGAAAGTGTCCGAGACTAGAATAGGGTTTGGGGAGTGTTTTAAGTGTATTATATACTAATTAAACACTAACAAAGCTTTAGGCCTATTAAGCCAACAATTTAGGCCATTAGTTTTAATTAGGATTTAATTAAAATGTTAAAATAGTTTTGGTAAAAATAAGTTTGTAAATTTAATAGCCAGGTTGTCAAAAAGTTCGTATTTTTATTGAAAATCCAACGCCGATAAAAATTACGCCCCGGCGTATAAAATCACCTAAAAACCCCATATTTTCAAAAATAATAAAAAGCATCACCCATATTTTAATTAATTAAAAACAATTATTTAATAAAAATATTTTCTATTTTTCAGCCCTCGGTCTCCGTTCCTCGATCGCAACTCGAATAACCTTTAAAATTACATTTTAATGCAGCCATGTAGAAAATATAATTTAAACATGCCAATATGCACAACATAATTAATTAATGCAATTAAAACATTTAATTAAAATACAAAGGAATTTAATAATTGCTTACATGTGGTTTGCGTGGACCTTTAAATTTTCGGGGCGTTACACTTTTTCTTTCCCCATTATAGATTCTTTATAGAGCTTACAAAGGTTCTCGGGGGCTCGACAAATACGAGACCAATGTCCTGGAGTGCCACATCTAAAACAAGAACTTTCAAATCGTTTTATTGATTTTCATTACCATTCATGTTCTCATGATGCCTTTTCAGTGGGTGGTTCGTGATGTCCTTTTGAGATGAGTTATAAAAATAACTATCTCGATTGTTTTCAAAACCACGGCCGCAACCACAACCACGACCACTTCCACGTCCACATCCACGACCATGACCACGACCACGACCTTGACCTCGACCAAAACCTTGTCTCTGAATTTGATTTTAGTTTCCATGTTTAAATTCATTTTTATTTACAGCATTTACTTCTGGAAATGATGTTGATCCAGTGGGTTGGTACTGATGATTTCTCATTAGCAGGTCGTTGTTCTTTTCCGCCACAAGAAGACAGGCGATAAGTTCTGAATATCTCGCAAATCCATGCACTCTATATTGTTACTGTAGAGTTATATTTGATGCGTGAAACGTGGAAATTTTTTTTCAAGCATTTCTGATTCTGTAACCTCATGCCCACAAAATTTTAATTGCGAGATTATTCGATACATCGCCGAATTATAATCACAGACTTTCTTAAAATCTTGGATTTTCAACATATTCCATTCATCACGGGCGGTCGGAAGTATAAATTTCCTTATATGTTCAAAACTTTCTTTTAATCCTTTTCACAGAGCTATGAGATCTTTTTCGATAAGATATTCACATTTTAAACCTTCATCAAGATGTCGACACAAAAATATTATAGCTTTTGCTTTTTCTTGTGATGAAGATATACCATTTTCTTTAATGGTCTCGCTTAGACCCAATGACTCAAGATGCATTTGTACATCAAGAGTCCATGGCATATAATTTTTTCTTGTAATGTCGAGCGCAACAAATTCGAGCTTTGCCAAGTTTGACATAGTTGTACTATAAAAATGACAATGTGTTGGGGATCGATATAGAGTTTATAGGGGGGGTGAATAAACTCTATCTTTTGTTGGACGTTTTTGCAAATGGTGCTAGAATACTGTTAGAGATTATAGCTATTCTTGTTCGAATGATTATCCAGCATATCACAAAATAAGTGCGGAACCAATCTGATGGTATGAGGTGAAAACAATAAAAATAGTAGGTAGTAGACGATGGTTGTCTCTGGAAGTTCGAAGATAAAATCTTCTATGTCTCCCCTTCTTCTGTTTCCAGAAGGTATCACTAAAAGACCTTGGCTTTTACAGTACAACTGTTGTACACACCCACTTCAGCAGGACTTATCCTTTGCCTACTGAAACTCTTAGTTTCACAACACAACACGTAATACAGTAAGGTTTTGGAAAATGACTCTTTTCCAAATTACAGACTCTTCTCAGTGAAGTACATTAAATTGAATAGCTTCGAAGAGACTAAGAAATAGCAACATAAATTGATCTCAGAAGATCAGATATATGATATGAAGCGTGTGCTGCTTTTTTGTATGTTGAGCTTCTTGATAGATAGTAGTTGAGATAGCTGAAAAGACGTTTGGACATATAGTGTATTCTCAATGATGATTCGTGTGTGTTTATATAAACATTGATCCTTATATAGAAACCTTGAGTCCAACGTCTATAAGCAAAACGACTTCTTTTGACTTCTGAGCAGAATCAGATTCATCACCTAAAAAAAGTCATGCAGAAAGGCTTCAAAATTATCAGTCTTTGTTTCATACCACAAATGGTAAGGAGCGTTAAATGTCTTTGTACAACATTAATAGTGCAATTAATATTAGTACTAGGTAAAGTAACAGTAACATTTAAGATAGCAACGATCAATCAAAGACGTTAAGTTTTGCTTCTCTTTAACCTAAGTTCTGCTTCTGCTTTCATAAGCTGAGAAGTACTATAAAGTACTGCTTCTGTTTTAAGCGATACTAAGGCTTCTGCTATATGTACTGTCTGCTGTTTAAACTTAATACGGTCTACTGTTTTTGACTCTCATCACCACAATTAAATAAAGTCTAACAATTTCCCCATTTGCGGTCATGCAAAAACCTAAAAGTTAGTTAAGATGAATAACAACAGTTCTAACAGAAAAACAGATAAATATTATAACAAGATAATTGCAAAGTAAATAAACAGAAATAGTCAAAAGAAAATTAATCATCAGTTCCAATATCCTTAAACATTTTTTTCTCATCCTGAGGATCTTGATTTCTGAAGGAAGATTCTGCATGATGTCTTTCAGTTCTGCTTTCTTCCTTGCCTTCTGCTTCCTCATTTTTGCTATCTAGAAAGCGACTCAGTAGACTATCCATCCTACCAGAAAGGGTATGAATCCCTTCATTCAGCAACTCCAAGATAGACGCTTGATTCGAAACTCTTTCAATAAGATCAGCAAAAGATTGAGATTGAGACTCAATCTTAGTGTCAATGAGTTCTAATTTCGAGTCCATAGCCTCCACTTTGTTGGAAACTGAGCGAATGGAAGTATCATGATCAGAGACAATTTTAGAGACTTCAACTTGACTAAGCAGGATACTACTCTGATTGGTGAAAACAGATTGTCTGAAAATGCTAGTTTCAACAAGGAGCTTAGCCAAAGATTCTACCGTTCGGGTGACCTCCTTCGAAATGCGTTCACGGAAGAACTTGATGCCACTGACTTCTCTAGCATGCTCACGAGACAAGTGTTTCACTACCTCCGAAAGATTATTCAGATCTCTTTTCAGAGAGTCTATCTCAAATTCAATATCAAAATGGTCTTCGAGGGATGGAGTCCTTTCAAGAATTCGTTGTTTGATCTCTGCACGATGAGCTATACGAGCATAAGAATCAGCATGAGGGACAATTAAAGCAGTATACGTAACATTTTCTGGTGGAGCAGCAAATGGAACAAGGGACAGTTCTGTAGAAGTTCCTTCAGCAGCGGTAGTAGTATGCTCAGGTGTTGCACTCTCTTCTGGTTCAGCAGCTTCAGTAGTTTCCATTGGCCCATCAGCTGGAATAGATTCAGACTGAGTTTTCAGAAGAGCTTCCATTTCTGCTTGGTGTTCAGTAGAAAAGATCTCCAAATTTGGCAGTGATTGGGTTTGAGCATCATCTGATTCTTCGATTGGTTGATCTGCTGTTTGAGCTTCTGGTTGTGCCACATCATCAGCCTGATCTGCTTCTGGTGCAGTAGAAGCAGCAAGAACGATGGATTGAATAACTTCATCAACTGAAGCTAATTCTCGGACAGAGATAAGAGGTGATGATTGAGTAGGCAGCGTCGGTGATGCAGGAGTACTGGAGACCTTAGCATTAGAAGGAGCTATGATCCTTTCCTCAACTGGATTATTCTGAAGAAAGTCTGGGACAAGGCCTACCTAGTACTGTAATGGTTCTGCAAAGGCTTGTTCTTGAGCAAAAAGTTGCTAATCCATTATTCTCAATCGATCGGACAAAATTTGAATTACATTATGATCCTGGAAAGTAGTAGGATTCACTGGATCAAAATTTTTCTTTAAGGTCTTCAAGACCAAATCCAGCTTTTGACGCTTGAATTGATCAAGAATGTAATTCCTCCTGTTCATAGCCTCAATCACATTTTTCGTCTTAGCAGATGCAAATACCTACTTTTCATTCTTCACCATTTTAACATAAGCACCTGGTGTTCTCAGATATGTGATTGGGTGGAAAACTCGAACCTTAAGCCAGTCATCAAAAAAGATAATGTCTTCACTTGTAGATTTGTCAATTTCATCCGTATGAAGATCAATTGCAGTGTGAACAAATGACTTGGCGCCATGAATTATTTGTTCTTCGACCAGTTTTCCTTTTCCTTTGCCTGATGCAGTAGGCAGCACAAGTCTGAATGCTGAAGACCCTGTGATTGGTTCTCGAAAAGATACTCCAGACGTGGGTCTGAGAGTTGGAGCAAAAGTTGACGTGGTTGCAGTAGAAGTGGTTGCTGGAATAGAAGAGGGGACAGATTCTGGTCTTGACGAGACAGCTTCTGGAAATACTTGTCTCAGCGGGACCTTATCAAGGTCCGAGATGGCTGCTGTTTTCTTGATTCGAATGGTTTTCTTTTGTTTCTTCTTGCTTGGAGTGGCTGGGAGAGAGGCCTTAGTTGGAACAGCAGACTTTTCAGAAATGGTCTTATCTGAATCTGTCACAGCTACAAACTTTTTTCTTTTTTCTTTCTTTTGAGGAGCCTGAGCCTCAGTCTGAGCATCTCCTATCTTTTTCTGAGCAACAAATTCAGCCACATATGGCTTTGGTCTTAAAGCAAGTACATTATTAGCATCGTCCATAGTCACAGAAGATCCGTCATGTTCATAAGTAAAAGGAAAACCAGCATCCTTTAACATTGTGCTGATCTGAACCGCAAATCTAGTGCCCTTCCTCAAAATCATATCCTTCATGATTCTGAATAGAAAATTGCTCCAGTCGACTTTGAATCCAGAATTGATGGCAACCATCACTTGAACCTTTGCTACAATGTCTGCGAGTACCTAGTACTCCATTTTGAGAATCTTCTTGAAACAAGAAGGAGAGAGTTCCTCTCCAGAAGCTGAAAAAGTGGTGAGGGTAGCAGACATTTCCTCTTTAGAAAAAGCAGAGCATTCAAAAGTACCCGATCAATGAAGAAAGAAAGTTGACCCCAGAAGGTCAGCAACAATAGCTATGGATGCATCTCCTTGAGAGTAAGTGATCTTTCCATCCTTTACTGTCTCTTTGGCGTAGAAATCCAAGAGGGTGTTCTTGTAAATGATAGCTGGTGTTTCCAGAAATCTTCTGAGACCAGATTTCTCAATAGCTTTGAACATATTGACAAGGTTCTCATCTTTGATAGTGAGAACGGATGCGAAGTTAACCTGGTAAGCATTGTGATTGTAATCTCCAGCCATTTCTGCAAAAGATGAATTCAAAGTAGATACTGTAGAGAAGAAATTCGAGAGAAAGCAGTAGCTAGTATGCAATAGTTCTGAAAGCGTAAAAGAGAAGAGAGAGAAGAGGCGGTTAATATTCAAAATGTACAGCCGTCAGTGAAAACATAAGGATACGTGTCAATATGTTTACGGTTGAGTTTTGAAAGATGAACAGAAAGTGTCAGAGACACAATGATTTTAAAATTTTTGAAAATCAATAAAGACGGGGTATCCAAGACGGTTACTAAAATAAATCAGAAGAGAACATGTCATTTTATGATACTATCTACTGGAAGTGGTAAGGTACTAAAATGTATCCAGCACTTTTGACAAAATCCAGTAGACACATTGTTATATCGAAAAGACACTTCTCTTTCTGTTTTATGACTTGAAACGAAATAAACAATCACAATTAAATCATATTCCCCCTAAATAAATGCAAGTAAATAAAAAATGCGAAGATTAAGGGTCAGAGGAGATAATAAATGACTCAAATATTTTTCCAATAGGAACACGTGTACGGTGATTATTCAAGCGACTCTTCAGCTTCCCCGGTTGATAAATATAAGAACCTGTATACACACAAGTTAAATCATTTTAGTCTTTCAACAAATGGAAAGTGCAAGTGTGCTATCAAAGTCTTCTTCTCTGGAGTTGGAAGCAGTTGGGAAGTTCCCAAGGCAATTTCCGACGTCTCGTATGATGGTGTTTGAAGACATCGTTCCCCATAGAATGAATCCTTGGACCAAACTACTGGATCTGTAACCTGAATAATCATTTAGATTATTCTATATTACGGGAAAAGTGTGCAGAATCATCCCGTTCACAAACCACGATCATGCAAAGAGAGTGGGGTGATTCCAGTAGCTTTTAGATAGGTTATCTAGTTAGGGTTTCTTTCTACTGTAAATCTCAATACTTCTGACAAATGTAATAGATTAGCCATTGTAACGCATCTGATTTTATGAATGAAATGTTTCAGTTTGACAAATTTCTTGTTATCTACTGCTTTTATCTACTGCTTTTTACTAAATGCACAAGTAAAATAATCGAAAGATAATAAACAATAGTTACGATAAATCAATTAAACCGAGAACATTACAAAAGTAAGAAAACTTATTCTCGGGCAGAGGTTTAGTAAAGATATCTGCTGCTTGTTGATCAGTAGGGACATATTCCAGACGAATGTCTTTCTTCTGCACATGAGCTCTAATAAAGTGATGTCTGATGTCAATGTGCTTCATTCTGGAATGAAGTACTGGATTGTGAGTGATAGCTTTAGCACTGGTATTGTCACAGAATATAGGTGATTCAGAGGCTGGAACTCCATAGTCTTTAAGTTGTTGTTGCATCCAAAGCAATTGAGAGCAGCAGTTTCCAGCAGCAAGATATTCTGCTTCTGCAGTAGACGTGGCTATGGAAGTCTGCCTTTTACTGAACTAGGAGATCAACATATCACCACGAAATTGACAAAAACCACTAGTGCTTTTTCTATCCAGTTTGCAACCTGCATAGTCAGAATCTGAATATCCAATAAGATTGAAAGAAGAATAATTGGGACACCATAGGCCGACATTTTGAGTACCCTTCAAATATTTCAGAATTCGTTTAGCAGCAATATAATGCGATTGCTTAGGGTTAGATTGAAATCTTGCACAAATACAAACAGCAAACATAATATCAGGTCTACTGGCAGTAAGATATAACAAAGAACCAATAAGACCACGATACTGAGTTACCTCTATTGAAATTCCATCTTCAACTTTATCAAGTTTAGTAGATGAGCTCATTGGAGTAGAAGCAGCAGAGCATGTTTCCATTCCAAACTTTTTTAGTAGTTCATTAGTGTACTTAGCCTGATTTATGAAGATTCCTGTATCCAGTTGCTGGATCTGCAGTCCTAGGAAGAATGTTAATTCTCCCATCATACTTATTTCAAATTGTTCCTGCATAATCTTAGCAAATTTTTCACACAATTTGGGGTTAGTTAACCCAAAGATAATGTCATCAACATAAATATGAACTAATAGAATGTGCTTATTCTTAACTAAAGTAAATAAAATCTTGTCTACTATGCCGATTGTAAAATCATGATTGACAAGAAACTGTGAAAGTGTGTCATACCAGGCTCTAGGTGCTTGTTTCAGACCATACAAGGCTGTGTAATTTTAATACATGATGTGGTAAGAAGTGATCAATAAAACCTGGAGGCTGTTCAACATAAACTTCTTCTTAGAGTAGACCATTTAGGAAGGCACTCTTCACATCCATATGATAAACTTTGAAGTTCTTGAAGGCAGCAAAGGGTAAAAATATTCTGACTGCTCCAAGCCTTGCTACTGGTGCATAGGTCTCATCATAATCTATTCCTTCTTCTTGTCTGAAACCTTGAGCCACCGGTCTTGCTTTATTTCTGACAACAGTACCTTCTTCATTTAGCTTGTTTCTAAATACCCATCGAGTTCCAATAACTGCTTGATGAGATGGTCTAGGTACAAGAAACCACACTTCATTTCTTTTGAATTGATTCAGCTCTTCTTGCATAGCTTCTATCTAACTGCGATCCAGAAGAGCTTCTGCAATCTTTTTAGATTCATCCTGAGAAATAAAAGCAGCATGCATATATTCATTTAGCATTTGTCTTCTGGTTCTCAGTGGAGCTGCAGGATTTCCAATTACCAAAGATGGAGTGTAAGATTTTGTCCAAATAAAATTAGAGAGATTTCTTCCTGATTTGAAGGATTTGGATTAAGCTCCGGTAAGACAGCAGCAGGTTCTGGAATGTCAGCTTTTGGTTCTGGTAAATCCTGTGTCTGAACAAGTGGTTCTACCAGAGGAGTGTCTGGTTCTAGATTTTGAGCATCTTTGACATTGGGTTATGCATCATCTTCACTATCCAGTTGCAGATGAATCATGTCTAATTTGTTACTCAAATTTGACACGTTAGAAATTTCAGGAGCACTACTATCTTCATCAAAGACAACATGAACAGATTCTTCAACATTAAGAGTTCTGTTATTAAAAACCCTAAATGCTTTGCTCACTGCTGAATATCCCAGAAATATTCCAGCATCTGATTTTGAATCAAATGCAGACAAATAATATTTACCATTATTGTGCACAAAGCATTTACAACCAAACACATGAAAATATGAAACATTAGGCTTACTCCCTTTTCATATCTCATATGGAGTCTGATTATGCCTTTTGTTGATCATGGTTCTGTTTAGTGTGTAGCATGCTGTGTTGATTGCTTTTGCCCAGAAGCGCTGAGAGATGTCTGTATCTTCTAGCATTGTTCTAGCAGCTTCTTTAACAGTTTTGTTTCTCCTCTCAGCTACTCCATTCTGTTGAGGCGTTCTGACAGCTGAATATTCATGATGAATTCCCTGTTCATCCAAATATAACTCAAGAATTTTGTTAGTAAATTCAGTGCCCCGATCACTTCTAATTTTAATGACAGAAACTAATTTTTCATTTTGAATCTTTTTCAGAAGCTTGATCAGGAGGAAACTGGTTTGATCTTTTCTAGCAAGAAATATTACCCAAGTAAATCTAGAAAAGTCATCAACAACAACAAGAGTATATCGCATCCACCCTAAGCTCATGATATGGATTGGACCAAACAAGTCCATATGCAATAATTCCAAACATCTTGAAGTTGATTTACTACCTTTATTCTTGAAGCTAGATCTTACTAGTTTATCAAGTTGACATGCAGAACAAACATGATTCTTAACAAAGTTAATATCATGCAAACCATCAACTATGTTCTGCTTTTTGAGATTATTGATAGACTTGAAGTTTAGCTGATTCAATCTCTTGTGACATAGCCAATATTTATCACTAAGGGAGACAACTAAACATGTAGGAACATTAACATGATCTTGGTTCCATGATACTTTGTAAGTGTTGCCTTCTCTTTTTCCGGTTAAAACAGTCGATTCATTGGCATCTTTAACTGTGTAGGTGTGCTTCTGAAAAGCTACTGAATATCCATTATCACACAGTTGACTAATACTAATCAAATTGTAGCAGAGATTTTCAACTAGGAGCACATTATTTATAGTAATATTACCATGGATAATCTTACTCTTACCCACGTTTTACCTTTTGAGTTGTCCCCAAAAGTTATCTTTGGTCCAGTACAACTCATTATTTCAGAGAGTAGACTCTTTTGTCTGGTCATATGTCTGGAACAACCACTGTCCAGATACCATGTAGAGCTGCTTATCTTGGCTTTCCTCTCTTGTTCCTGCAAGCACAAGTTTAAGTAACTGGTACCCAATCTATTTGGGTCCAAGCCTTATCAGTCTTTTAGAAACCCACATTTGTACAATTCTAGGAGACCTTGTACTTCGGGTATCCAAGAGATGTGTGCAACAGAAGGTCTGTTATTTCTAACAGAATGCATTTTGGGATGTTGTTCTTCCCTTCTTTTCTATCGTCTGGTCTGTATCTCTTCTGAACTGGTCTACACTTATAGTACTGGTAGTTTTTAACCTTCATAGAGGGTTGTCCTCCTGAGTTGAATCCTCTACTGGATCCAGCACTCTGGTGGACTCTACTCTTAGGTTCAACATAACCCAGACCATAATGGTTTCTTCTGTTCGTCTGATTTACAAACTTTTTGATTTGAACAGTTGGTACTTCTGGTTCATATACCACACTGGACTTAACAAAGTGAATGAATTGCCCTTTGCTCATATCCAGGTTTGGCTTTGTACTAGTTTTAGAAGTGTTTTCATCATTACTGAAACCGAGACCACTTCTGTCTCCAGATTGTTTCTGTAATTCTTGAATCTTTTCCAATGAAACAGAAGACTTGTTCCATGCATTTACCAGAACTGATAGTTTCTGATTTTCATATCTCATTGTCTGGTAATCTGTATTTACTCTTTAATTCTCATTTTTCAATATATTTATCTCAACTTTCAGATCATTACAGCTGTTCTCTTGCAAGCAAGTGAACTTACTGATTTGATCTTTTAAGTCTTGATTTTCAATCTTGACGTCCTCGAATGATTGTGAAAGTCCAGAATACTCTTCTACCATGTCATGCAGTGCTTTAACCAAATCATTTCGTGTAAATTAATCAGAATCAAAATCAAATACCTCTCCAGATGTCGAGGCTGATTCGGTGTTTTCCATGAGACATTTGACTTCATTTTCATCACTGTCACTGGAATGGTTATCCGAGTCAGAAGACTCAGAGCTAGAGTCCACCCACTTTGATTTACTTTTCTCAGCAATCATTGTCTTGCGGTCTCTTCTGGATTTCTTATCATTATGATTGTAATCTTTCTTCTTCTGGTCATCCTTCTTAGGCTTTGGAAAGTCTGCAATGAAATGCCCAATTTTTCCACAATTGAAACATGCCATATCACCAGGTGGTGATTCCTTCTTGAAGTTTCGGTTAGGGATCTGGTAATGAAACGGCTGCTGATCGTTTTGCTTAAAACGTGCTAGAAATTTTTTTTCCTCCTTAATCTCCATAATTAAAAATATACATATATATAAATACTTCAAAATATATTGTCACCATTTTAAAAATAAACAATCCAACTAATATTTAAAAATCCAAAGGAAAATATTTTAAAGCATAAAATCGTCAAACGTGTTACCAAACCTAAAAACATTATTTGAAAGTATAGCTCATACTATAACATCTCAAAAATCACTCATAAACATAAATAAAAGTCATAAAATATCCTTAACATAATTTAAAATCATAAATCATAAACTAGTGCGGAAAACTAGCTTCGGTCCTCGGGTTATGTGCACTATCAGTCTAGTCAGATCAACCATCAAGACCTCCATTAACATAATCATCATAATCACCTACATCAATCACACCTAGTGAGTCTAAAGACTCAACACACCATAATCTTAATAACAAGTAATACATTTACAAAACACATGCAACAGTGAAAATACTTGTACTTAAAATATCGTCATCATGAAGATGCATAAACATAATATTTTCGTAAATAATTTCATGATGCATCAACTTTAAACAAAACGCTTTCATAATGATGCATCAACTTTAAACATAAACATTTTCATAAACATTTTCATATCAACATAAACATATTCATATCATATCCATATTCGTGTCCATATTCTTATTCATATTCATATTCATATTCGTGTTCATGTTTGTTGAATTCAGATCGTGATTGTGACTCGTATTCTTAAACGTATTGGGCGATGAATCCATCTACATAAAACCACAGTACTGGGCGGCGGAGATATCAGCAACACTCTCACCAGTCAACTGAGTCCATGGCCAACGTATTAACATATCAACGTATTCGTATTCATATCACGTATTCGTATTTGTATTCGTATCAATGAAAATACGATAGTCGGGCTCCCACTGGGACCATACCCTCACGATATTTCCAACATGTCACATATTTAGTCACAATCCCTCCACGTCCTTCAACATTTCGTATTTCCATCACTTGATAAAAACATGCATATAATATCATTTTTCTTTAAAACCAAGCATGCAAGATGTCTTTTAAATGCCCATATTTAAATCATTAAAATCATAGACATTTAAAAATCATAACTTAACATTTTAAAAATCATAAACATCCGTGAACATTTTAAAATAAAAATTTAACAACATAAACGTTTAAAATAAACATTTAAATCATAAACGTTTAAAATAAGCATTTTAACATAAAAATCCATGAACATAAAAATTCCATAAATATTTAAAATTGACATATTAACATATAAAAATTCATAAACATACATAATCATTGAAAATAATCATATTAGCATACAAAACAGCATTCAGGGCAGTGCCATGACGTTTACTAATTTTCCGGTGTAAAAAGACTGTTTTACCCCTGGACGTGACATTTATCATTTTTGACTTTTTCTTGATTTCTTTAACTCTAACATGTCCCAAATAATTATTTAAACCTAAATTAAAATTCCCATAACTTTATTTAGCCTAAATCGAGGACTTTAATTTAATCTTTAAATAAGACGTATTACTGCGTTTTAATCTCGAATTAAACCAAACCTTAATATAAAATTCCCGAATTAAAAACTTAGACTTCTAATAATTATTTAAGCTTAAATATATTTTTTCATAATTTTATACAGCTTAAAACTAGGCTTTTCAATTAATTCTTTAATTAGCGTTTCGTGCGGCGGTTAAATCCTGGATAATTCCAAAACTCTTTATTTTGATCTCAAATTTTAAAAATAGCATTTTTATTATTTATTCTACCCTTCCAAGTCATGAGCCACACCCGTGGACCCATGGATTCAATTTTAGTTCTTAAATCTCGTTTTTGACCCGTAACCGAACACACTGAGCCATCTCCTAATTTACTCGAGCCACGCCAGAGCCACCTTGAGCCAAAACCTCGCCAACCCACCTAGGGACCCTACTGACCAAGCCCAGCCCAAAAAACCAGACCTGGCCTGCTCAAAAACCTTCTGGAAACTCACCCAAAATCTGCATGTGTGTTGTGTGAGACTCCTAAGCACATAAGGACTCCTAGCAAACCTAGGACACCTCCAGCCGAGCCACCACCGAGCCCACCTGTCCCTGACCATCCCTGGACCAAGCCCAGACCCAGACCAGCCCAAGCCCCTAAACCCGAGCAGCAAAACCCATGAACTTCTGCACAACAAACCTGCGCACATGTCTTTCCTCACGGTTTTCTTGAACCAGCAGTCAACCAAGCTGCCCTAGCCCCTGTCCAGACCCTTATTCACCCTCATAGGACCCTAAAGAGTCGACCTAGCCTAGCCCAAACCCCCCAGGCTGAGCCCCTTCTCTCTGCCCGACAGTTTTTTTTTGGTTCCAGCTTTGCTAGTTCATGATGTGCACCGTTTTTGTTGCTTTCTAGGGCTCTAAAACTTGTGTAATTTATCCTTGATCATATCCTAGTAATGACAGCCCCTTAGGTACATGTAATTCATGGTTTTTGAATCAAAGATCAAGCTTTAAAAATCACCTTGGATGCCCAAACGAAAATATAACAAGGTGCTCTTGCTTTTCATGAAATTTCAAACATAAATACATAATATGTTGTGATGATGAGTAAAGGAAGAATATGGTGTGCCTTTGCGTTTTAAACGCACGATTATTCGTTGACAATTGACGAAGAACGGGACAAGACCTTGGCTTGAATTCTCCTTAGCTTTTCTCGATTTTCTTCTTCAAATTGATGATGGTGTGTGCCGTGTGTAAGGAGGAGACTTTTTTGGTAGACAATTTGCTGAAAATGGCGTGTGATTTGTGTACAAGGTTTGGGTGATTTACATATATTATATACTATTTAAATTACTAACAAGGCTTAGGTCTATTAAGTCAACAAATTAGGCCCATTAGTATTAATTAGGATTTAATTAAAATATTAAAATAGTTTTGGTAAATAAAGTTTGTGAATTTATTAGCCGGGTTGTCAAAAAGTTCGTATTTTTGTTGAAAAACCAACACCGATAAAATTTACGTCCCGGCTTATAACATCACCTCAAAATCTCTTATTTTTAAAAATAATAAAAAGCCATCAACCATATTTATATTAAGATTGATCTTTATATAGAAACCTTGAGTCCAACGTATATAAGCAAAACGACTNACTGACTTTTAAATTTTCGGGGCGTTCCAGGTAAGCTCGGTGGTTCTTCTTCATGAATCTTGAGAATTTATTCACAAATAATGACATCGCATCATTGCTGATTTGTTCAGCAGTATTGTCTGAAGTACTTTCAGTAGCAGAAACAGGTGATGCACTTGGAACAACTGCAGCAGTAGCAGTAGCTGCAAGAGCCTTTGTAGGTGAATTTGTCAGGAGCTCTTATCCACTTCTCACTTCCAGTTCGAACTCATAGACTTTTAAGTCAGCAAACAATTCATGCAACTCCAACTTGTTCAGATCTTTAGAGACTCTCATCGCCATTGTCTTGACGTCCCATTCCTTGGGTAGAGCCCTCATTACCTTGAGTGCTACTTCTCTGTTGCCATGCTCCTTTCCCAAGGCTATTAGCTCATTCACTAAGCCACTGAAGCGTTCATAAAACTCACTCAGAGTTTCTCCAGCTTTCATTTTAAGGTTTTCAAACTTCTGCATTGCAACAGACAGTTTGTTCTCCTTAGTCTGTTCATTTTCTTCACAAATCTGGATAAGTTTCTCCCAGATTTCTTTAGCAGTAGGTCACATCTTGATTTTGGTGAAGGTGTTTTGTCAAGTGTCTTTTAGAGAATGTCCTTCGCAACGTTGTCTAGATTGACTTTCTTTTTGTCCTTGCCAGTCCATTCACTTCTATGCTTCTCAAGCATTTGTGGTGCGCCTTCAGTAATAGCAATAGCAGTATTAGGCTTTAGAATTTTCAATGGACCGTCTGTGATGACAAACCAAATGTCATCGTCTTGAGCTGCAAGATGGGCTTGCATCCTGATCTTCCAGTCATCGAAATCTTCTTTAGAGAACATAGGAACCTTTCTGAAATGTGCCATAACTGTTGTAAATTTTCAGAACAAGAAAAATCTGCTCTGATACCACTTGTGGGGAATCGATATAGAGTTTAGAGGGGAGAGTGAATAAACTCTATCCTTTGTTGGATGTTTTTGCAAAGGGTGCTAGAATCCTGTTAGATATTATAGCTAGTCTTGTTCGAATGATTATCCATCAGATCACAAAATAAGTGCGGAAACAATCCGATGGTATGGGGTGAAAACAATAAAAACAGTAGGCAGTAGACGATGGTTGTTTCTGAAAGTTCGAAGATAAAATCTTCTACGTCTCCTCTTCTTTTGTTTCCAGAAGGTATCACTAAAAGACTTTGGCTTTTACCTTACAACTCTTGTACACACCCACTTCAGCAGGACTTATCCTTTGCCTACTGAAACTCATATTTTCACAACACAACACGTAATACAGTAAGGTTTTGGAAAAGACTCGTTTCCAAATTAAAGACTCTTCTCAGTGAAGTATATTAAATTGAATAGCTTCGAAGAGACTAAAAAACAGCAACACAAATTGATCTCAGAAGATTAGATATGATATTAAGCGTGTGTTGTTTTTCTGTATGTTGAGCTTCTTGATAGATAATAGTTGAGATAGCTCAAAAGACGTTTGGACAGATAATGTATTCTCAATGATGATTCGTGTGTGTTTCTATTAAGATTGATCTTTATATAGAAACCTTGAGTCCAACGTATATAAGCAAAACGACTTCTTTTGATTTCTGAGCAGAATCAGCTTTATCACCTTAAAAGGATCCTGGAGGAAGGCTTCAGAATTATCAGTTTTTGTTTCATACCACAAATGGTAAAGAGCGTTAAATGTATTTGTACAGCATTAATGATGCAATTAATACTAGTACTAGGTAAACTAAAGATAACATTTAAGATAGCAACGATCAATCAAAGACGTTAAGTTTTGCTTTTGTTTAACCTAAGTTCTGCTTCTGTTTTCATAAGCTGATAAGTACTCATAAAGTACTGCTTCTATTTTAAGCAATACTAAGGCTTCTGCTATATATACTGTCTTCTTTTTAAACTTAATACGGTCTACTGGTTTTGACTTTCATCACCATAATTAAATTAAGTCTAACACAATGCATATGGCAATAACAAGTAACGGATAAATTACAAATACAAGCATTCTTAAAAATAAAGAAAAAATGCGAGGCGGATATTCTCCAATAAATACAAGATTAGTGAGTATAACAACCAAAATAATTATACAAAATAACCTTGAAAGAGCAATCTTCTTCTTCTTCTTCGAAAATTTTGATGAAGAAAATTTTTAGGAAGAAAGAATAATTTTGGAGTGAATGAATGTGTTTGTGAAGTAATATTTATAGGGTAAAAACTAGCCGTTTATGACCGTTACAAATTCTTAAAAAAATAAATGTATGTATATGTAAATTTTATGATAATAATATGATGTATATAATGTTAATCATGTTTAAATAATTATGTATATCATATCACAATATTATAATGAGGTGTCAGAGACTCCTTTTATATAATACTGTGACATTATACAAATATATATATATATAATTATTATATAACACAATAAAAATATATAAATAGTGAAATAATCACATCACGTTATTATAATGAGGTGTCATAGACTTCTTTTATATAAAAACCTGATATTATTCAAGTATATATATACAATAATTAAATATTAACACAATAAAATTATATAAGCAGTGTACATCACATTATTACAATGAAGTGTCATATACTCCTTTTATATAATAACATGATATTATACATTAAATATATACATAATAAAAATAAATAACCAGTAAATAAATATTCTTACTTTTGAATATTGTTACCTTTTTCTTGTGTTTTGGAGCTTGGAAAAATATGAAGAACCGAACCTTCGAGTATCGTGCTGACAACGTTTTAAAAGTAAAAATTTACGGTAAAAAGTAAAAATCTCAAAACTCTCAAAATATATCAAACTACACTTTATAAAATTATCTCTCTACTCAATTGTGATTTTTTTCACAAATGAGATATCTATTTATAGAATTTTTTTGGAAATAATCCAAAAATAAATTCATCATTACATACATCAAACACTAATTTTCAATATTTTCAACTCTTATTTTCTAACATTCAACTTCTTATTTTCAACATTCAAATAATTCAATTATTATTTTTCAACAATATGTAATAATTAGATAGATTTTTAGAGATCTCCTGCTTATGGACGACGGTAGAAATATACTATATTACAAGAAAATATGGGCATTGTTGAAAAATTATTTAAAAATGTGAAAAATATTTGTGTTGAAAATGTGAATGTTGAATGTTGAAAATTAGGTAAAATTAGGTGTTGAATGTTGAAAATTAGTGTGTGATGATGTAGGTAATGATGTATTTTATTTTTGAATTATTTGTAAAAATTTTCTATAAATAGATCTCTCATTTGTGAAGAAAATCACAATTGAGTTGAGAGAAAAATATTATAAAGTGTGTAGTGTGATAATTTTAAGAGTTTGAGATTTTTACTTTTTACCGTAAATTTTTACTTTTTCACAACACGTTATCAGCACGAAGCTCTAAAAGTCCTCCATATTTTTCCAACCTCCGAACAGAAGAAAAATTACCACCATGGCAAACTTGGCAAAGCTCGAATTCATCGCTCTTGATATTACTGGGAAAAACAATATGCCATGGACTCTTGATGTAGAAATGCATCTTGAGTCATTGGGTCTAAGCGAGACCATTAAAGAAAATGGTATATCTTCATCACAAGAAAAAGCAAAAGCTATAATATTTTTACGACGACACCTTGATGAAGGTTTAAAATGTGAATATCTCATCGAAAAAGATCCCATGGCTCTGTGGAAAGGATTAAAAGAGAGATTTGAACATATAAGGGAAGTTATACTTCCGACCGCCCGTGATGAATGGAATATGTTAAGATTCCAAGACTTTAAAAAAGTCAGTGATTACAATTCAGCGATGTATAGAATAATCTCGCAGTTAAAATTTTGTGGACATGAGGTTACAGAATCGGAAATGCTTGAAAAAACATTTTCCACGTTTCACGCATCAAATATAACACTACAGCAACAATATAGAGTGCGTGGATTTGCGAGATATTCTGAACTCATCGCCTGTCTTCTTGTGGCGGAAAAGAACAACGAGCTATTAATGAGAAATCATCAGTCCCGACCCACTGGATCAACAGCATTTCCAGAAGTAAATGCTGTAAGTAAAAATGAATTTAAACCTGGAAACCAAAATCAAATTCAAAGACAAAGTTTTGGTCGAGGTCGAGGTCGAGGTCGAGGTCGTGGACGTGGACGTGGACGAGGAAGTGGTCGTGGTCGTGGACGCGGCCGTGGTTTTGAAAATAATCGAGATAGTTATTTCTATAACTCATCTCAAATTAACGTCCCAAACCATCCACAGAAAAGGCATCAAGAAAACATGAGTGTTAATGAAAATCACTCGAAAAGATTTGAAAGTTCTTGTTTCAGATGCGGCACTCCAGGACATTGGTCTCGTATTTGTCGAGCCCCTGAGCATCTTTGCAAACTTTATAAAGAATCAATAAAGGGGAAAGAAAAGGAGACCAACTTCACTGAGCGAAGTGACCGTTTGAGTGATTCAACTCATTTTGATGCTGCTGATTTTATGAATGATTTCTCTGGAAATGATCAATATGTTGGTGGGATAGAAATGAACAATATTGATGCTGCAGATTTTCTCAATGATTTCTCTGAAAATGAACAATATAGTGGTAGAATATAAATGTACAATAATTTATTTTTCATGTATTTATATGATAATGTTTTATTGTACAATTATGATATGTGTTATATTTAAATATGTATTGTCATTAATTTTTTTTCATTGCATATTTTTTGAAGTTCAAATATGGAAAATGCTATGAGCAAAGCTGAAGTTTGCATACCCGATAGTGGTACAACGCACACTATCCTCCGAGATAAAAGATATTTCTTGGAACTAAAACCAACAAAAACAACGGTGAATACAATATCAGGTCCTGTAGACTTGATTAAAGGATGTGGTAAAGCACAATTTTTGTTACCTAATGGTACAAAATTTTTGATCAATGATGCTTTATATTCACCACAATCGAAAAGAAATTTGTTGAGTTTTAATGATATATATTCCCATGGGTATGATACTCAAACAATGAATGAAGGGAATGAGAAATATATGTGTCTTACCACATATAAATCAGGAAAGAAATATGTGATTGAAAAACTACCAATGCTCCCTACTGGATTGCATTATACACATATACGTCCCATTGAATCAAACATGGTAATTGATAATTCTTCAATATTAACCAATTGGCATGATCGATTAGGACATCCTGGTTCAACAATGATGCGAAGAATTATAGAAAATACACATGGTCATCCATTGAAAGACCAGAAGATCTTTCAGAATAATAAGTTTCAATGTAAAGCATGTTCTCTTGGAAAACTTATTATAAGACCATCACCAGCCAAAATCCAAACTGAATCACCAATGTTTCTTGAACGTATTCAGGGTGATATTTGTGGACCAATCCATCCACCATGTGGACCATTCAGATACTTTATGGTATTGATTGATGCCTCCAGCAGATGGTCACATGTATGTTTATTGTCAACTCGAAATGTTGCATTTGCAAGATTACTTGCTCAAATAATAAAATTGAGGAATCAATTTCCCGATTATACAATCAAGAAAATTAGACTTGATAATGCTGGTGAATTTACTTCCCAGACTTTCAATGATTATTGTATGTCTATGGGAATCATTGTTGAGCATCCTGTTGCTCATGTACATACTCAAAATGGATTGGCTGAATCATTGATTAAACGTCTGCAAATGATTGCTAGACCAATGATTATGAAAACAAAGCTCCCTATTTCTATATGGGGACATGCAATTTTACATGCTGCTTCATTAATTCGCATCAGACCAAGTGCATATCATAAATACTCCCCATTGCAGCTTGCATTTGGTAAAGAACCAGACATTTCTCATCTGAGAATTTTTGGATGTATGGTGTATGTGCCTATTGCACCACCTCAACGAAAGAAAATGGGACCTCAAAGAAAGATTGGAATTTATATTGGTTATGATAGTCCATCGATCATTCGATATCTTGAACCACAGACAGGCGACGTGTTCACAGCACGTTTTGCTGATTGTCATTTTAATGAGGAAATCTTCCCAATGTTAGGGGGAGAACAGAAACATACCGAAAAAGAAATTACATGGTATGTATCATCATTGTTACATCTGGATCCAAGAACAAAACAATGTGAAAAAGATGTACAGCAAATTGTGCACTTGCAAAGAATAGCAAATCAAATACCAGATGCATTTGCAGACACAAAAGGGGTAACTAAATCATATATACATGCTGCAAATGCCCCTGCTCGAATTGAAATTCCGAAGAAACAAATTGAAGATAGTCATGATGTCATTAAACGCCTGAAGCGTGGAAGGCCAGTTGGTTCCAAGGATAAAAATCCTCGAAAAAGAAAATTCATAGAGAAACACAATGATCACAAAATAGAGAATGATGTTCCTGAAGAAACACATAATGATCACAAAATAGAGAATGATGTTCCTGAAGAAACACATGATGATGAAAATGTTTTGTCAGAACCACAAACTGACGAGAATCATGAAATCTCTATCAATTATATTAATACTGGAAAAATATGGAACCGAAAAGATATAGAAGAAATTGATGATATATTTTCTTATAATGTGGCAATCGACATCATAAATGATAATGAAGATCATGAACCAAAATCTTTTGGTGAATGTAAAAATCGGCAGGATTGGATAAAATGGAAAGATGCCATCCAGGTTGAATTGGATTCGCTAAATAAACGTAATGTTTTTGGACCTATAGTCCTTACACCTGAAGGTGTAAAACCTGTTGGATACAAATGGGTTTTTATTCGAAAGCGAAATGAGAAAAATGAAATAGTAAGATATAAAGCTCGACTTGTTGCACAAGGTTTTTCTCAAAGGCCTGGAATTGATTATGAAGAAACGTATTCTCCTGTGATGGATGCAATTACGTTTCGGTATTTGATTAGCTTGGCAGTATCTGAAAATTTAGAAATGCGTCTTATGGATGTTGTTACAGCCTACTTATATGGATCACTTGATAGTAATATATATATGAAAATCCCTGAAGGATTTAAGATGCCTGAAGCACAAAGTTCAAAACCCAGAGAATGTTATTCTGTGAAATTACTAAGATCATTATATGGGTTGAAGCAATCCGGCAGAATGTGGTATAATAGGCTAAGTGATCACTTGATGAAAAAGGGATATGTAAATAATTCAATATGCCCTTGTGTTTTCATTAAGAAAACAACATCCGGATGCGTAATTATTGCTGTATATGTTGATGATTTAAACATCATTGGAACAAATAAGGAAATTCAAGAAGTTGTGTCATACTTGAAAGAAGAATTTGAAATGAAGGATCTTGGAAAAACCAAGTATTGTCTGGGTTTACAAATTGAACAAAAAGAATGTGGAATATTTGTTCACCAGACAAATTATACAGAAAAGATCCTTAAACGTTTTAATATGGACAAATCAAATCCTTTAAGTACTCCAATGGTTGTTAGATCATTAAACATAGAAAAGGATCCATTCCGTCCATGTGAAGATGATGAAGATATTCTTGGTCCAGAAGTACCATATCTAAGTGCTATCGGTGCCCTTATGTATCTTACAAATTGTACAAGGCCTGATATATCTTTTGCCGTAAATTTATTGGCAAGATTTAGCACATATCCAACAAAGAGACATTGGAACGGAATTAAACATATATTCCGTTATCTACGAGGAACGACAGACTTGGGACTTTTGTATTCAAAAGATGCTAATCCAAGTATAATTGGTTATGCCGATGCTGGATACTTATCTGATCCACACAAAGCACGTTCTCAAACTGGATATGTATTTACTCGTGGAGGCACTGCAATTTCTTGGCGTTCACAGAAACAAACACTTGTAACAACTTCATCAAATCATGCCGAGATTATTGCACTACATGAAGCAAGCCGTGAATGTGTGTGGTTAAAATCAATGACTCAACATATCCAAATCTCATGCGGATTATCATTCGACGAGAAGCCTGTGATACTATATGAAGATAATGCTGCATGTGTTGCTCAAATGAAAGAAGGATACATAAAAAGCGACAGAACTAAACATATTCCTCCTAAGTTCTTCGCATTCACCAAGGAGCTTGAGAAGAATAAATGTATTGATGTTCGTCACATTCAATCAAGTGAAAACTCATCAGATCTCTTCACAAAGGCACTTCCTACGACAATATTCAGAAAGCACATATATAATATTGGGATGCGCAATCTACGAAATTTGTGAAGAATTGTTCGTGTCAACATGAGGGGGAGTTTACGTGACTGCACTCTTTTTCCCTTACTATGGTTTTTATCCCAATGGATTTTTCCTAGTAAGGTTTTTAACGAGACAGTATAAAAACACGTAATGTATACAATCATTATGATCATCATCACAAGGGGGAGTGTTGAAAAATTATTTAAAAATGTGAAAAATATTTGTGTTGAAAATGTAAATGTTGAATGTTGAAAATTAGGTAAAATTAGGTGTTGAATATTGAAAATTAGTGTGTGATGATGTAGGTAATGATGTATTTTATTTTTGGATTATTTGTAAAAAAAATTCTATAAATAGATCTCTCATTTGTGAAGAAAATCACAATTGAGTTGAGAGAAAAATATTATAAAGTGTGTAGTGTGATAATTTTAAGAGTTTGAGATTTTTACTTTTTATCGTAAATTTTAATTTTTCACAACAGACATCTTAATTTCAAGATCGCAATGTGACATTATAGACAAACGTGACCCAAATTTGGCATATACAGGCGCATTCTAGTCCACAAGTTGTACATTTCAATCGCCCATCCATTAGTTTGATGCCACGTGTATCGCAATGTCGTAAAAAAAAATCATCGGAATTAAATCTATCCAAATAACTAAAGCACATGATTTCGATTAAATTTCCCTCACATTTTCACCTTTAATCTACATGTTGGATGCTAGAACCATTGCCCTCGTTATAGAACTTTTCTCATTCCTCGGCTATGTATGTTTTATATCATATTGTTTTGTTCGAAAACTGAGAACAATCGTCACTCGTTCGTATCAAACAGTGTCTTAACAAAGTTTCTATGTTTAGATATGAGATAAAGACTCGTGATTATTAGAATTAGATTTTCATAATATAATAATACAAACATTATTCTATATAATAATTATTAAAATATTTAAATGTTTGATTACTACAATTACATACATGTATTGGTGTCAGAATTGGAATAAGACTATTCTTTTGGACCATTATGTGAAATCATTTCATGCAACTAATCTGGATTTGGGCCCACAATCTATTAGACACGCACATGTATTTATCATTTATATTGTTATTCTGCATTCTTCCTCATACATGAAAAACAAACAATAAGCCTTCAAACCGCCAAAGCATCTCAGACCTTAGATCAAAACCCGCGTGCCATAACAGTGTCTGAGTGGTTCAGATGCACGCCACGTGTCATACACGAATTTATATATTTAAATCTACATCAATTTATTTCTTAGGGATATTTTGTTATATAGCCTTCAATGAAAATTCAAATAAAAATTTAACCTTCACAAAATTTTATTTTGAAAAATAACCTCCTTTTCCTTTCTATTTTAAAGATCTAATTAATTCTCTTAACCAAGATCCTTTGAAAATGATATCAGAGCTTAGGTAAATTTATGTCAAACACAAATTTTATTATTACGGTATAATTAAATGTTTGAGGAGGAGAATTTAGAAGAATTATGAATCCGAACTTATGTTCGAGAAAAATAATTTACAAGGATTATTCCAATATTTTGGAATATGCACAAGAACATCTAACTATGGTTAGATATCCAGAGCTGAAAGGGAATCCTCAGCACCCTCAGGTAAACTTATGATTCAATCTAATAAGTTTATGGAAATTGTACCAGATTCTTCTAAGCTCTCTTTAGATCTTAGAGAAATTTAGAAAACAGTTCAAAACTATGGCAATATGCTATATTTTGTACCGCAACGAGTTGAAAAAATCCTTGAAAACTAGGAAGAAATTCTTGGAATATTAAAGGATATTCAAACAAGAATTCAAAAACTAGAACAACAACCCAGTTCTAGTAAACGAACTTCAGGAGGTTGGTTACCACCATCATTCGATACTGAACCTTTGTTACATCAACAAGGGAAAGCCAGAGTGGTGTCAAAACCATTAACTGAAGAAGAAAAGATGATCAATCTAATTAAGTCTGTATCAGAAAAGAAATTAATCTGATGACAACTCTAGAAAGGATTGGTCTGGAGGATCTACAAGAACTTGCGGAATCTTTAACAAATCTCAAAGTTGTAGATCTAAAGATGAACACAGCAGGAGGTGAAACACCTGCTATAACGTGGTCATCTTCTCAAAAACCACCAAGAGAAAGTGTGGGATCTCAGAATATAAATATGAGAGAATCTCAAACTGATTTCCATACTGGTGGAGGAGCACACCCAGCGGGAACAAGGACAAGGAGAAATCAAATTCCCTTGCACCAAACACCCTATGGGAAAACTGTTTTAGATCCTATACATCCTTACGGGGTTATGCTTAACCTTGATATATTAGATTTCAAAAACAGAGAAGAACTCATAGACGATTGGACATCTGCTATGAGAATCGCAGCAGGAACATTTGATCTCAACAGAGAAGGATTCATTAAAATTTTGGAAATGAGTCTCATGGGATCAGTGAAAATTGCTTGGGACATGACTTCGGTGGAAACCAAAGAATCAGTCCTAGCCGGAGAATCTCTAAGCGAGATAGCCGGAAAAATGGCTACCCTATTTAAAGCACAATTTATAAGGGTAGATTATTTTAATAGTCAAGATACAGAGAAGAGGAAGAAATATACTCAAGCTCTGTATAGTATTGAATTACATGACATCTGTTTAGTAGATGAATACATTATGTTATTTACTAAATATAGATGGAATTCAGGAGTCGAAGAAGATATAGCTATGCAGCTTTTCTTCGCAAAACTGCCAAGTCCCTGGAGAGAGATGCTTATAAGGGAGTATGTACCTGGAAATCCAGATACATTGGCACGAAGAGCCTCTTTCCTTAAAGGAAAATTGGCGGAATGGTGCCATATGGCAGCATTACAAAAGAATTACAAACGCTTAAGGGGTATTAATAAATGTACTCCTTTGTATTGTAAGGAAAATGATCTTCCAACAATTATTGGAAGTAAACCACAAAATCATAAAAGGAAAAATTTCAGAAATCATCCTTATGCTAGAAGTGGAAGAAGCTCTTGGAAACCAAGAACAGTATGGTCTAGACAGAAAGCCAGATCTTACAAATCTGGACAAAGAAGTGGACCATCAAGAAGTAGGATATCTTCTCAGGCATCGAGTACATCTCGAAGCACAGGAAGAACACCTACAAAGAAAACTTTCCGAAGAGCTCATACACGAGCTAATGAAAGCTTTAAGGATTGTAATTGCTGGACATGCGGAGCAAGAGGTCATATCTCAACTAACTGTCCAGAAAATGAAAAAAGAGGTATTAAACGCTTCGATCCAACTCCGGATATTGAAGAAGCATTTTATTACCAAGATCTTATTCAGGTATACCGATTTGAGGACATTGCCTCTGATGAAAGTATATATGAAGAAGAAGAAGTCCTGAGTCAGGAAGAATCCGATGGAACTGAATCAGAATCTGACTGAAAACGAGGTGTTTCGACACGAAACACATGAGGATCTGTCTGGGTTCTTTAGCCAGAAAACAATATCTCATAACATGGTCCAAAGGATCATGAAAGAAAATCCTAGTTTACAAAGATATCAAGGATTCTCTGCACGACAGGTAGAAAAGTTCTTGGGAAATCTTGGCCTAAGAAACAGAAAGCATCATCTGATCTATAAAGTTTCTAGAAGGGAAATGGCAATCCCAATGGAACTGACTGGAAATAGAATGAAGATGCAGTTAATTCCTTCTGAAGAAATTAAGGAAGAATTACAAAAACTCAAGATCGAAGTAGCAAGAACTATGTCTTGGATTCATATTGGAGGAATCCAGATTATGATAAAAGCTACTTTCAAAAAAGGCATAGATTCACCCATTGATATTGCTATATGTGATAAAAGAATGGGGAACCTTCAAGATTCAGTACTGGAAACTATCTCAGGAAATCTCTGTGCAGGAAAAATTGTAGGAGTTATCTATCCAAGGATAGCCTACAACCTGGCAGATCGAGATTTCATTCGAGCCTTGACATTGCATCAAAATTTCAAGAAAAAAAGACTGATGAAGGAAGGTAATAGACCATATTCTATTACCTATCAAATCTCATATGCTCTATCTAATACACATAATTCAGAGTTGTTTATTAGAAATGAGTTTATTGAGATACCAGAAATATTCGGAAAAGTTGCTCAGGCAATTTATCCAGAACGAATTGAATTTCCTGTAATACAGGAAACAGATATCCAAATACAAGACAAACCGATTCTACAAAGGAATCAGAGTTTTAGATTGGAATCAAGAAGAATATCTTTTCAAGGAGATAGAATTACAAGCTACAGATGGGGAAAAACCCTTGTTCAAGAAACCCAACAGGAGCTAAAAAGTTTTTCAACAATAGGAAAGCTTAGATGCCCAGAAGGGTGGAAGGAAGTCGAAATAGTATTTGATATTACGAAACAAAGGAATCAATTTCCTTGTAATACCATCTACTATTTAGAACAACCTATGATAGGAATTACCAAGGAATTATCCAAGTCAGAGAATTGGAAGTTCATATCACAGGAATTCCAGGAAAAGAACTAGATCAATTGGTCCTTGGACTAGAGTTTCTTGAGGAACATAAACCGTGGAAACGTTTAGAGTATGGAATGGAGTTTATGGCAAAAGATAAGATGTGGAAAATCCAATGACCACAAGTCCATTCTCCATATACATTCTAGTAGGAATGTTATATGAACAATATAAGGCAGAATATTTTGCTGCTTATATTGATTCAGGTGCTGGCATTTGTACAGCAAAACGAGGAGTTTTTCCAAATAATTTGGAAGAAGAAGTACCCAAGATTGCTGGAAAAGATTTTTCTAGACGAATCTTAATCTTATGTAAAGGGATTAAGAAGACTAAAATCATGATTGGCGGTGCTGGGCAAACACATTGGTACAAAGTTAAGACACCACCAATTTATTTTCATGATACAGGAGCTGACATTTTACTAGGAAACAATTTCCTAAAAATGTTCAAATCCTATACTCAAGAAAATGAGACTTGACGATTAGTGTTTACAACTCCTTGTAACCACAAAATCATAGTCCAGAGGCTAAGAGAGGCATTTTACAGAAAATTGCCAATCCCGTTTCGCAGCAAGCGTGGTAGGGATGGCAATGGGTAGGGTATGGGTCGGATTTCATATATCCATCCTCATACCCATTTATTAAATTCATCCCCATACCCATCCCCATACCCATCGGGTATTGAATTTCATCCCCATCCCCATACCCATCGGATTATCGGATACCCATACTCTACCCAAATACCCAATTATCATATACAATTGAATTTTTTCAAATTTAAATTGTTTCAATGAATTAAGTTATGAATATTTAAAAAATTATTTAAATGAACAATAAGAAAAATTATTTACGCTTTATAATAAGTGTGTGTATATATATATAATGAAGTTTTATATATTTTCTT
>NC_133316.1:14180345-14245381 GCF_012295235.1 Primulina huaijiensis | reverse complement strand
AGGGATATGCAGATTATAATCAAGGAACATTTGGACCTTGGTTTAATCAAAGCAGGAATGTCACCATATAGTAGTCCAGGTTTTCTGGTAAGAAATCATGGTGAGATAAAACGAGGAAAACCCAGATTAGTTATTAATTATCAAGAAATTAATAAGATTCTGAAGTTTGATGGGTATTTTATACCTAGTAGAGAACATCTAATAAGTTGCATACGCAATGCTAAGAATTTCTCTAAGTTCGATTGTAAGTCCGGATTTTATCAGATTCGGATGCAAGAAGAAAGCAAGAAATTCACAGCTTTCTCTACACCTCAGGGAAATTATATTTGGGAAGTATTACCAATGGGATTGGCTAATTCACCCCAGATATTTCAAAGAAAGATGGATAATCTTTTTAAAGATTATTTTAAATTTATGTTTGTTTATATTGACGATGTTTTAATAGCGTCGAAAGATATGAATGAATATGTTAAACATTTGGAGATTTTCTCCAATGTTTGTAAAAAAGAAGGACTGGTTTTATCTGAAAAGAAAGCAGTCATTGCTACAAGAAAGATTGAATTCCTTGGAATTGAAATCGATGAGTCAGGAATTGTTCTGCAAGAACACATAGTGGAAAAAGTGCAGAATTTTCCAGAAAGTCTCAAAGACAAGAAACAACTTCAAAGTTTCTTAGGAGTTGTTAATTTTGCTGTGATGTTTATCAAGAACCTAGCAAAACACAGGAAAGTGTTTAGTCCATTATTGAAAAAAGATGCTAGATTTATATGGACGAATGAACACACAAAAGGACTATGCCAATTAAAGGAGATTTGTAATAATATTCCAAAAATGACTATTCCTCAAGATGAGGATGATTTGGTATTGTACACCGATGCCAGTGATCATTGGTGGGCAGCAGTTCTTACTAAGCTCACACCAGATGGAGAACAACCATGCAGGTATTGTAGCGATTTATTCTCAGATGCAGAAGCCATAAGATGGCATATCAACGAGAAGGAATTTTATGCAGTAAAAAGGACTTTAGAAAAATGGCCATTATTTTTACTTACAAAGAAAATCACTTTGAAAGTTGATAACACAGGTGAAAGCTTTCTTAAGGAATAGAATTGAATCTAAACCTGAGAAGGCCAGATTATTAAGATGGCAGGCATTATGTCAAAATTATATTTTTGATATTATGATAATTAAATCTCATGAAAATATTCTTGCAGATTTTTTAACAAGAGATGGATAGCATTTACATTGATGTTATTATCAAGATGCAGAGGCATTTGAGGGAACACCTTGAAATGCTTCAAACCGAGTTTAACAAGTTAGCACTAAACGCAGAAGTTGCGGGAAGGCTTCAACAAGCTGATAAGAGAATTGTCTCTGATCGAATTACAGGATGTTTACAGGCATATACTCAGTTATGGTCTGTAATGCAAATGCCTATCCTCCAAGGCATTGAGAAACCACTGGTTTCCCAAATGGAGAGTTTTCGAGTACAGGACTCTATACCTGNATTTGCCCAAGTCTCATGAACAGCTTCTTGAATCCATTTTGGTAATGCCGATATCTCCGGAAAGCTAGGCGAAGTAGTATAAACTGAGGCAAGAACCCCAAATTCATACCAGGCTTTGACCTCCTTCGGATATGAATTTTGTTTCATCCATACCCTAGGATATTTTCCTGCAACATCAACTCNTGGTATGAATTTGGGGTTCTTGCCTCAGTTTATACTACTTCGCCTAGCTTTCCGGAGATATCGGCATTACCAAAATGGATTCAAGAAGCTGTTCATGAGACTTGGGCAAATAATGATCATTTGTCAGAGGAGATGTTTTGGAACTATACTTTTTTAGTGCAGTACCAGAACCAGCAGGAAAAGGCTCACACGAAGCCTTTCATTTCATCAAGCTAAGGAGGCCAGAAATGAATTCTCAAAAATTTATAAAGGATCCTCCTACAAATGAAACCCCCTTAGTCTCTTCATTCAATGAAGATGACATATCTACCAAGAGAGCATGGGGTATTTGGGTCTGTCTCACGGAGATGGACAAAGTCAAGTTTCCATTTAAATTTTACCAAAATTCTTTAAATGGATCATTCCTGTTAAAAACTATGACAGGAAAAACTACAAGCTTTGCAGAAGACCTATTCGAAAAGAAAAGAAATCTTCTGTGGAACAGCAAGCTGCCGGCCAGTAAAGAGACTCGCCAAAAATTCTGTAATATGGCACATATAGGAAGATGGTCAGAAAACATCTGTCCTGAATGCCAGAATCAGAAAGAACCAGAGTTCGGTAAAGGTTTCAAACCGAGATCTGATCGGAAACATTCTACCGAAGCAAGGACAAGTGGGAAAAGTCCACATTCACATTTTCCTCGAGGATACAAAAAGCTTAAGATTCCTCGACAAAATTGAAAGGGACATGTGACCAAACCCATTAACAAAAGGAGAACCACCATGTGAGTGGAGGGACAAGGACCACCAATAATTGGTGGAAAAATGACACAAGAGCCACTAATAATAAGTGGTAAAATACAAAAGACATTGGATACTATATCTTTAAAAGAATAAAAGAATCCAATGAATAAAAGCAAGACAACTGGTCCCGAAATATGTATCTATAAAAAGGGTAAATGGAACCAGTTAAACACACCAGAAGTAAAACTTGAAGATGTATCGTGTATATCTGAAAGTTTTAAAAAGAAGAATCAAGTATAAGAGAAGTGAGGCTGCAGCTCTCAGATCAATTATAAAAATGTATAAAGAAAAAGAAGATGAGATTTCAGCTGATATCCTCCAGACACATCTCTACTGGTACCTGGGAGAGATAAAAGAAGACGAAAAGTTAATTTCTAGATTAATAATCTAGAAAATGACATTTCAAGAAAGTAGGACCGCTCAACCACTCAAGTGTTCATATGCAAGCTGTAAAGGCTTATCAATATTTGAAGTCCGAATTTCAAATCCGAAAGAGCCTTCTATAAATAAGAAAGGAAGAATGAAGTGAAGATCATCGAACATTTTCCTCATTTCTTTCAATCATAAGTTGTAATATTTTCTATTTCAAGTTTATGTGTTTTTCAAGTTCGGCTACTATAAGTAGCTAAGCAAGTTCCTCCTCCTCTGCAGGAGATTATTATGTAATAATAAATGTTTGTGTTTGAATAAAGAAATCTTTGCTCGTAGCCCCTCTCATGTATTATTTTCAAAATTTTATCTTTTGCTGTACACCCTAAGGTAGGAAACGAATTAGGGTTGTGCTGCTGAAGGAATCTACGTCAGTAACCATAGGTTGCGATTGTGTGATTGGACTGTGAGGAGCAGTTCGTAAAATACGGTGGATATAACCCGGTGGCATTCTGGTCAAAGAGGTAAAATGTTTAATTTATTTAACGGAAGCATGATGGGCCATTAAGGGAGTTAAAAAATTTTAAAAAGAGATTACTGTTTTAAAATAAAAAGAGCTATAAATTTAAAAACAAGAGGTCAGGAGGCTATAAATTTAAATGCCCCTTATTTCTTATACCTAATTTTATTTATTTTATTAACATTAAGAACTTTAACTATGATTTTAGACATGGATGGTATTGTTATTTTGTGATGCTATTGTGTAATAATCGTCACGGTATGGATGATGATTGACACACGTTGTTTTTGGTCTGTTGTATAGTTTAAAAAATCGAAATTATATATGTAATATCAACTATAACTTTTGATAAAACGGTGGATATTTATCGTATCTAGAACGATTGATTTACGTCATCTCTTCATCTATTATAATATATGTAAACATAACTTATTTGGTATATACACAAACCACGAGTAATGTCAAGAAAAAATCAATTAAGTTTATATATATATAACAAATGTACAATGTCAATGATGTTGAAAAATAATATTTAAAATGTGTGTATTGAATATTTGAATGTTGAATATTTGAATGTTGAAAATTAGGTAAAATTAGGTGTTGAATATTGAAATTTGTGTGTGATGATGTAATTTAATTTTGGATTATTTGTAAAAATTTTCTATAAATAGATCTCTCATTTGTGAAGAAAATCACAATTGAGTTGAGAGAAAAATATTATAAAGTGTGTAGTGTGATAATTTTGAGAGTTTGAGATTTTTATTTTTTACCGTAAATTTTTACTTTTTCACAACACGTTATCAGCACGAAGCTCTAAAAGTTCTCCATATTTTTCCAAGCTCCAAAACAGAAGAAAAAGGTAACAAAAGTAATAATATTTATTTTACTGTTTATTTNGTATAAAAACACGTAATGAAGACAATCATTATGATCATCATCACAAGAGGGAGTGTTGAAAAATAATATTTAAAATGTGTGTATTGAATATTTGAATGTTGAAAATTAGGTAAAATTAGGTGTTGAATATTGAAATTTGTGTGTGATAATGAAGGTAATGATGTAATTTAATTTTGGATTATTTGTAAAAAATTTCTATAAATTGATATCTCATTTGTGAAGAAAATCACAATTGAGTTGAAAGAAAAATATTATAAAGTGTGTAGTGTGATAATTTTGATAGTTTGAGATTTTTACTTTAAATTTTTTCTTTTTCACAACAATAAGAAGTTAATTGGCCATAATTTTCTCTTATTTATATACAGATGAAAAAAAATATCAAAATTTGAATAATTTAATAAATACCGGCATGAAAACATATATTAGAATGAGTTTTCTACATAATGCATATATTTATTTTTATATAAAATCTTGTGAAATCTATATATTTAAAAAATTTCTTAAAATTTTAAATTTATAATTTAAAATTTTGATAATAGTAAAATATTTCCTGAAACATCTACTGCTTATAATACTACTAGAATTTTTTTTTTTTGTAACTTAAATTTCGAAACTTCAAATCTTTTTAAAATAATCGTGATCAAATAACAGATAAAAAGTTTCAGTTTAAAAATTACCAACTCGGCCCTCAATCATGCATGAATAAAATAAAACTAGTAAAATCTTGAAAATCAACAGCATATCATAAAAATGTATAAAACTGATCGTCTCTACTCAAAACTCATAAAATCGTAATGTGCGGAAAAGTTTGGTCCTCGGGTCGTGTGCACACATCCAACCCTGCCTACTCAGAGTTCGGCACCTCTAGTCTCCTCCTCAAAATGCTCACCTGCATCACACACGCCTAGTGAGTCTAAAGACTCAACACAACTGTACCGATAATAACAAACACATATACCCAATATGCAACAATGAAATATACGGATAGCAACATACGTTTCATGAACTTAAAAGCATAAAAGGAAACATGTGATGAAAAATCATATCGTCAACTTAACAAAAATCATGCATATACGAAATTTTTCCTTAAAACCAAGCATGCAACACATTTTCATAATTCAATAAAAATTCATGTACATGATCGTAAAAACATTTTATAACATGTAAATATCGTGCTTAGGGCCCTGTCAGGACATAATTTCGACTCGAGTGCAAAATGACCGTTTAACCCTGGAACCCAAAATGACCGTTTTACCTTTAGACCTCAACATTTCGACCCATCTTATACCTCCCATAATCTTGGAATACTCGACCTAGCTTACTGGAACAACCAATCCGATCTAACTTGTTGGAGACGACCAAAACGAGACAAGCACATCAAAACGCTATCCTCTAAGCTCAGCATCAGCGCCTAGGCGCCTGAAGTGCAGCGCTGCTACCAGGTGCGAAACACAAGCGCTGCGTAGCTTACAATGTAACGCCGCAACGCTAACCCTGCGCTACTCAAACCCAGAGAAGTCATCTTCTATCCTGCTCTTACCCAACCTGGACCAGCCTCGAACCATTCACTCCTAGCCCACCACTGGACCCTCCTAGACTATCTTAACCAAGGACCCTAACCACATATATGCAGCAATACGCCAACAGTCGAGAAACATCCCAAAACGTTCACCCGCGGTACACTTCGACTCACACGCACTCGACCGATTTATCCACCAACTCCAGCCATGTTCGAGCCACCCTAGGCCACGGCTCAGACCCTCCAGGGTCTGGTCCAAGGCTAGGGACAACCCCTACACAGCCAGAGAACCCAAAACCTCTAACCAAGTCACCCCCCAGCCTCAAGCAAACATGATGTAACCTTCGGCCTATGCACAAACTCGAACCTCTACATGTTCCAGCCCTTTGACACTATAAATTACACGTGAACAGCCCCTTAGAACGCACCACAAAAGCAGCCCCTTGCAACCATACAATAAAACGTGAGATGGAGTCAAAGCAATGCAAGGTTTTCATGTCAAACTCGTTCAAAAACGTAAGCATGATGTAGATAATAAGATTTTCATACAAATACATAAACTTCAGCATACTTATGACGTGTATGAGGAGAAAACGAAAATACAAGCGTGCCTTGATGATTATACTCTCACAAACTCGAAGAAATGCGCGTCGGGGAGGCACCGGAGGAGCGGGAAATGATCTTGCTTGAAAGAAAAAGTGGAGGAACTCGATGGTGGCTGGCTGTTGCTGCAAAAGCTTGAGGGAGAGGTTGCTGATGGGGAGGAGAGGGACGGTTGCTAGGTTGTAAAATAGGTTTAGGGTTGCTAATTAGGTTTAGGGTTTATTTTATGTGTAGTTTAGATTTAATTAAAATGCACTAATGAGCCTTAATAAAAATAAAAAGGGTTTTGAGCCCATTAAGCTATAAAACAAACCCAACAAGCCCAATAACACTCCCGAAAAATATTTCGTTTAGTTAAGTTTTTGAAAATATCGCCCGAGCCCTCAAAAAGTCCTCCGAACCGTTAAAATTTGCGTATCGATTAAAAATCTAGTTCGGCTGGGTATTTTATAGTCCGGCGAGTAAAAATACCCGGCTTAGGTCCATTTTCTAAAATCATACTTAAAACACTTCAATTTAATTAATTAAAATTAATCATTCAATAAAAATAATTTTCATAATAATCTTCGGTCTTCATTCCTCGTTCGAGTGCGAAATGCAACTTAAATCCTAACCATGCAATAGTCATGCATTAAATGCATAAAAATCTTTAAACACATATTTTAAATAAAAACCCCAAATTTCCACAATAAATTGCCCATCCTACTTCCTCTTCTTCTATCATTCCTACTCACTCCAAATACACACACACTTCCTTCTCTACGTACGGCCAAATGACCAAGGATGTGTTGGAGTAGATGTCTTGTAAACCAATTGTTGGTTCGAGAATTTATTGACTCAAATATAATAAACAATCTTTATTTTAATATAATTTAACTTTTCATTGTTTCATTTTACTTTATCAGTATATTCTTTTAGAAGGATCGGTTCTACCACCTGCGAAGGTACTTCAAACACAATATTCTCCATGAGCTTCAATAGCTCGTGTTCTAAGAATGTAACGTCCCGAGAATTTTATTTTTGCACTTAGGTCATCAAATTATTGGTTATTACAACTAGGTCCTTAAAATTCTCAATTCATGCAATTAAATCCTTAAATCCAACTAGGTAGAGCCTGCATCCTAAATAAATTCTACGTTTTTATACTTCCAAAGATCGTCGTAGTCTTTGAATCATTAATCCTTACAAGGAGTCCTCCAAATTAACTCGGCTAGCAACCACGAACCATCAGTAATTTCTTAGAAAATCTATAAGTCCAAAGTCATTCATAATTTTCAAGTTTAACTTATGACCCACGAGTAGAACATCAGTACTACTAACCGAAATTAATATAGCCAAATTATTTTCGACCTCTCCTAATGCCCAATAGCAAAATTTTCTTACATCCAATTCCACCACAAAGCCAACATGCATGAAAATCATATAATTTCTCAATTCATGTCGTAACATGCATAAACATTTTAAAGCATATATTCTTAAAGACAGATAAACATGTACAGTAAAGCATATATCATGTAAACATGCAGGTGATAGCATTAAAAACATTAAAACATTTAAATCATAAAAGCTTACAGACTTGAGGCTTGAAAACTGAGCTGCAGAAGCTAGCGGTGACACAACCCTATACAGGACCCTTGCTCTGATAACAACTGAAACGTCTACAGTTTTAAAAGTGCGAAAATATTTTTTTTAAAAGCTCGCAATTACAAAATAACATTTAAAATAATCGTATTTATTTGCCAATAAAAGTAGCGCAGTTTAAAAATAACTACCATCATCTAAAATCAACGTAAACGTAAACGTGTAAAAATCGTAAAATCATCAACATATAAAAATGTGCAACTCCTCTCAAAACACATGAATCAATGTGCGGAAAAATAATGGCCCTCGGGTCGTGTCACTGCACATCCCGCCTGCCTACTCAGTCTTCGGCACCTCTGGACCCCTGATCAAAATGCTCACATGCATCACACACGCGTAGTGAGTCTAAAGACTCAACACACTTGTACCAGTAATAACAAGTACATATACATAGCACACAGCAGTGAAAAATAGCATAATCAACATACATTTCATGAACTTAAAAACATGAACATAAGTGTGTCGTGTAAAATTGTAACGTGTCAAAACATGTCTCATCATGATATCATATCGTATGCGTAACCGTGACCTGTCAAAACATGATAATAGCATGTATTATCGTATCAGCATATACATGTTAAAATCTTAATTTGAATTTTGTTCATTAGCTGTGACTTTCGTGTCATCATGTCAGTCGATGGATCCATCTACGTGTAACTACGGTACCGGGCGGCGGGGGACATCAACGACACTCTCACCCGTCAACTGAGCCCGGGCCTATCATATCATCATATCATGTTAATGGAAATACGATCGTCGGGCTCCCTCTAGGGCTTTTTCCCGCAAACAGGCTCCCTCTGGGCCTTTTCCCTCACGATATCTCCAATCATACCATCGTGTTAGTCACAACTAAATCACTTCTTTCAAAATGTGTCATCATATTGATCAATTAATAAAAACAAGCATATACGTAATTTTTCCTTTAAACCAAGCATGCATCATAATTATCATAATAGCGTAAAAATCTTGAACATGATGCATAATCATATAAAAATATCATAATTTGTTCTCAGGGTGCTGTCGGGACCAAAATCTCACCCCGGGTGCAAAATGACCATTTTGCTCATAGACGTAAAATTTCACGTTTTTGACATTTTCTTAATTCCATTGACTCTAACATGTCCCAAATAATTATTTAATCCTACATGAATTTTTTCATATTTTTATTTGGCTTAAATCGATGACTTTTAAATTAATCTTTAAATATAACATATTAATGCGTTTTAATCCCGAATTAAACCAAACCTTAGCATAAAATTCCCAAATTAAAAACTTAGACTTCTAATAATTATTTGAGCTTAAATATAATTTTTCATAATTTTATTAAGCTTAAATCTAAGCGTTTCAATTAATTCTTTAATTAATGTTTCGTGCGTCGATTAAATCCCGGATAAATCCAAAACTCATTATTTTGATCCGAAACTTACCAAACTCCTTAAAACATCCCAAAACATATTTATAATCATTCCTGGACGTAAACTCGAGCCCATTTCATAATTTAACCGAATTGTTTCAAAACTTGGACCGAGGTCCCAGTTTGAACCCAAATCGACTCGAAACTTAACCCAATTTCTCCCAACTTTTTACCACACCTTGCAAACACTTAAAAGGTCCTAAAACCATTAAAACCAGACCCCAAAAATTTTAAAGAATGGCCCATCCTGCTGCTGGAAATTCTCTCTTTCTTAAATACAAGATCCTAGTACATTACTTCCATTCTACGTGTCCTAGCCCGCCACCGATGAGACCAGCTACAAGACCACCTCACTAAGACCACTCTAGACCCAAAGAACTCACAGCACCAGCCCCATGTAGCCTGCACACCGACCACACTCTCTAGGAACCAAGACCCCCCAATCGCAACTCTCTCGCGTCCAGCTCCTTCGTGCTGCTGTAGGGGCCCGACCAGCGGTGTTAGGGTCCTCCCAGGCCATGGTTCGGACCCCTTAGGACCTGGTCCAGAGCTTAGGACGCCCTTTGCACAGCCGGACTTCCCAAACAACCGATCTGCCCACAACAAGCTACGGCCGAAATGTAACACTCCAAACCCGATGGCTACCTGCACTCACACTCGGCTCTAGCACCAAGTTCATTAAACCGTGACATGATTCAACCTCCTAGCATCAGCAACCCATCGCCCTTTGCACAGAATTTTCAGAAAAACGTGAACAATTGGAAGATGCATGAAAACACATGGGAAACGAAAAAATTTCATGGAAAGCTTAGATCGAAAATTTTCGTAAATGAAACCAAAACAGCAGCATATAAACGTGTATGATGCGAGAAAAGATGATACAAAGCATGCCTTTGATGTTATAGACGCGAGGGGATCGAAGAACGAGTGCCGGAGACTATTTTTCCTTCAAGAAATGAGCTTGGCCGTGGCCTCCTTGATGAGATTTTCTGAAACCGAGAGTGCTGCTGCTAAAAAGAAGGGGAAGTGTCTGAAATGTAGGGTGTCGGCTGATAAAATTATTAGGTTTAGGTTAAATGAGGTTTAGGTGATAATTATATAATAAACTAATAGATAATGAGCCCTAACTTAATAATTAAAAGTTTAAAGAGATAATTAAGCTCAATAAGCTTAAAAGTAGGCCCATTAAATCCAAACACACTCCCGAAAAATATTTCGTGTTGGAAAATTTGTGAAAATATTAGCCGAACACTTAAAAAGTCTCCCGATTCGATAAAATTTGCGTACCGATAAAAATAAAATCTTACGGTTAAAAATACCTAGAAAAATCTCATTTTTGAAATATACACTTAAAAACACCTTATTTAATTAATAAAAATTAATCATGTAATTAAAATAATTTCCTGAAAATTATCCGGTCTTCGTTCCTCGTTCGAGCGTGAAATGCATCTACAAACCCTAATGCATGAACTTTTAAAATTTCGTGAATTTGTGACTAACACGATGATACGATGATATGATTGGAGATATCGTGAGGGAAAAGGCCCCAGAGAGAGCCCGACGATCGTATTTCCATTGACATGATATGATGATATGATAGGCCCGGCTCAATTGACGGGTGAGAGTGTCGCTGATGTCCCCCGCCGCCCGGTACTGTGGCTACACGTAGATGGATCCATCGACTGACATGATGACATGATGATACGAAAGTCACAGCTAATGAACGGAATTCAAATTAAGATTTTAACATGTATATGCTGCTACGATGATACATGCTATTACCATGTTTTGTCAGGTCACTGTTACGCATACGATATGATAACATGATGAGACAGGTTTTGAAACGTTACGATTTTGCACGACACTCTTATGTTCATGTTTTTAAGTTCATGAAATGTATGCTGATTATGCTATTTTTCACTGCTGTGTGCTATGTATATGTACTTGTTATTACTGTTACAGGCGTGTGTGATGCAGGTGAGCATGTTTTTGTTGGGACAGGAGGTGTCGAACTCTGAGTTGGCAGGACTAGATGTGAGTGCACGACCCGAGGACCATACTTTTCCGTACATCACGTTTTTATGAGCTTTGAGTAGACATAATTGATTTTACACGTTGTTATGCTACACAGTTGATTTTCAGGATTTTACTTGTTTTGCTTTATTCATGCATGATTGAGGGCCGAGTAAGCAATTTTTACATTACAGTATTTTCTTCGTCGAATGCTTACGATAAATTTTTAAATGGCATATTTTTATTTTCGAAAATGTGAGTTTTTTTAAAAAACAATTCCGCATTTTTAAAAAAATATTAGACGTTACAATTGGTATCAGAGCAATGGTCATGTATAGGGTTGTGCCACCGCCAGCTTCTGTCGCTCAGTCTTCAAGCCTCAAGTCCGTAAGCTTTTATGATTTAAATGTTTTAATGCTATCACCTGCATGTTTACATGATATATTCTTTGCAATACATGTCTATCTGTCGTTATGTTTTGAGATTAGATGCTTTAAAATTTTTTATGCATGTTACAACATGAAATGAGAAATTATATGATTTTCATGTATGCTGACTTTGTGGTAGAATTGGACATAAATAAGAATTTTGCTTTTGGGCATTAGGAAAGATTGGAAATGGATTGTCTATATTGATTTTTGGTTAGTAGTACTGATGTTCTACTTTTTGGATCTTAAATTAATCTTGAAGATTATGAATGCTCTTAAGACTTGTATATCTTCTAAGAAATCACTGATGGTTCGTGGTTGCTAGTTGAATTAATTTTTGAGAATTCTATGTAAGGATTAATGATTCGGGACTACGACTATATTTGGAAGTATAAAAACGTAGAATTTATTTAGGATGCATGCTCTACCTAGTTGGATTTAAGGATCGAATCGCACGAATTGAGAACTTTAAGGACCTAATTGTAATAACCAATAATTTGAGGACCTAAGTGCAAAAATAAAATTATAAGGGATTATTTTCTAATTTACCAAATTTTGGGATCAAATTCTGAGTTTTGAGAATTTTAAGGTTTAATGAGGCAAAAATCGAAAAAATTTTGGGGACCAGGAATGAAAATTTCGTATGGTTGTAGGGCCAACATGGTAATTTTCGAGAACTTTAAAGGCCAAATTGCAAATTTCGAATTTTTGAGGATTAAATTTGAATTTTTGAGGAACACTTGGGTTAAATCAGTAATTTTCGAGGTTATGAGAATTGATTTTAGGTCTGATAAGCTTAAAATCATTGAACTTTATGTTACGAAAAACCTATAAAGTGGGATTACGAACGCCAAGAACTTATTGGTAATTGTTGAATTGTTGAGATTAAGGACAAATCGGATAATATTAGAGGAAAGTAAGAACTAATTTTGTAATTTTTAAGAAATTTGGGGGATTTGTTTAGCAGTAAGTGAGAAGCGAATGGTTTAAATGACCAGAATTTTTGACGATTTAGATTTGAAGGGATATTTGGAACCTTGATACATCTGAGTTATAATGTTATAAGGAATGCTAATCAAGGGCTTCGTAGGATAGATCAGCATTTAGTTTGAAAGTTTAAACGCTAGTGAATTAATGCTGTGAAAAATTTAAGAATTTAGAGTGATGAAAATTTAAGATAAAGTTGATCAATTAGTTAAGTTATAAGATTAGACAGTAATTTAACTTATTTTGAGAGCTTAAGGTTTGATGTAGCATAAGTTTTAATCATGATCTAAAGAGTTAAAATAATTCCTTTGTTAAGGTAAAATTTTTCTAGGAAGTTGGGTATGATTTATGGTTAGGTTACTCGATAGACACATGTAAGAATTGAAGTAGACACCTTGTCTTGAGGAATTTTTGGTAAGTCATTAAGAAACTTGGGAATAAGTGAATATGTGTGTTGAAATTATGTTTTTTTTTTTTTGAAATCTGTTGAAATTATGTTATCTAATACTAATTGGGTTGCATAAGCTTGAATTTTTAAATTCATGAAATAGATGTTCGTAAGAAAATTGTGGGTGAAATAATAACAAAGGGAATTTGTGGTGTTCAACATAGGTTACCAATGAACGAATATTAAAGATTCTTATCGAGTAAGAAATCTAAAATCTTGATATAAGAATTCTAGAATTCTATTGGTTATAAGTGAAGCTGATTTATTAGAGTTAGTCCAATACTACGATAACTTATCAAGTTTTATACGCTAGTATCAATCAAACATTGAGGATGCGACAGTCGTTCCAATGAGGAAAGTCCAAGTGTTTTAGGCCTCAACTAAATGGCAATTGGGAAGAAAATAGTTTAACCATGTGATTGATGATAGAAAGGTTTTATTATTAAGGTAGAAGATCGATATTGCCTATCTTGGGTTTTATAGATTAACGTTACTCAAATTTAAGATTTGCAACAATTTTATATTTGGGGTATACTTGTAAATAATTAATTTACTTAAGTTTGGTGCCGTAAGATAAAGATTCGATTCAATGATCTTAGGCTAATTTTGTTATGGGGTTAAAATAAGGTTTAGCTTTTAAGTGTATCACCGAGGATAGCATTCGGTCATTAAATTTTGAGGATAACGTTTCCTAAGTTGAACAGCCTAAATGCTAATGTAACACTTGACATTATGGGTATAGTATAAGAAAAATAAGGTGCAATAAGTTTGGACATCCATTTCTAGTATGAGGGATTGCGAGAAAGTCATAAATTTGAGGACATAGAAAAAAAAGACTAAGTCACCATAAGTCGTTTTAAGTTGCGATTCGCAGACGAGGATTTTGGTAGGCAAATTTAATTAGAATTGAGGAAACGTAAGGACAAATTAACACTTAATTTACAAGGGTAGCGCAGCGGAAGCGTGGTTTATTGGGACACTAGAATTAAGAGTATAAACTTTTTGTTCATCGAGGATAAGCGAATTTCGGGGACGAAATTCAATTTAAGGGGGTAGATTGTAACGTCTCAAAAATCTGAAAGTCCACGTGAACCACATGCATGCAAGTTATTAAATTTCTTTGGTATTTTATTAAATTGTTTTAAAGCATTAAATGCATGTTTATTTCAATAATTTGTGTTTAATTATTTTAATGTATTTCATGAATAATTCATGCATGGTAGAATTTATTCCATAAATTTTATAAGTTCACGCATTAGGGTTTCTAGGTGCATTTCACGCTCGAACGAGGAACGGAGATCGGTGAATTATTAGGAAAATTATTTTTATTACATTATTAATTTTTATTAATTAATATAATATGTTTTAAATGTATTTTTCAAGAAATAGGATTTTTTGAGGTATTTTACATGTAGGATTTTAATTTTTAACGGTGCACAAATTTTGTCGAATCGGAGGACTTTTTGAGGATTCGGCTAATATTTTCAAAAACTTTCCAACACAAAATATTTTTTGGGAGTACGTTTGGATTTAATGGGTCTACTTTTAAGTTTATTGGACTCAAAACTATTTTAAACTTTTTAATTAATAATTAAAGCTCATTATATATTTTACTATTTGCTACCTACACCTATTTAATTTAAACAACCGACACCTTCCCCTCCATTATCATTTCATTTCGGTTTCAGCACCTCCATAGCATCCATCCATCGGCCAAGCTCATTTATCCTTTAAGAAAAAAATTCCCCGGCTTGATTCCCGACGCTCGTTCTTCGGTTTTCTTGAGAATTAATTACCAGGCACGCTCTACACCATTATTCTTGCATCCCACATGTTATATATTGCTGTTAAGTGTGCATTTCATGTAGGAAATTCTCGATCCATCAGGAAGTAGGAACAGGGGCGGAGGGAGACTTGTGGCCACCTGGGCTGTAGCCCGGGTGGCCCAAATTTTTTTAAAAAATTAGTATGTATTAGTTTTGATCCAGTCCAGTTAGTATATATTAGCTTTTGGTTCTAGCCCAGTTGTCCAAATTACAACTCAGGAGGTGGCCCAAATTTTTTTTTAAAATTAGTATGTATTAGTTTTGATCCAGTCCAGTTAGTATATAATAGCTTTTGGTTCTAGCCCAGTGGTCCAAATTACAACTCAGGCCCAAAATCCATATGGTTTGATATTGTCAAATGAACAAAAAAATTGAAGACACGCAGCTTTAAAAAAAAAAATTGTCAAACCCTCCTCCCAAATTCCAACCATCGCGTCTCTCATCTCCTCTCCCAGCATCAGCCGTGAGCCGCCCACCGCTGCCCGCCGGCCCGCCACGCCAACTTATCCTGGAATTCCGACCTGCGACCACCGTCGTTCAAGATAACCGTGCTTCTTGCTTTGTTCTGAGTTCATATTTGATTCCTTTTTGTTTTTCGAATGAGAGAGATTCCATATATCTATTATTGTGATGTTTGTTGATTAATTCATGGCATGTTCCTAGAATATTATTTTTTACTCTCATTTTTTTAATGTTTCGTGAACCATGTTCTTGTTTAGTGGAAGCATGTGGTGGTAGGGTCCCAACTAATCCTGAACTATTTTTTAGACCATGTTAATATATGGCAGCAGAGGGGATAATTCGAAGGATAACAAACAAATGAAAAGTAAGTTGGAAATTGGAAATTGGAAATTCTCTTATGGAAACAAGCGAACACTTTTATTTAACAAACAAACAAACACTTTTATTTGCAAATTGGAAATTCTCTTGTGGTGTTACTGATGTGTAAGTTGGAAATTCTCTTGGAAATTCACAACCAGCTGTATCTGTTACTGTAGTGTAGGATTTGGATGTTAGGAACATTTCTTGCGAATTCATTGGGACAATTTTATATTCGGGAGTATTTTTAGAATTTGATGTAAGGTACACTTGTGACTTGAATTGATATTTTGTGAGAATAATGGTGAGCAAGGCAAGGTAAAACTTTAAAATATTGGATATTTTCTGATGTAGTGCTGTTTCAATTCACAATTTTCAACATATCAATAGTTGATTGTGCTGGTAGTGCGTGTTATGTGGTCACACTTCTAGATTTCATCGTATGTTTGTATTTTGAATCATAGAATGGTCCCTCGAGCATGTCAAATCTAAATTTAATAATTTTGTTTGTATTAGGTTATTTTAATGTCAAGGGCCTTCGTGTCCCTTCGAATTTTTCTTGAATTTTTTCATTTCTTTGGCATTGTTTGATGATTGTGATCAGTTACAATGGCCAAGGGACATCCCTATGAATGAAAGATCATGTCTCTTCATTTGAAAAACATTAAATATTTGATTTATTGAAAATCAAAAACACTTTTTGAACATATACATACATTTACATCTTTTTGCATCTCCTTCTTCCTTTCTTCAACAAGAGAGAGTTCCTTCATTTCCTTGTGATAGAACTTGAATATTTGAGTGCTCATTATTCAAGTGTTGTAGTTGTATCTTGGGAGAAGATTGCCACAAACTCTAGCACATTGTGAGGAAAAATTCTTCTTAAGGAAAAAGTGTTCAACACTTGCCTCTACAAGCCATTATTTTGTTTTCTTCTTGTTTTCCTCACATATTTGAATACCCCAAACAACAATCTTAAGAAGAATTTGGATTTTTGATCATTTGCAAGAAGATTTTCAATGGCATCATAATCTACAACACAACATCCAACCATTGCACAAGGAGAGAAACCAGAAAAGTTTTCTGGTGCAGATTTCAAAAGATGGCAACAAAAGATGCTCTTCTATCTCACAACCTTGAGTTTGTCAAGGTTCTTGAAGGAGGATCCTCCCACCGTTGCTGAAAATGAGACAGACACCAACATGAGGGCCGCTTTGGATGCATAGAACCAAAGTGATTTTCTATGCAAGAACTACATCCTTAATGGACTTGACAATGCATTGTACAATGTGTATTGTCAAGTCAAGACCGCCAAGGAACTTTGGGATATGCTTGATAAGAAATACAGGGCGGAGGATGCGGGCTTGAAGAAGTTCATTGTTGGGAGATTTTTGGACTTCAAGATGGTGGACTCAAAATCCGTGATGAGTCAAGTGCAAGAACTACAACTTATCTTGCACGAGATTCATGCGGAAGGAATGAGTCTAAGCGAGTCCTTCCATGTTGCTGCATTGATCGAGAAACTCCCTCCGTTGTGGAAGGATTTCAAGAATTACTTGAAGCACAAAAGAAAGGAGATGGGATTGGAGGATCTCATTGTGAGATTGAGGATAGAAGAGGACAACAAGAGCACCGAGGCCAAGGCAAGTAAAATGACAGCAAGAGTGAACATTGTTGAATCGAGTTTCCAAGGGAAAAAGAGGAAGTTTGAGAAGGAACCACAACAAGGCCAACAACCACCAAACAAGAAGAAGTTCAAAGGCACTTGTTATAACTGCAGAAAACCGAATCACATGGCTAAGGATTGTAGGAAGCCAAAGAAGGGAAATCCTCAAGCCAACGTAGTTCAAGAAAGGTCGGTACCATTTGATTTTTCTCAACTCGATTTGTCTGCAGTTATTTTGGAAGCAAATTTCGTGGAAAACCCAAATGAATAGTGGGTTGATACTGGAGCAACTCGACACATATGCTCCAACAAGAGGATGTTCTCCACATACACTCCATCGACCGGGAGAAAACTATACATGGGGAACTCCGCTACATCGGAGGTGGTGGGCACTGGAAATGTGGTACTGAAGATGACATCGGGTTTGGAAGTAACCCTTGTTGATGCACTTCATGTACCAGACATAAGAAAGAACCTCGTGTCGGGGTCTCTGTTGGTCAAACATGGGTTTAGACTAGTATTTGAGTTTAACAAAGTTGTATTGACCAAGAATGGTCATTTTATTGGAAAAGGATATCTCGATGAGAACCTTTTCAAGTTGAATGTAATGGCTATACGCCAAAATGTTGTTGAAAGTAATAAAGACAAAAGTTCTATTTACTTGCTTGAGTGTTCTCATTTATGGCATGTTCGTTTAGGACATGTAAATTTTAATACCTTGCAACATTTAATGAAACTGGAATTATTAACTAAACACAACGTCGATCCAACACACAAATGTGAAATATGTGTTGAAGCAAAAATGACCAAAGCGCCTTACCACTCGATTGAAAGATGTACAACTCCTCTAGAACTAATACACGCCGATCTTGGTGATTTAAAGTTTGTACAAACTAGAGGAGGGAAAAGATACTACGTGACATTCATTGACGATCATACGAGGTACTGTTACATATATCTTTTGAGGTCTAAAGATGAAGCTCTTGAAGCATTCAAAGGTTATAAGACCGAAGTTGAGAATCAACTAGGCAAACAAATAAAGAGGGTTCGAAGCGATAGAGGAGGCGAATACGGAGAACCGTTTGATGAATTCTGCACATCTTTGGGCATAATTCATGAAACGACTGCTCCTTATTCACCCCAATCGAATAGCATTGCCGAAAGAAAGAATCGAACTCTGAAAGATATGATGAATGCTATGTTAATAAGTTCAGGGCTACCCCAAAACTTGTGGGGGGAAGCAATACTATCGGCTAATCACATCCTGAACAAAATACCCCACAAGAAAAATGACAAGTCACCTTATGAATTGTGGAAAGGTCACAAACCTTCCTACAAGTACCTTAAAGTATGGGGGTGTCTAGCTAAGGTTGAAATACCAAAGCCTAAACAAGAGCGAATTGGACCAAAGACGGTAGACCGCATATTCATCGGATATGCACATAATAGAAGTGCCTATAGGTTTATAGTGCACAAATCCGAAAATGTAGAAATGAATACGGGCATGACAATTGAGTCAAAAAATGCAGTATTTTTTGAAAATATATTTCCTTGTAAAGAAAGGAAAGAAAATGGTTCTAGCAAACGAAAACTTGAGACGGAGCATGCAGGTCAAGTACCTACACATGAACCAACTCTAAATGAAAATGCTACACCATTGGAAAGTTCTTCAAAGGAGCAAGAACCAAGAAAAAGCAAAAGGGTTAGAATCTCAAAGTCCTTTGGTCCAGACTTCCATACTTTTATGTTGGAGAATGAACCAAAGGATATACAAGATGCTCTGGCTAGTCCTGAAGCTCCTTATTTGAAAGAAGCCATCAACTCTGAAATGGAATCAAGATGCTCTGGCTAGTCCTGAAGCTCCTTATTGGAAAGAAGCCATCAACTCTGAAATGGATTCCATTTTGCAAAACCATACCTGGGAACTAGTGGATCTTCCACCAGGTACCAAGCCATTGGGATGCAAATGGATATTGAAAAAGAAAATGAGAGTTGATGGAAGTATTGAAAAATACAAAGCCAGGCTTGTGGCCAAAGGCTATAGACAAAGAGAAGGTCATGATTTCTTCGACACGTATTCACCAGTTTCAAGAATAACATCCATTCGTGTCCTCATTGCTATTGCAGCATTGCATAACCTTGAGATACATCAAATGGATGTCAAAACGACATTCTTAAATGGTGAACTTGAAGAAAAAATATATATGGAGCAACCTGAAGGCTTCATTGTTAAAGGACATGAAAGAAAAGTCTGTCGTTTAATTAAGTCACTATACGGACTTAAACAAGCGCCCAAGCAGTGGCACGAAAAATTTGACAAGGTAGTATTGTCAAATGGATTTAAGATTAATGAGTGTGACAAATGTGTTTACATTAAAGGCACTCGAGAATCTTATGTAATAGTATGTTTATATGTGGATGACATGCTAATAATGGGGAATAGCCAAGAGTTGATTAAAGGTACAAAGAAAATGTTGACAAAACATTTTGATATGAAAGATATGGGTATTGCTGATGTAATTTTGGGGATTAAAATCTTTAGAACTCCAGAAGCAATAATCCTATCTCAGTCTCGTTATGTAGAAACAGTGTTGAAGAAGTTTAACGCTTATGACTCTACCNATCATTATGTAGAAACAGTATTAAAGAAGTTTAACGCTTATGACTCTACCCCAGTAAAAACGCCTTTAGACGTAAATGTCCATTTGGCGAAGAATCGTGGAGAACCAGTTTCCCAACTGGAATACTCCAGAATTATTGGAAGCCTTATGTACATCACTAACTGTACTAGACCTGACATCGCTTGTGCGGTTAACAAGTTAAGTCGGTTTACAAGTAATCCTAGTGATGCACACTCGAAGGCATTGACAAGGGTGCTTAGATATTTAAAGCGCACCTTAGAATATGGACTAAATTACACAAGGTATCCTGCAATACTTGAAGGATACTGTGATGCAAATTGGATTTCTGACACCAAGGATTCCAAATCCACCAGTGGCTATGTATTTACCATTGGTGGAGGAGCAATCTCTTTGAGGTCATCGAAACAAACTTGCATTGCTAGATCTACAATGGAATCGGAGTTCATAGCACTAGATAAAGCTGCAGAAGAAGCTGAATGGCTTCGCAACTTTCTAGAGGACATTCCATGTTGGACAAGTCCAGTGCCAGCAATCTTGATACATTGCGACAGTCAGTCGGCAATTTCAAGGGCACAAAACAGTATGTATAATGGCAAGTCTCGACACATTCGTCGAAGACATAATACTGTGCGACAGTTGATCTCTAATGGAGTTATGTCTGTTGATTATATTAAATCAAAGGATAACTTAGCGGATCCGCTTACAAAAGCATTAAATAGAGATCAAATGTACTGTCTGTCATGAGGAATGAGTTTAAAACCGACCAAATAAAGTTTTCATAGTGGCAACCCAATCTTGTTGATTGGAGATCCCAAGATCTTGGTTCAATGGGACAACTAAGTTATGAGAACTTGAGGAATCACTCCTCATTCCTAAGACGATGAGTGAAGTTGCCTACAAAGGTAGTGAGGTTAAGTATTGTACTTTTAATGATTCCGTAGCTGGCAAAAGCGGGGTAAGTAGGATACCCTTTTACAAGGAGATCACCTATGTACGTGTGAGGACGGGCCGCCTCGATGAAACGCGTATGAAGCCAAGATGTGTTCCATGGCCAAAACGGACACAACCGATAAAACAAATGGAAATGGAACAAAGGTTATCATGTGGGTACAGTTGTCTGGGTTTACATGAATCGCCAAGAAGTTCAAGACATCACGTTCACTTCGTGGCCTAGTAAATCCGATTGTATTCCACTAGGGAAGGTTCAAAGCCAAAAGCCACCTCTCCTGATGTGATAGTTTTTCGTATATACTCTCTCTTATGCATCACGAGCATTCATGCATTAATTTCATTCATGTGGGGGATTGTTGGAAAATTTTGATGCTTAATGAATGGAAATTAAGCAAATTAATCAATGTGTTTGATTGGAAAAATTCGAAAAGAAAAACGAAGCTTAATGAACGAATATTAAGTTCGGTGGTTCTGAATTAAACTCGAAACGAGTTCATCAAAAGTTGAAAGAAACTCAAACGAGTAGTCGGAACATGTAAGGGACGAATATGAAAAAAAATAATAATAATAATTCGGTCGTGAACAGTGGCAGGCGCGCACATGCGCGCGCGTCTGCACGCGTGCACATGCGCGCGGACCTGCGCGCATGTGCTCGGCAGGCGCTCTCGAGAGCGCTCGGCAGCGCGCGCATGCGCGCACAGGCGCGAGCGGGCGCCCCTGCAGGCCTTCGTGTCCCTTCGAATTTTTCTTGAATTTTTTCATTTCCTTGACATTGTTTGATGCTTGTGATCAGTTACAATGGCCAAGGGACATCCCTTTGAATGAAAGATCATGTCTCTTCATTTGAAAAACATTAAATATTTGATTTATTGAAAATCAAAAACACTTTTTGAACATATACATACATTTACATCTTTTTGCATCTCCTTTTTCCTTTCTTCAACAAGAAAGAGTTCCTTCATTTCCTTGTGATAGAACTTGAATATTTGAGTGCTCATTATTCAAGTGTTGTAGTTGTATCTTGGGAGAAGATTGCCACAAACTCTAGCACATTGTGAAGGAAAATTCTTCTTAAGGAAAAAGTGTTTAACACTTGCCTCTACAAGTCATTATTTTGTTTTTTTCTTGTTTTCCTCACATATTTGAATACCCCAAACAACAATATATTTATGTTTGAAATTGCATGAAAAACAAGAACACCTTGACATATTTTCGTACATGCATCTAGGGTGATTTTTAAAGCATGGGTTTTGATCCAAAAATCATGAAAAACATGTATCTAAGGGGTTGCCATGATTAGGGTATGTATTAAGGGTTGTTTTATACAATTTTAAGGGCCTAAACATGCACAATAAGCTGCACAAAAAAAAATACAGAAGCTGGAAATCCATTCACGTATATGTGTGTCTTGAGGGCTCGGTTGATGGGTGCTTGTGGCTTGGCTTTGCTAGTGCTGGTCCAGCTGGGATAGGGTCATGTGTGGGTTAGGGTAAGAGTCCTAGCCACGCTAGGACTCGAGACCAGGGCTGGGGAGGAGTCCTAGCAAGCTAGGACTCCCACCGAGAGGTGATCAAGGGTGTTCAGCTTGTGCAGGGTTAAAAGGCTTGACCAGGGGGCTCTGGGCTGGGCTAGGTCCACTCTTTATGGTCCTAGGAAGGTGCAAAGGGGGCTGGTTCAGGGTCTGGTGTGGTTGGCTAGGTCCTAGCAACAGAAACGTGGAGTCCATGGTAGGTGGGTTTCTCGGCCATAATATGCTTACTGTTGGTGGAGCTTTGGTTGCTTTGGGGGTGCAAGAGGGTTCCTAGAAGGGCTGGGCAAGGGCTGGTGTGGCTTGGGTGGCTGCTGGTTCGAGAGAAAACAGAAAACATGGGGAGGCACTATGGAGGCAGCATGTGCACAGGTTGTGCTTCTGAATTCAGGTTGCTCGCTGCTGCGTCCAGGGGTTTGGGCTGGTCTGGGCTGAGTTTAGGAGTGGTCCAAGGTTGTTTAGGGTCAGGTTGGGTCTGTGGTTAACCAGCTGGAGGTGTCCTAGTTGGCCAGGAGTCTTGGTGAAGGTTAGGAGACACACACACACATGTGCAGAATTTTGGGGCAAGTTCCAGCAAGTTTTTGGTCAGGCCAGGGCTGGTTTTTTGGGCCGGGCTAGGTCAGTTGGGTACCTAGGTGGGTTGGCTCGGGTTTGGCTCGAGGTGGCTCGGGCGTGGCTCAAGTAAATCGGGAGATGGCTCGGGTGGTTTGTTAGGGGGTCAAAAACGAGATTTGAGGGACTAAAATTGAATCCATGGGTCCACGGGTGTGGCTCATGACTTGTAAGGGTAGAATAAATCATAAAAAGGTTATGTTTAAAATTTGGGGTCAAAATAACGAGTTTTGGATTTATCCGGGATTTAATCGCCGCACGAAACGCTAATTAACGAGTTAATTGAAACGCGTAGTTTTAAGCCTTATAAAATTATGAAAAATTATATTTAAGCTTAAATAATTATTATAAGCCTAAGTTTTGAATTTAGGAATTTTATATTAAGGTTTGGTTTAATTCGGGATTAAAACGCATTAATACGTCACATTTAAAGATTTATTTAAAAGTCCTCGATTTATGCTAAATAAAAATATGAGAAAATTCATGTAAGTGTAAATAATTATTTGGGACATGTTAGAGTCAATGAAATTAAGAAAATGTCAAAAACGAAAAATTTTACGTCAGGGGTAAAACGGTCTTTTTACACTTAGAAATTAGTAAACGTCATGGCAGAGTACTAAATGCTATTTTATATGCTAATATGATTATTTTCAATGATTATGGATGATTATATGTTAATATGTCAATTTTAAATGTTTACGGATTTTTAAGACGTTAATATGTTTAATGTTTTATGATTTAATATGATAAAATGTTTATTTTAAACGTTTATGATGTTAAAATATCTATTTTAAAATGTTCATTTTGGTTTATGATTTTTAATACGTTAAGTTATGATTTTTAAAAGTCTATGATTTTTATGATTTAAATATGATCATTTAAAAGACATGTTGCATGCTTTGTTTCAAAATAAAATGATATTATATGCATGTTTTTACTAAGTGCTGGAAATACGACATGTTGAAGGACGTGAAGGGATTGTGACTAAATATGTGATATGTTGGAAATATCGTGAGGATTATGGTCCCATTGGAAGCCCGACGATCGTGTTGTCTTTAATACGAATATGATTACGAATACGTGATACGAATACGAATATGTTAATACGTTGGCCAAGGCCCAGTTGGCAGGTGAGAGTGTCGCTGGTGTCCCTGCTGTCCAGTACTGTGGTTTTCTCTAGACGGATCCATCGCCCAATACGATTAAGAATACGAGTCACAATCACGATCGGAATTCAACAAACACGAATATGAATACGAATATGGATATGAAAATGTTTAAGAAAATGTTAATGTTTAAAGTTGATGCATCATTATGAAAATGTTTTTTATTTAAAGTTATGCATCATGAAAATGTTTATGAAAATTGTTTTGTTTAAAGTTTATGCATCTTCACGAGAACGATATTTTAAGTACAAGTATTTTTCACTGTTGCATGTGATCTGTATTATGTATTATTTGTTATCAAGGATATGACGTGTTGAGTCTTTAGACTCACTATGTGTGATTGATGCAGGTGCTATTGATTATGAATATGTTAATGGAGGTCTTGATGGTTGACTTTGCTGGACTGAAGGTGCACATAACCCGATGACCGACATTAGTTTTCCGCACTAGTTTATGATTTATGATTTTAAATTATGTTAAGGATATTTTATGACTTTTATTTATGTTTTGAGAGGTTTTTGAGAGATTATAGTATGGGCTGTATTTCTCAAATATATAGTTGGTTGTTTTATTTTAAAATGATGTCCAAAATATTTTATGCATGTGTTGATGCAACTCGGCCGACTTAGTGAGGTTTGAAAAAAAAAATTTCTAGTACTTTTTAAGAAAACGTATAAGCAGACGTTTCAGGTAGATCCTAAGGCAGCTAGGAAACCTAACACCAGCTAGGACACCTCACGCACACACATACATACAGATGGTCTACTGTCCAGCAGGGTTTTGAGCGAGCCAGGGGCTAGGTCCAAGGGTCAGGGTTGGTCAGTAGGGTTCCTAGATGGGTTGGCTCGGGTTTGGCTCAAGGTGGCTCGGGCGTGGCTCGAGTAAATTAGGAGATGGTTCGGTGTGTGCGTTAAGGTGTCAATTTCGAGATTTAAGAACAAAAATAGAATCCATGGGTCCAGTGGTGTGGCTCATGACTTGGAAGGGTAGAATAAATAAAAAAATGCTATGTTTAAAATTTGGGATCAAAATAACGAGTTTCGGATTTATCCGAGATTTAATCGCTTCACGAAACGTTAATTAACGAATTAATTGAAAAGCCTTGTTTTAAGCTTTGTAAAATTATGAAAATTATATTTAAACTCAAATAATTATTAAAAGTCTAAGTTATAAATTTGGTAATTTAATATTAAGTTTTGGTTTAATTCGGGATTAAAACGCGTTAATACGTTATGTTTAAAGATTAATTTAAAAGTCATCGATTTAAGCTAAATAAAAATATGAGAAAATTTTTGTAGGCTTAAATAATTATTTGGGACATGTTAGAGTCAAAGAAATTAAGAAAAAGTAAAAAACGTAAAATTATACGTCCAGGAATAAAACGGTCATTTTACACTTAGAAATTAGTAAACGTCATGGCAGTGTCTTGAATGTTGTTTTACTTGCTAATATGATTATTTCAAGTGTTTATGAATTTTTATGACATTGATTTTAAATGTTTATGATTTATTATGTCAAATTGGTATTTTAAATGTTTACGATTTATCATGTCAAAATTGTATTTTAAAAGGTTATGATTTAATATGTTAAAATGTTTATTTTAAATGTTTATGATTTAAATGCATATTTTAAATATTTATGATGTTGAAACGTTTATTTAAAAGATTTATGGATTTTTATATGTTACAAGGTTTTTTTAAAATGTTTATGGATTTTTATGAGGAAACGATGACGTTAAAAGATATGTTGCATGCTTGTTTTTAAAAGGAAAATAATATTAAATGCATGATTTTTATAAAGTGATGAAAATGTGAAACATTGGAGGAGGTGAAGTAATTGTGACTATTGAGGATATGAGGATGAGAATTGGGATGTCGTGAGGGGAAAAGACCCCAGAGGGAGCCCATTTTCGGTAGAAGGCCCCAGAGGGAACCCATGCGTGGAAAAAGACCCCAGAGGAAGCCCGTCTATGGGAGAAGGCCCCTGAAAGAGCCCTGACGATCGTATTTTCATTCGATGAGGATAGGCCAAGGCTCAGTTGACGAGAAATTGTCGTTGATGTCCCGCCGCCCAGTACTGTGTTTTCATGTAGATGGATTCATTGACTTTTTGAGGATTGAGGAAAATCGCAATTAACGATTTGAATTCAATAAAAAGGAAAAATGATTATGTTCATGATAAAAGGATATTTATGTTATGAAATGAGGAAAATGAAAAATGTTGAGGCTTAAGTTATGCATCATGAAAATGTTTACGAAAATGTTCTTGTTGAAAGTTTATGCATCTTCATGAAAACGATATTTTAAGTACATGTATTTTCACTGTTGCATGTGATTTTATACGTATTATTTGTTATCAAGATTATGGTGTGTTGAGTCTTTAGACTCACTAGGTGTGATTGATGCAGGTGATTATGATAATAATGTGAATGGAGGTCTTGATGGTTGATCTGACTGGACTGAAGGTGCACATAACCCGAGGACCGACGCTAGATTTTCGCACTAGTTTATGATTTATGATTTTAAATTATGTTAAGGATATTTTACGATTTTTTATTTATGTCTTGAGAGGTTTTTGAGAGGTTATAGTATGACCTGTTTTCTCAAATACGTAGTTGGTTGTTTTATTTTAAAATGATGTCCAAAATATTTCATGTAATTTTTATGGTTCGGCCAATGCTAAGTGAGGTTTGGAAAAAAAAATTTTTTTAGTACTTTTTAAGCAAGAAAAGAAATAGCAGATGTTTCATTAATCATAACCGACTGATTTTTGCAGGCACTATCAGTGAAACCTAGGGAATCATGGGGCTATGCTACTAGACGCTCTTCCATTTATTCGATGGTTTTAATCAGAAATATGATTTATGGCATACTAATGATCAATTGTTGGTACATAGAATGAGACAAAATTAGGGTAATCCCGAATAAAAGAAAATGTCTTGAATAACAAAGAGTTGTGAACCCACGTGTAAGGTCCAAAATGCGATAACGTAATCCAACTGCATGCAAATCTAAGAAAAAATGAAAATGCCTAATTAAATTATTTTAATTGCATGAATTAAATGTGGTATGTATGTTTACATGTTTAAAATATGCTTTTCTATTAGAATGCATAAAACGGTGTTTTTTAAGTGTTATTCGAGATGCAATTGAGGAACGGAGACCCGAGACCGTAAAAGAAAATTATTTTTATTAAATGATTATTTTTAATTATTTAATATATCTTATATTTAATATGGTATTTTCGAAAATGATGTCTTTTGAGGTGTTTTTACGTGCCGAGTCGTATTTTAAATCGGTAATCGATTTTTGACGAAAATAGGGAATTTTTAGAGGCTCAGCTAATATTTTCGAAAACTTCCCTAAACAAAATAATTTTCCTACTATCTAATGGAGCTATTGAACCTAGGTTATTGGGCCTAAACTTGTACCATAGTATTATATACCAAAGCTTTGAAACTTCCTAAACCCTAAACACACAAAACTCATGCACACCAAGCAAGAAAGAGTCCTAGGGTTTTCCCTACTACACACGGCCACACACACATTTTTTTAATGACATTCACGTCAGTTTTGAAGCACAAAAACGCAGCAAGTTCCCGTTCCTCTCCGCCAACTTTCTTCGCATCTCAAATCATTTTTCGTGCGCGAAATACGAAAAGACACGCCTTAATCTTCCTTCACTCATCGTTCATACCATATTATGTGTGTTAATACATGTTTCATGAAAAATATGATACACTTTCTTATATATATATATATTTTTGGTAATACATGATCAAAACTTGAGTTTTCTTGCATAATTCTTCATGATGTTGGTGCATAAAGGGGCTGCCATGCTAGGGCAATAAGAAGGGATGAATTTGAGTAGGTTTAATAGGTCTTAAGTTGCAAGATGTAGGCTGGTTATGGTTCATGAACATAGAGGCCGCACGGCTTGGTGTTAGGCAAAAACTAGGGCACGAATCTAGGGTTCTTGAAGGGTGCGGTCGCTAGCTATGTTTGGGGCACGTCCAGAGGTCCCTAAGGGGTCAAGTCAGTACTAGATGGGTTGAGAGGAGGCTGGTGCGAGGAGTAGGGCTGTGGACGCTAGGGGTGGTCGCGTGCATCTTATAGTCGACAGGTTTATGGTTGCAAGTGCGTGGTATGTATAGCTGGTCTACGAAGGGCCTAAGGGGTTTGGTCTAGGTCCTAGGATTGTTGGTTAGGGTCTGGACATGGTGGTTAGGGTGTATGCTTGAAGGAACTCATGGTTTGTCAAGTTAGAGTTTCAAAATATAGGCAAAAAATTTCAGCGGTTGTCTAGGCTTTCCCGAGGTTTCTAAATGGCTTGAGTTGGGTTGCATAGGGTATGATTAGGTGTTAATAAGCTATGTTTCAAGTTTGGTTAAGTTTCGAGTTGATTCGAGTTAAAACTGAGACGTAGGTTCAATTTTAAAACGAATTGGGAAATTAGTCGAGGAGTTTAATTTTTTGTCTAAGAAATGCTTATGGGTGTATTTAAGGTGTTATGTTAAGTTTGTATGGATTCGGATCGTAGTTTTAAGGTCCAAAGGTAAATTGGGAAAGTTAGGCTTTCAGGGTAAAACAGTCATTTTACACCTGAAAAATGTTAGACGCCCTGGCAGTGGCCCGAAAGTTGTAATGAATGTTAAAATGTTTATTTTGAAAGTTTATGGGATTTTATGATAAAAATGATAATGCTAAAAGACGTGTTGCGTGATTAATTTTAAATAAAAATGATACATATGTATGAATTTTTATAAGTGATGAATATAATGAAAGGTTGAAGGAGGTGACTTGATTGTAACTAATACGAATACGAAAAGATATGACGATATGTAAGGCCAAGGCTCAGTTGACGGGTGAGAGTGTCGCTGATGTCCTCTCCGCTTGGTACCATGGTTATACGTAGATGGATCTATCGACCTATAGCTGATACGAAAGTCGCAATTAATGATCTGAATTCAATAAAATGGAAAATTATATGTATATGAGTTATTTAAAGGTTCACGCGAACCACATGCATAAAAGTTATTAAATTACTTGTGTATTTCGATTAAATGTTTTAATTGCATGAATTAATTATGTTGTGTATATTGACATGTTTAAAATACACTTTTCTGCATGGTTGCATTCAAATGTATTTTTAAAAGATATTCGAGTTGCGATCGAAGAACGGAGACCGATGACTGAAAAATAGAAAATATTTTTATTAAATAATTGTTTTTAATTATTTAAAATATGGGTGATGCTTTTTAACATTTTCGAAAATAAGGGGTTTTGAGGTGATTTTATACGCCGGGACGTAATTTTTATTTTTGTTGATTTTTCAACAAAAATACAAATTTTTTGGCAATCCGGCTAATAAATTTACAAACTTTTCTACTAAAAATAATTTTTAATATTTTAATTAAGTATTAATGGGTCTAATTACCTTCTTAATGGGCCTAAGCCTTATTAGTGACTTAATTAAGTATTTAATATACAAACTTGACCCCAAACCCTCCTCACATCACACGCCCCACTTTGCCCTACACTTTCAAACTCTTCTCCCCACTCTATCACACGGCACACACAAGGAGGATTAAGGAGAAAGCTTCGATAATAGCAAAAGAAAATCAAGCCAAGGTCGTTCGTCGCCGTTCTTCGCAATCGTCAACGTTTACTCGTGCGTAAATTACGCAAAAGCACGTCATATTCTTCCTTTACTCATCATCACACCATATTATTTATTTATTTATGAATTGCATGAAAAACAAGAGCACCTTGACATATTTTCCTATATGCATCTAAAGCTTGATCTTTGTTCCAAAAACATGATTTTTATGTGCTAGAAGGGGCTGCCATGATTTTTATGTGCTAGAAGAGGCTGCCATGATTAATATTTGTTAGGGGCATGTTTTATATGATTTCAGGGGATGGCTCGGTTGAGGGCTGGGCTAGGTGGTCTGGACGGTGGCCAAGGACGGTCCAATAAGGGTTAGGAAGGGTTGGGCTCGGTGGTGGCCTAGGTAGAAGCATCCACGCCAATTTGACAGCAGCAGCACTTGAGGTGATGCGCGCAGCATGTTTTGGCTTCCGGTGGCTTGCGCGCAGGGTCAGGGGTATGAGCTGGTCTGGGCTGGGTCTGGGCTAGGTCCAGGGATTATCAGGGTTAGGTGGGTTCGGTGGTGGCTCGGCTGGAGGTGACCTAGGATGACTAGGAGTCTTCTAGCGTGAGTTTTAGGAGAGTGCAGAACTTGGGTCAAGTTTCAGAAGGTTTTAGAGCGTGCTAGGGCTGGTTCTTTGGTCTGGTCTTGGTTAGGAGGGTGCCTAGGTGGGTTGGCTAGGGTTTGGCTCGAGGTGGCTTGGGCGTGGCTCGAGTAAATCGGGAGATGGCCCGGGTTGATCGGTTAATGGTCAAAAACAAAAATTAAAGAACAAAAATTGAAACCATGGGTCCACGGGTGTGGATCATGGCTCCCAGGGGTAGAATAAATAATAAAAATGTTGTGTTCACAATTTGAGATCAAAATAACAAGTTTTGGATTTATTCGGGATTTAATCGCCACACGAAATGCTAATTAAAGAATTAATTGAAAAGCCTAGATTTAAGCTTTATAAAATTATGAAAAATTATATTTAAGCTCAAATAATTATTAAAGGGCTAAGTTGTTAATTTGGGAATTTTATGTCAAGGTTTGGTTTAATTCGAGATTAAAATGCATTAATACGTTATATTTAAAAATTAATTTTAAAGTCCTCGATTTAAGCTAAATAAAAATATGAAAAAAATTTATGTAAGCTTAAATAATTATTTGGGACATGTTAGAGTCAATGAAATTAAGAAAATGTCAAAAAAGTGATTAATTTTACACTCAAAAATTAGTAAACGTCATTGCAGTGCCCTGAATGCTGTTTTATGTGCTAATTTGATTATTTTCAATGGTTATGGATGTTTATGGAATTTTATATGTTAAAATGATTATTTTAAATATTTATGGAATTTTATATATATAAGGATTTTTATGTCAAAATGTTATTTTAAATGTTTATGATGGTAAAATGTTATTTTAAATGTTTATGGATTTTAAATATGTTAAAATGTTTATTTTAAACGATTATGGATTTTTATGAAAAAACGATAACGTTAAAAAATATGTTGCATGCTTGTTTTTAAAAGGGAAATGATATTAAATGCATGATTTTATAAAGTGATGAAAATGTGAAACGTTGGAGGACGTGAAGTAATTGTGACTATTGATGATATGAGAATATGAGGGTAAGAATGGGGATATCGTGAGGGAAAAGGCCCAGATGGAGCCCATTTATGGGAGAAGGCCCCAGAGGGAGTCCGACGATCGTATTTCCATTCGATGAGGATATGCCAAGGCTCAGTTGACGAGAGAGTGTCGCTGATGTCCCCGCCGCCCAGTACTGTGGTTAATGTAGATGGATCCATCGACTTTTTGAGGATGAGAAAAGTCACAATTAACGATTTGAATTCAATAAAAAGAAAAAATGTATATGCTCATGATGAAAGGATATATGATATGAAATGATAAAAAGGAAAAGTTTGAGGTTTAAATTATGCATGTTCATATGAATATGTTTACGAGGATATGAAAAGGTTAACGAAAATGTTTATGAAAAGTTATGGAAATGTTTATGTTAAAGTTGATGCATCATTATGAAAATGTTTTTATTTAAAGTTTATGCATCATGAAAATGTTTACGAAAATGTTATGTTTCAAGTTTATGCATCTTCAAGAAAATGATATTTTAAGTACAAGTATTTTTCACTGTTGTATTTGATCTGTATATGTATTACTTGTTATCAAGATTATGGTATGTTGAATCTTTAGACTCACTAGGTGTGATTGATGCAGGTGATTATGATAATGGAGGTATTGATGGTTGACTTTGCTAGACTGAAGCTGCATATAACCCGAGGACCGACGCTAGTTTTCTGCACTAGTTATGATTTATGATTTTAAGTTATGTTAAAGATATTTTTACGACAATTTATTTATGAGTGGTTTTTGNAACGAGTAGCAGACGTTTCAGAAAAGGTTATGACGGAAAGAAAAATGTTTAAAGTTTATGCATGTTCATGAAAACATATTTTATTAAAATTATCTTTCACTGTTGCTTGCGAATTTATATGTACTACTTACTATCATGGTTAAGGTTTGTTGAGTCAATAGACTCACTAGGTGTGAAAGATGCAGTTGAGCTTGGAGGACTTGATGATTGAAATAGCTGGACTGATGGTGCACATAACCCGATGACCTTTGCTAGTTTTTCCGCATTATTATGATTGAAGATTACTTTAAAGATTTTATGATTTTTATGCTTTTGAGGGATTTTGAGAGGATTTAAGAGTTTTTCTGTTTTGAAAATGCAAGTTTTAGGTTTGGTTTAACGGTTTACGATTTTTTATTTTGCACTGCGTTCTTTTGGATTTTCAAATAATAGGTTGGTTGGTTTATTTTAATGGCAAAAATTATATATAGGTATATGTATGTATATTTCGGCCGAATGGTATAAAGAAAAGTAAAAAATAATTTCTAGTATATTTTAAAGAAAAACGAGTAGTAGACGTTTCATTTGGTATCAGAGTAATGTTCTTGCAAAGGGTTGTGCCACCGCCAGTTCCGGAAATCTCAGTCGTCAAGCCTCAAGTCTGTAAGTTTAAATGCTTTAAATAATTCTTATGATGATACCTTCATGTTTACATGATTTATATGCTTAAGTTACATGTTTAAATTCTTTTTGAAGTTAATTGATATTCATGCTTAAGTTGCTCGATAAAGGATCTTTATATGCTGCATGTTTAGAAGCTTAGATTTAAATGCATGTTTGTTACATTTAGAATTCGGAAAACGTTCAGATATAATGCCTCCTAGACGCGCACCTAGTACTGATAGGCAAGCTGATACTAATGAGGATCGTAGAAAAAATTCACCCCCACATCCCATTAGGGATGCTGCTACACGTGTTTTGGAGGGTATGACACGTTTCTTCGAGCAACAGGCTCCAAGTCCACAGCACGACATGTATAATCAGTTCCAGAGGATGGGTCCGAAGGATTTTCTGGCACCACTGACCCATTTTTCTATTGAGGGTTGGATTCGATCTCTTGAAGTGCATTTATGTTATCTGAATATGGGGGATGCTGACCGAGTTAGGTGTGCTACTTACATGCTTCGAGATGATGCTTCCCTTTGGTGGGAAGGAGCTGAACATGGTATTAATCTAGCCATCCTCACTTGGGTGCAATTCAAGAACATCTTCTATGAGAAGTATTTTACTGCTGACGTCCGAGGATGCTTGAAGAGGGAGTTTATGAATCTCCGTCAGGGAGACATGTTTGCAGCTGAGTTCGCTAGGAAGTTTGATAGAGGTTGTCGCTTTGTGCCCGTCATTGCTAGGGATGCTGCTAAGAAACCGAGGCACTTCTTGGATGGTCTTCTACCTACTATAAGTCGTGATGTGATGTTGATGCGACCGACGGATTATGCAGCTACCACTGCTTGTGCTTTCCAAGCTGAACAAGCCCTGAAAGATATTGATTTTGAGATGCAACGCAAGAGGCAGCAGCACCAGCAGAACTCTCAGCCAGTCAAGAAGCAATTTACGGGACCTCCCAAAGCTTAAGGGTAGCAAAAGCCCCAAGGAAAGTGGAAGAAACCGGGGCAGCAGAAGCCACCACAGTCTAGAGCCCCAAAACCTGAAGAGAGGCCACTGTGTAAAGAATGCAATCGCTCACACTTTGGCAAGTGCATGTGAGGAACATACAAGTGCTTCATATGCAAGGAGGAAGGAAATAAAGCTGCTGATTGCCCAAAGAAGAAAAGACCGACTGTTTGCAGAGCTTATGTTATGCACGCTGAGAAGGCTGAGGCAGAGCCAGAAACGACACTGATTACTGGTAACCTAGTCATTTAACTTTTTATGTTGCTTTTGTTGCATGAAATGTTAAATTAGATAGTAGAATTAATTGGAATAATAAAGAACTTAGAGGAAAATAGATTGCATGCTTTACCTTAGTTGGAATTAAGAGACAACATTGGGAATTATAAAAATTGGGCATAAAATATAAGCTTTAATAATGCAAAGAAATGAATTGAACCAACACAAGAATTTTAGGGCTTAAAAATGAAGGGACCGAATTTATGGGGCATATATTGCATAATTCAAAATTTTGAAGGCCTAAAGTGCAAAAATAAAGAGTTAAGGGTTAAATTGCACTAGGATGATAAATTCAGGGGTTAAATCGTAATTTCAAAGAAGTCCATGGACTGAAATTAAGATGACCGAAAGTTCTAAGCTGGAATCTGGAATTTTTAAAAATTCAGGGACTAAATTGCGAAGTTTCGAAACTCCAGGAGCTGTTTTACGAATTCTAGGAAATCAGGGACTGTTTTAGAAATTTCTGGAATTCAGTGACTAAAACAGTAATTTTGAAGGGGATAGGGCTGAAATTGATGGAACTTAGAATTTATTTGGGCAAGATTGCAATTTTCGGAACTGGACTAAAATGAAGAATTTCAAAATTTGAAGGGTTTGAAATGTTATTTTCAAAAAATATTTGGGAGAAATTGTGTACTTTTCGAGAAATACTAGGGGTAAAAGTGGAAATTTTCGAAAATTTTGGGTAATTAATGATAGAAATTCTTTAAGGTTTCGACACGATTGGATTCGATGGTATATTTGTCGTAGGAAGGATATTTATTTTAAGTGTAGCTACCTATGCATTGCTGGATTCGGGGGCTACACACTCATTTATATCTGAGACGTTCGTCAAGAGACTAAAGGTTGTACCCGAGGATTTGGAATTGGGCTTTAGAGTTTCTATTCTTTCTGGTGATCAAATGGTTACATCAAGCATTATGAAAAATCTGGAGCTTCGTTTGCAAAAGGATGTGGTTCGGGCAGATCTTATCGTACTCTTGATTCCTGAATTCGACATCATTATTGGCATGGATTGGTTATCTTCGAATGGAGCTTCAATATATTTTCGGCTAAGGTCAGTATCTATTTGACCACCTAGCGGGAAATCTTTTGTCTTTGAGGCAGCAAGGAACAACCAAATACCGCATATCATCTCCTGCATCTGTGCGAGGAAACTTATGAAGCGAGGTTGCTAAGCTTTTCTAGCGTGTGTTATTTCAGCACCTGTTCCTGTCAGTCAGAAGCTAGAGGATGTTGTGGTTGTCAAAGACTTTCCTAGCTTCTTTCCTGAGGACGTTTCTGAAATTTCACCGGACCAAAATGTGGAATTTTCTATTGAGTTGATGTCGGGTACAGTGCTAATTTCTAAGGCATCCTATCATCTAGCACCCGCCGAGATGAAAGAATTAAAAGATCAAGTTCAAGAGTTGCTAAACAAGGGTTTTATTCATCCGAGTTGTTTTTCGTGAGGCGCACCGGTATTATTTGTGAAAAAGAAGGATAGAAGTATATGAATATGCATTGACTATAGAGAATTGAATAGAGTCACCATCAAGAATAAGTATCCCTTGCCTCGAATCGAAGATTATTTGATGAGCTGCAAGGAGCATCGATTTTCTCAAAGATAGATCTTCATTCGGGATACCATCAGCTGAAGGTCAAGGAGTCCGATGTTCATAAGACAACGTTTAGGACTCGATATGGGCACTACAAGTTTATGGTGATGCCATTCGGTTTAACCAATGCGCCAGCAATATTCATGGATCTCATGAATCGCGTATTTCAACCGTATCTAGATCAGTTTATCATAGTCTTTATAGATGATATTCTGATTTATTTGAACAGCAGAGAAGAGCACAGTCAGTACTTAAGAACGGTACTACAAATACTGCAAGATAGAAAATTATTCGCTAAGTTCAGCAAGTGCGAGTTTTTGCTCGAGAGAGTGGCGTTCTTAGGCCACATTATTTCTAGAGTTGGAGTTGAGGTCGATCCCAGCAAGGTCGAGGCAGTTAGAGAATGACAAGTACCTAAGAGCGTAACAAAAATCCGTAGTTTCTTGGGTCTAACTGGCTACTTCTGAAAGTTCATTCAGAGTTTCTTATCTACTGCAGTACCCTTGACCGCCTTGACGAAGAAGAATGCGAAGTTCTTTTGGGTTTCTGACTGTCAAGAGATTTTTGAGAAGCTGAAGTAAGCTTTGACTTTAGTGCCAGTTATATCGATTCCATCAGGGCAAGAAGAGTATGTTCTCTATACAGACGCTTCGAAGATTGGTTTAGGCGCAAACCTGATACAGAATGATCGAGTGATAGCATATGCATCTAGAAAGTTGAAGGTTCATGAGAAGAATTACCCAACTCATGACCTCGAGCTTGCAGCAGTAGTATTTGCTCTCAAGTTTTGGAGACATTACTTATATGGGGAAAAGTGCAAGATTTTCACTGATCATAAAAGTTTGAAGTACTTATTCACTCAAAAAGAGTTGAATATGAGGCAACGAAGATGGTTATAGTTGGTGAAGGATTAAGATTGCGATATTAGCTAAAATCCGGGAAAAGCTAATGTAGTTGTGGACGCTTTGAGTTGAAAGACAATAGTTTTTACTCAATTGTTAGTTCATAGACCATTGCAATTAGAGATTCAGCGATTCGAGCTCGCAGTGTATGCTAGGGGCGAGGCCCCCAATCTTTCTACTATGACAGTTCAGTCGACTCTGAGGGATAGAATCCGTGAAGGTCAGTCTTCTTATGAGCAGTTACAAAAATGGGGACCGAGAGATGAATCTAAAGGCCAAAAGCTGTATTCAGAGAAGGATGTCATAGTTTGATATCGAGATCGACTTTGGGTTCCTACTGGCGATTCATTGAGAGAGGTTGTTATGAAAGAAGCTCACAATACTCTTGTAATGTCTAGAAATTCGAATAACGTAACCAGAGTGCATGCAAATATAGGGTTTTATTAAAATGTCCGATTTATTAGTTTGAATGCACTAAATACATGAATATGAAATGATTATATGTTTTTATTTCATGGATAACTAGATTGCATTTATTTGGGCTTTTAGCATTATTTCGTGCTCGAACGAGGAACGGAGACCGGGGACAGTTGAGGAAAAATATTTTATCAAATAATTAATTTAATTATTTAATGTATGGGGTATTTATTTTGTAATTTTAAAAAATGTTCATTTTTAAGATATTTTTACACGTTGAGCCATATTTTAAACCGGTAGACGATTTTTTAGCAAAATAGAGGGCTTGTTGAGGGTTCAGGTAATTTTTTTTAAAACGTATCAAAACAAAATATTTTATGTACACGTTTTTGGGCTTGATGGGCCTGTTTCAGTATGAGTTTTGGGCATATGTCACTAACCTCTTTTATATCAAAACTTGGCCCATTCTTTTAATTTTTTTCATCATTTTCTTCACCCTAACCCTAGCCCCTTCACCCCTCTGACGTTCAGCAGGTGCTCACGCACACACATTCATGGTTGGCAACAGATTTTGATCGGTTTTTCAAGGTAAAAGTGAAAGGAGAATCGTCCCGTCCCTCCAATGTTCATTCTATGTATCGTTCTTGAGATTTTTCCAGCGTTTAATCGCAAAGGCACGCCCTATACATTCGTTTTCTTATCTTTCATGCCATATTATGTATTTTGATTCTATTTTACATGATGAATGATAGATATTGATTTAGATCAGTTTTTTACGTTTTTCTTCAGGCATATGATTTTTGACTTTCATGTGCATCATGTTTTTGTTTGGTCGAAGGGGGATGCCAGTTCTTGAGAGGCAGGGAACATTCTACAGGAGTTTTAGAGTAGGTTTAGGTGAAGAATTCAGATCTGGATTGGTTTGGTATGTGGCAGATCGGATTCCTTTGTTTGTGGTTCGGTTTTAGGGGCATTCGGGTTGTTCGTGCGCATTCAAGAGCATGGGCTGAGGGCCACGGCTAGGGCAGTTCAAGAAGGGTCAGTTGTGGTCTAGGATAGGTTGGTTCGAGTCTGGTTTGGGCCGAGTGACCATAGGATTGTTTGGCTTTGAGGTTGAAATTTAGGGTTTTTGCTCGTAGGATTGGCGCCGCGGCACTGCCCATTTGGCGTCGCAGCCCTTGAGCTTCGGCTCTTGTAGCGCCGTAGCACTGGAGCATGGCACCTAGGCGCTTACCAAGCACCGCAGCACTACATAGCCAGTGTCTAGACGCTAGTCCAGGACATGAAGGTTAATGATTTTAGTGAGCATGTCTCGTTTTGGGTGTTGATACGTCGATGTGTCCGAGGTTATTGATGGTTGAGTTGGGTCATACGGGATTTGGCTAGGAGTCGTTGAACTATGATTACAGTTTGGTTAAGTTTCGGAATGATTCGGGTTTAAATCGGGACTTCAGTCCAATTTTAAATCGAACTATAGAATTTAATGCATGGGCTCGAGTTTGTCTAATAAATGATTAAGAATATGTTTTTAAGGCGTTTGATAAGTTTTGATGGAAAATGGTCATTTTGCACCGAGTTAGGTTATCAGTCCTGGCAGTGCCCTGACAACTTTTAATGCATATTTAAAATGTATATGCTGATTATGAACATGGATTTTTATGTTAACGCTGGAAAACACGTTGCATGCTTGGTTTTAAGGAAATGTATGTATANCGCTGGAAAACATGTTGCATGCTTGGTTTTTAGGAAATGTATGTATATGCATGGATTTTACAAGTGATGAATACGATGACATGTTTTTGAAGGATGTGAGTTGGTTGTGACTAATACGAACATGAATATGTAAAGCCAAGGCTCAGTGGACAGGTAAAACTTTCGTTGATGTCCCCGCCGGCGGGTACCGCAGTTATACATAGATGGATCCATTGACCTAGAGCTGATATGAAATTTACAACTAATGATATGAATTCAATTAAGGAAATAAATACGTATATGATGTTACGATATGACATGATTTGATATGTTCATGTCTATGTTCATGCTTTTGAAGATCATGAAAGTTACTTTGTTTACAGTACTTTTCACTGTTGCATGATATGTATATGTACTTGTTATAACGGTTCAGGTGTGCTGAATCTTTAGACTCGCTAGGTGTGATTGATGCAGGTGATCATGTGGATGAGGAGACTGGAGGCACTGAAGACTGAGTAGGTTGAGCTGGGGTTGCACGTGAAACCTGAGGACCTTGCATTTCTTCCGCATGATATGATTATGAGACATAAGTTTAAACAATATTTTTTAAATGTTTTTGAATCTTTTTATACGTTGTTGGTTTGTCAGACCTTAGATATTATGTTCGAGTTTCTCTTTTAAAGTAGTAGACTAGGAGATTGATTACATTTTAAGATTTAATTAATTGCAGTTATTTGTATTCAGGGGTTGGATGACCTTTTAAAATGCATGGTTGACTTATTTTATGACTATGTGTGTATTTTCGGTCATAGCTTCAAAAAAAAAATTCCAGTACCAGTTTAGAAATAGACGTTTCATCCGTACTCCATTCATCCTGGAAGTACGAAGATGTATATGGGTTTGCAGTTGTTATATTGGTAGCCGAGCATGAAGCGAGATATTTTGCGTTTTGTATCCGAGTGTTTGACTTGTCAGCAAGTTAAAGCAGAGCATCATAGGCCAGCAGGGAAGCTTAAGCCACTTCTTGTTCTAGAGTGGAAATGAGAAAATATTACGATGGATTTTGTAGTGGGATTGCCAAGGACTATCAAGGGATTCAATGTCATTTGGATGATAGTTGATCGTCTGACGAAATCAACGCACTTTCTACGCATTAAGATGACATTCGCCATGACACAGTACGCAGAGCTGCATATCCGAGATATAGTCCGACTGCATGGGATTCCAGTATCGATTGTTTCTGACAGAGATCCGAGGTTCACATCGTCCTTATGGAAGAGTCTGCATGCGGCTATGGGAACAAAGTTGTTGTTCAGTACATGTTTCATTCTCAGACCGATGGTCAGTCCGAAAGGGTGATTCAATTTTTGGAGGATCTACTCCGAGCTTGTGTGATCGATTTCCAAGGAAGTTGGGAACCAAAGTTACCTCTAGTGGAGTTCACCTACAACAATAGCTGCCAATCATCTATAGGTATGGTTCCTTACGAGGCCCTTTATGGGAGAAAGTGTAGATCACCTATATATTTGGACGAGGTTGGTGAAAGAGAGGAATTTGGTCCGGACTTGATCAAGCAGACAGTAGAGCTGGTAGTCAAAATCCGGATTGGATGAAGACTGCTCAAAGCTGCCAGAAGAGTACGCTGATAAGCAACGAAGGGACCTAGAGTTTGCAGTAGGTGACCATGTGTTCGTGAGAATAGCACCTAGGAAGGGTGTTATGAGATTTGACAAGAAAGGCAAACTCAGTCCGAGGTTCATAGGACCGTTTGTGATTTTGGAAAAGACTGGGACATTAGCTTATAGAGTGGCGTTGCCACCAATGCTAGTTGGAGTGCATAATGTGTTCCATATCTCGATGCTGTGAAAGTACATGTCGAATTCTTCACATGTGCTGAATTATGAACTTCTATAGTTGACTTCAAATGTGTCATACGAGCAAAAGCCTACACAAATTCTGGATAGGCAAGAAAAAAGGTTCTAGAATAAGGTTATTCAAATGGTCAAAGTCAAGTGGCTAAATCTGAAACGTCTGCCTTTATTTTTCTTAAAAAGTACTAGAATTTATTTTTTAATTTAAACACTCGATTTTCGGCCCTTTTTATATACCACATGAAAATATTTTTATAAAATATTTTACCCTTTTAAAATAAAACATCAACCAACTAGCATTTTAAAAATCAAATGAAATAGTCATAAAAATGAAATGTCAAAAGTTAACCAACCTAAAAAGCAATAAATTTTAAAAGTATGGCCCACACTAAACCTCTCAAAAATCTCTCAAAAGTACAAATAAATTGTCTTAAAATCTTTAACGTAAATCATGAATCATAAATGCGGAAAAAAGTAGAAGCGCTGGTCCTCGGGTTGTGTGCGCCTTCAGTCCAGTCCAATCACCCATCAAGACCACCCTCAACCTCACCTGCATCCATCACACCTAGTGAGTCTAAAGACTCAACAAACCATAATCTTTATAACAAATAATACGTATAAAATCACATGCAACAGTAAAAAATACTTGTACTTAAAATATATTTTTCATGAAGATGCATAAACTTTAACATGAACATTTTCGTAATGTTTTCATGATGCATAACTTAAACCTTATCCTTTTTCTTTTCCTCATAATATATCATAAAACCTTCTATCATGATCATAAACATTTTCCTTTTCTTTTGTTGAATTCAGATCGTTAATTGTGACTTTCCTCATCATGACATAAACCTCAAAAGTCGATGGATTCATCTGCATGTAACCACAGTACTGGGCGGCGGGGACTCCAGCGACACTCTCACCGGTCAACTAAGCCTTGGCCTATCCTCATCGAATAGAAATACGATCGTCGGGGTTTCCTCTGGAGCCTTTTCCCACAAATGGGTTCCCTCGGGGGCCTTTTCCCCTCACGATATTCCCCTTCTTACCGTTACCACATATTCGTAATGATGGAAACACGAGCGTTGGGCTCCCATTGGGACCATAACCCTCACGATATCTCCAACATTATCGAATTAGTCACAATTACTTCACTTCATTCAACGTTTAACATTCTCATTAATTTATAAAAATCACGTATAACATCACATTTTTCTTTTGAAACCAAGCATGCAACATGTCTTTTAAATGTCGATCTTAAAACATAAAAATCAAATTGACATTTAAAAATCATTATTTAATCATGAACATTTCATAAACATTTAAAAAAAGTCATAATATCATAAAAACAGCATTTAGGGCACTGCCATGACCTTTACTAATTTTTGGTGTGAAAAGACTGTTTTACCCCTGAACTTGACATTTTTTGATTTTGGCTTTTTTCTTGATTTCTTGACTCTAACATGTCCCAAATAATTATTTAAACTTAAATTAATTTTTCTATAATTTTATTTAGCTTAAATATTAGACTTTTTTGTTTATCTTTAATTAATTGTTTCGACGGTGTTTTAATCTCGAAAAATCTCAAACTTTAATATAAAATTCCTAAATTCAAAATTTAGTCTTTTTATATTATTTTAGCCCTTATGAACCATGACTCAACCCCCGTGAGCCGTTTTTCAATTTTTTATTAGTTAAAACCCTAAATTGACACTTAAACTTCGACCCCGAGCCAACTTTTGATTTTCACGAGTTACCCCCGAACCATGTTGGTCCAAAACTTGAAAAACATCCTAAAGTACCCTACTGGACCCTTATACCACTAAGAACCCCACCCCAAATATCAAAACGAAAGCCCCTATTTCACCCCTATGCTGGCCGAGAGTTTCATGAAGCATGGACTCTACGTTTTGGTGTCTAGGACTATAGCCCATGACTTGGCCCTCTAACCAACCTCTTCAGTACTCGCCTAGGACCCTTAGGACGCACCCTGACCCAGCCCTTGAACCCCAGGCCGAGCCCCACGTCTCCTGTGCAAGCACTGTAACCTGCGCACGACAGGAAGGCTCTCGGGTAGGAGTCTTGCTTGGCAAGGACTCCTCCCAGCCCACATGACTCGAATCCTAGCATGGATAGGACTCCTCCCTGACCCCTCACAGACCCTGGCTAAGCCCTGACTCAAGCCAAGACCAAGCCAACCCCTCCCTCATGAAACCCGATCACCCATAAACCCATGACAGCAACTTACGGTTCCAGCTTGTTTTGCTTGTTTAGCTTCGACTTTGGTGAGTATGATGCGTAAGTTAGGGCCTTAATTCATGTATAGACACCAGTGGTTCCAACCTAAGTTCATGGCAGCCCCCTTTTTCATAAAAACTTTAAGAATTTGCATCAAATCTCATGTTTCCTCATGTGTGCATGCAATAATCCGAAAATTTCTAAAAAAATAAATCATGTTCTTCATGCATACAATAATTAAAACAATAATGTGATATGATGGATGAGAAAAGGAGATGTATGGCGCGCCTTTGCGTTATATACGCACGAAAAACCGCTGACGACGAAGAACGAGAAGAAACCTTGGCTTGTTCTAGCTTGAACCCTTCGAAAAAATCCTCCAACCAGCCGTGTATGTGTGCCGTGTGTGTGGGGAGAATTTTCAGAAATAAAAAGTGTGTGGGAGGCGAGAAAGTGAGGTAGGGTTTTAGGTGATTAATAAATTTTAAATAGCTAACCCATTTACTAATTAGGCATAGGCTTATTAAGCCTCTAAATTAAGCCCATTAGTCTTAATTAGGATTAAATAAAATATTAACAAAGTTTTTGTTTAAATAGATTCGTGAATTTATTAGCCGGGTTGCTAAGAAGTTCGTATTTTAGTTGAAAAACCGACACCGATAAAAATCCCGTCCCGGCGTATAAAATCACATCCAAAACCCCTTATTTTCAAAAATATGAAAAACCATCAACCATATTTTAAATGGTTAAAAATAATTATTTAATAAAAACATGTTACATTTTTCAGCCCTCGGTCCCCGTTCCTCGATCGCCACTTGAATATTTCTTAAAAATACAATTTTATGCATGATGATAATAAAATCATATTTTACATATAAACATGTATGTCACATAATCAATTAGCAACTAAAATCAGTTAATTAGCCATTTTTCATGTTTCATATATTCGCATGCAGTTGGATTACGTCTTCTTAATTTTTGGACATTACAAAATCACTCGGAAGAGGAAGCTACTTGGAAACCGAGACGGAAATGAGGAGTCACTACCTAGTGTTATTCGGTAAGTTTTAATTTCGAGGACGAAATTTCATTTAAGGGAGAGAGAAATTGTAAAATCCAAAATGCGATAAAGTAATCTAACTACATGCAAATATAGAAATAATGAAAAATGCCTAATTAAATTATTTTAATTGCGTGAATTTAATGTGGTAGGCATGTTTACATGTTTAAAATATGGTTTTCTATTAGAATGCATAAAACTGTGTTTTAAGGATTATTCGAGACACGATCGAGGAACGGAGATCGGGGCCTGTAAAAGGAAAATATTTTAATTAAATAATTATTTTTAATTTTTTAATATATGATATATTTTATATGGTATTTTCGAAAATGATATATTTTGAGGTGTTTTTATGCGCCGAGTCGTATTTTAAACCGGTAATCGATTTTTGACAAAAATAGGGACTTTTTGGAGGCTTGGCTAATATTTTCGAAAACTTTCTTAAACAAAATAATTTTTCTACTATCTAATGGGCCTAATGAACCTAGGTTATTGGGCCTAAACTTGTACCAAAGTATTATATTACCAAAGCTTTGAAACTCCCTAAACCTTTAATTCACAAAACTCACGCACACCAAGCAAGAAAGAGTCATAGGGTTTTCCCTACCACACACGGCCTTGCACACACTTTTTCAAAGGTGTTCACGTCGGTTTTGACGCACAAAAATGCAGCAAGTTCCCGTTCCTCTCCGCCAATCTTCTTCGCATCTCAAATTGTTTTTCGTGCATGAAATACGCAAAGGCACACTTTAATCTTCCGTCACTCATCTTTCATACCATATTATGTGTGTTAATACATATTGCATGAAAAATATGATACACTTTCTTATATTTTCATTTTTATGGCAATACATGATCAAAACATGAGTTTTCTTGCATAATTCTTCTTGATGTTGGCGCATAAAGGGGTTTCCATGCTAGGGCAATAAGAAGGAATGAATTTCAGTAGGTTTAAGGGTCTTAAGTTGCAAGATGTAGGCTGGTTATGGTTCATGAACATAGAGGCCGCACGACTTAGTGTTTGGGGGAAAACTAGGGAACGACATTAGGGTTCTTGAAGAGTGCGGCCGCTAGCTGTGTTTGGGGCATGTCTAGAGGTACCTAAGGAGTCGAGTCAGGGTCCTAGATGGGTTGAGGGAAGTCTGGTGCGAGGAGTAGGGCTGTGGACGCTAGGGGTGGTCGCACGCATCTTGTAGTCGACGGGTTTATGGTTGCAAGTGCATGGGCTGTAGATCTGGTCTAGGAAGGGCCTAAGGGGTTCGGTCTAGGTCCTAAGATGGTTGGTTAGGGTCTGGACATGGTGGTTGGGGTCTAGGCTTGAAGGAACTCATGGTTTGTCAAGTTAGGGTTTCGAAATATGGCAGAAAATTCCAACGGTTGTCTACGCTTTCCCGAGGGTTCTAAATGGTTTGAGTTGGGTTTCAGAGGGTATGGTTTGGTGTTAATAAGCTATGTTTCAAGTTTGGTTAAGTTTCGAGTTGATTCGAGTTAAAATCGAGACGAAGGTTCGAATTTTACAACGAATTGAGAAATTAGATGAGGAGTTTAATTTTACGTCTAAGAAATGCTTATGGGTGTATTTTAAGGTGTTATGTTATGTTTGGATGGATTCGGTAGTTTTAATGTCCAAAGGTAAATTGGGAAAGTTAGGGTTTCAAGGGTAAAACATTTATTTTACAGCTGAAAAATGTTAGACGCCCTGGCAATGGCCCGAAAGTTGTAATGAATGTTAAAATGTTTATTTTGGAAAGTTTATGGGTTTTTATGATAAAAAGATAATGCTAAAAGACGTATTGCATGCTTGGTTTTGAAGAAAAATGATACATATGCATGAATAAGTGATGAATATAATGAAAGGTTGAAGGAGGTGACTTGATTGTGACTAATATGAAAATGAATACGAAAGGATATGATGATATGTAAGACCAAGGCTCAGTTGACGGGTGAGAGTGTCGCTGATGTCCCCTTTTCCTGGTACCATGGTTATACGTAGATGGATCCATTGACCTACAGCTGATACAAAAGTCACAATTAATGATCTGAATTCAATAAAAGAGAAACGTATATGTATATGAGGAAAGGAAAAGGTTATGATGAAAGGAAAAAGATTTAAAGTTTATGCATGTCAAGGAAAAGCTATTTTATTAAAAGTATCGTTCACTGTTGCTTGCGAATGTATATGTACTACTTGCTATCATGGTTAAGATTTGTTGAGTCAATAGACTCACTAGATGTGAATTGTAGAGGCCTAAAAATCCGTGCTTGAAAAATTGCGGAAAATTCAAAAATTTTCTTTTTAAATAAATAAAATTGCCTCATTCATAATTGAACTGCTAAATAAAGTTTGATGTTCAAAGTGGCAGCGGAAGAAATTAACATTTTTCCAAACAACAGAAAAAAATTTATCCCACAATATATAAAAATGTCTGAGCAACCAAATAATAATAAATGCTGAACTGAGGTCCTCGGGTCCTACTACTGCCGACTCGAGCTGGCTCACTGGTCCCCGCCCTCGATCCCGACATCATCAACAGCACCTACAACAATCAAGTCTAGTGAGTCTAAAGACTCAACATGCATATATCGTAAATAGCAAGTAAATAAATAGTAAAATTTTGCATGGGATAATAATATCATGTCATGAGGCATAATGTGAAAATAACTGGTCGTGAGAAATTATAGTACGTGCATAACTGAACTGAAAATCATAATGAAAATGTTTGCTCCTTGGAGCCCTGTCATGAAATAACTGTAATAATTTGCTGGTGAGATTATGGTCTATGCAAGTGGTCCCTGAACTGAACTGAACTGAACTGACCGGTAACTGGCGACCGGACTTAATAATGTATGTCTGATTAGACTACTGCCACAGTATACTGGGTGAAACAACTGAACTGACCGATAACTGGCGACCGGACTTAAGCATGATAGCAAAGTGACCACAAGCAATATCGCATAAATCTCAAAATTTGTATTTTTGTACGTAATATAATTAAATAACTGAATTAAATATCATGTACCCATTTTACTGCTTGGATTGGATCGCTCCCAGGCTCGCTGCAACCTAAATATGCCATGAAAATATGCAATAGATTTATGGGACCAAACTATACAATAACCTTCAAAAAATGTGACAATTACGCCTACCGACTTCGTATTAAATCATGACTCCGAGCCAACCCGAACCAAAACTGAACCATCATGTAGTCATGATTAAAATACGTCTAAAATGATCAAATAATGCTCTTAAAATGGTGAGGGCCGACATCTTGGTGAATGGAGGCCAAAACATGAAACGCTCTTTCGAGAGTCAATTTGGCATATCGCACCGTAAATTCTTGTACGACCTCAAAAATGATCCGAATCACGAACGGTCAAAAACATGACCTTCCTAACTCGATGAGGCACTGTCCAGTCCAAGTCCACGGGCTAAAAGCCAACCGAGAACTGGAACGAGCCACTGAACCGTCACAGCAAGTTGCTGTCCAGAAATACAGCAGCTGTACATTTGTTTTTCTTGTGTCGTTTTCGAGACTACCGGCCATTGGGGCTTGAACCACCGACCAGAGACTCTTACCAACATTCCAAGGAATGATTTGAACCATGGCTAAGGGCCCTAGGCCCACCACAATTCGCATCACACCAGCAAAAACCGAAAAGTTCCAACCGAGAACCAATTCTGCGCGTCGGGGCATTGTTCTTGTTTTGCTGTCACCGATCATTCCAGTGGCCATTTAATTGACCAAGACACGATCTAGACATCTAGGTGCATGGTATGAACCATGGCTAAGGGCCATAGGCCAACCAAGATCCACACCATTCCACAAAAGTCGAAACACACATGCTGTCAAAATGAGAAGCCGAAGGGGAAAGGGGCTGTTCTTGAGTTTTATTTAAAAACCGATGCACCATGGACCAAGCCACCAAAAGGGTGACTTAGTCACGTATTAGACATGCTAGGGGAGTGATCTAACCATGGCTATATGCCTTGTGGCAGCCCAGATCAGATCCATCACCTTGACAGCGCACAACAGATTTTTCGAAAACTAAAAGGGCCAAGATTGAAGAGTTGCTGTCAAATTCGAAATCTATCATGCATGTGGCTTGTTTGAATGGACCATCATGGTCTTGATACACTCTAGCATGTGTCTAGATGTAGCCTAGTGAGCCTGGAGTCGAGCCATCCACCTGAAACATCAAAACAAGAGAACCCGTGAAGAGCATCATGAAACTCGAAAATTCTGCATTCTTATTTTCTGAAAATCCTTGCTGTATTTCGGTTTATGCCTGAAATGATGATCATAAATCATAAAAATAATGATAGTATGACTTGATTGAAGAGTCAAGGAAGAATATAGGCATGCCTGGTTTCGTTTTGATAGAAAACGAAAGAACGAGACGATCGGCGCGGAGGAGGTGGAGTGATCTTCTTTCCTTTTCTTCTACTAAATTTTCTCTCTAGTTCTTGCTATGATTCTCACGGTTTTATGGATCTGAAAATGGCTCTGAATTTCGGTGGAGAGGGGGAAATAATATTGGTTAGGGGAGTGAGGGAATGGGTGCAAAATATAGGGACCAAATCAAGACCAAGTCTCCACCATTTTGAATTTTGAATTTCGTTTGCTAAAAAATGATTATTGGATGAATCTAGAATGAGGTGACCGAATTTCCTTGCTAATCTAGACTAGGATATTGCTTATTAATTAATTAATTAAGGTTGATTAATAATTAAAAAGGTTGGCATGCTAAAACAACAAAGAATGAGTCAAATGGTGAGTTGGCAAAGGAATTATCTAGTCATTAAGGGTGGCCGAAATTTGGTGTAAAAATGAAGGGAAATTGTTGATTATTTACTAAATTTATAACCCTTAAAAGCCTTACTTATTCTTTAAATAATTTAGTGAACTAATTCCTTAATTATGGAACTTAAACGAATTTATTCTCTACTCACCTCAAGTTGCTTAAATAAATCCTCAGACCTCCTTAATAACTTAAATTAACTTACTTGCTAGCTAAATTAAATTCTGGAAATGTTTTCTGAATCTTAAATTCTATCTCAAAACTCCAACTCCAGTCCGGCCTCACTGAAATAATTGAGACGACAAAAATTTAAACTACTACGTAAAATAATCAAATTTAGAAACTCATGCAATAAAAATCATTTTAATTTAAATACTAGAATTATGCATGACTTATACGTAGTCTAAGTTACGGGTTCTACAATCCTTCCCCCCTTAAAAGAAATTTCGTCCTCGAAATTAAGACTCACCGAATAACTCGGGGTACCGACTCCTCATCTCTGGCTCAGACTCCCACGTAGCTTCCTCCTCTGAATGGTTGAGCCACTTGACTTTCACTCGCTTAACCAGCTTGTTCCGAAGCTTCTTCTCCTGCCTGTCTAGGATCTGCACTGGCCTCTCCTCATAAGATAGGTTCGGAGTAAGCTGCAACGGCTCGAAGTTTAAGACATGCGAAGGATTCGCCATGTACTTCCTCAGCATAGAGACGTGAAAGACATTGTGTACTCCGGCCAGATTCGGCGGAAGAGCCACACGATAGGCTAGCGTCCCAACTCTGTCGAGGATCTCAAATGGTCCAATGAATCTCGGACTGAGCTTCCCTTTCTTTCCGAACCTCATGACACCCTTCATGGGTGCCACCTTCACAAAAACATGATCGCCCACTGCAAACTCTAAATCTCTCCTCCGCTGATCAGCATAACTCTTCTGTCGACTCTGAGCAGTCCTCATCCTATCACGGATCCGGGCTACTACATCGAGAGACTGCTGTATAATCTCTGGACCCAACTCTGCTCTCTCTCCTACTTCATCCCAATGAACAGGAGATCTGCACTTGCGACCATATAGTGCTTCATACGGAGCCATACCAATAGAAGACTGGAAGCTGTTGTTGTAGGTGAACTCAACCAATGGCAAGTTCGACTCCCAACTCCTTGAGAAATCAATGACGCAAGCACGGAGAAGATCCTCCAAGATCTGAATAACTCGCTCTGACTGCCCATCTGTCTGCGGATGGAAAGCTGTGCTAAACAGCAACTTCGTACCCATGGTCGAATGCAAAATCTTCCAAAACGAGGAAGTAAATCGGGGATCTCTGTCAGACACGATAGAAACTGGAATGCTGTGAAGTCGGACTATCTCTCGGATATACAACTCCGCATACTGAACCATAGTGAAAGTCGTCTTAATAGGCAAGAAGTGCGCTGATTTGGTAAGACGATCTACAATCACCCAGATAGCATTCGATCCTCTGACTGACTTCGGCAATCCGGTCACAAAATCCATGGTAACGTTCTCCCACTTCCACTCGAGAATAGGGAGAGGCTTGAGCAAACCTCCTGGTCTCTGATGCTCGGCCTTCACTAACTGGCAAGTCAGACACTCGGATACAAATCGTCTGATGTCTTTCTTCATCCCAGGCCACCAATACAATAGCTGTAGATCTTTGTACATCTTCGTACTCCCTGGATGAATAGAGTACGGCGACATATGGGCCTCTGATAAGATGTCTGCTCGGATAGAATCACTGCTAGGAACTCATATCCTGTCTCGGTATCTCACAATACCGTCGCTGACTGTATACAAGACACTGACCTTGGCTTCATCTCTCTTCTTCCACTGTGCCAATTGCTCATATGCTGACTGACCATTGCGAATACGGTCAAGAAAGGAAGACTGAATGGTCAAGGTAGATAGACGGAGAAATCTACCTCGAGGATAAGTCTCAAGATCAAACCTCTGCATCTCAGACTGAAGAGGTCTCGAAACTGGCAAATGAGCCATCACTGCAACGTTTCTGCTCAGTGCATCTGCAACTACATTAGCCTTACCCGGGTGGTAGCTAATGTCACAATCGTAGTCTTTCACAAGCTCCAACCAACGCCTCTGACGCATGTTCAGCTCCTTCTGTGTAAAGAAATATTTGAGGCTCTTGTGGTCGGTAAAGATCTGGCACTTCTCTCCATACAGATAATGCCTCCAAATCTTCAAAGCAAAAACCACGGCGGCCAACTCTAGATCATGGGTAGGGTAGTTCTTCTCACGAGTCTTCAACTGTCAAGAAGCATACGCTATGACCTTCCCATGTTGCATCAATACTGCACCCAAACCGAGCTTCGAAGCATCGGTATATAGCACATACTAACCGGGCCCTGACGGCATGGCCAAAACTGGTGCTGAGATAAGAGCTTGCTTCAAAGTATCGAAGCTCTTCTGACACTCATCGCTCCAAACAAATTTCACATTCTTCTTTGTCAGTGCTGTGAGTGGAACTGCAATCGAGGAGAATCCCTTAATGAACTTTCGATAATATCCTGCTAAGCCTAGAAAACTGCGGATCTCTGATGCATTCTGCTGCACAACCCAATCTCTGACTGCTGCAACTTTCGCTGGGTCTACCTCGATGCCACTGCTAGAAACAATGTGGCCTAAGAACGCCACTTTCTCCAACCAGAATTCGCATTTACTGAACTTTGCGAATAATTTGTGCTTCTGCAATGTCTGCAATACTGAGGTCAGATGCCTGCTGTGATCCTCCCGATTCTTGGAGTAGACGAGAATGTCATCTATGAATACTATCACAAACTGGTCGAGGTACGGCTGAAATACGCGATTCATGAGATCCATGAAAGTCGCTAGCGCATTCGTCAAACCGAATGGCATCACAAGGAACTCGTAGTGGCCATAACGAGTCCTGAAAGCTGTCTTCGAAACATCGGTGTCTGTCACCCTCAACTGGTGATAACCTGAACGCAAATCTATCTTGGAGAAAATCGAAGCTCCCTGCAACTGGTCAAACAGATCTTCAATCCTCGGAAGTGGGTATTTATTCTTCACTGTAACCCTGTTCCACTCCCGGTAGTCAATACAAAGTCTCATCGAGCCATCCTTCTTCTTAACAAACAAGACTGGCGCGCCCCAAGGTGAGAAACTAGGGCGAATGAACTCCTTGTCAAGAAGTTCCTGAATCTGCTTCTTAAGCTCTGCCATCTCTGTCGGTGCTAGTCGGTACGGCGCTTTTGAGATCGGAGCCGTACCTGGCATAAGCTCGATGGAAAACTCCACCTCTCTCTCAGGTGGAACACCAGAGACGTCCTCAGGGAAAACGTCTAAGAAGTTTCTAACAATCGGAACATCTGAGACTGACTGACTGGGTGCCTCGGGGACAGAAATAAAAGTTGCTAAAAATGCCCGACACCCTCTATGCATGAGCTTCCTAGCCTGGACATAAGGAATAATGCGCGGTAAAGGAAAGTACCTGTCCGGCTCAAATAGGAACTGAGTCATTCCAGGCGGTCGGACTAGAATGGATCTCCGCTGAAAGTTGATCAATACTCTGTTCCGCAGTAGCCAGTCCATGCCCAATATGATGTCAAACTCTGGCATCGGAAATAAGATCAGATCCGCATACACAAGATTTCCATGCAGCTCAAGGTCTATGTCACGGATCACGTTGGTGGCCGTTATCTCCTCTCCCGAAGGCAATGATACTGAATAGGCTACATCTAGCCCGATGGTCTTAACTTTGAGAAAGTTCGCAAAGACCTCTGAAATAAATGAGTGGGTAGCCCCTGAATCTATCAGGGTTTTGGTAGCTGAGCCAGCTATGAAAATTCTCCCTGAAAATTCGGAACACTAAGCTGAACCCAAATAATCATAAGAGCTAAGCTTATAGACATGCAAAGGTCACAGTTCTTCTAACTAAATCCCGAAAATAATACTGAGTAGAGCATGCAATCCTATCGCAATTCTAAGTTCAAAATCTTAATCCCGATTCCCAAAACATTGGAATGCAAATGTAACTTAAAGCTGTAAGGTACCTGTCATCAGCATGGTGTCAGGGTTCGTCTCCGCAGCATGGAGAGCAAAAACTCTGCCTTGGGTAGGCAGATTCTTCNGATACGGCCTCTTATGCTGATGCTGGTGCTGCTGAGGAGGAGGAGGGCGGTGCGGTACGTGAACTGGTCGCTTCCCCAAGCGATCCCTCTCTATGTCTCGCTGGTTCTGCTCTGCGGCCAGAGCTCTGGAGACGGCGACCTCGTAAGTAGTAGGGTCAGACACCCTAACCTCACGGCGCAATATCGGCCGTAGACCCACCAAGAAATGCATCAACTTGGCTTTAGCATCGTTCGCGATCAGGGGCACAAAATGACAACCCCTCTCGAACTTACGGATGAACTCCGTAACCGTCAGATCCCCCTGTCTAAGGCTCATAAACTCTGTGGTCAATCGGGTGCGCACCTCATCCGTAAAATACTTGGAGTAAAACACTTCTGTGAAGCGCGTCCAAGACAGTGTAGCTAAGTTCAGGGCTACTGAAGCTCCCTCCCACCATAGGCGGGCATCTCCTCCGAACAGATAAGAAGCACAACGAACTCGATCTGAATCTCCAAGCTCCATAAACTCGAAGATAAACTCGAGGGACTTGATCCATCCCTCAGCAATCATGGGGTCAGACGTCCCAGAAAACTCCTTCGTACGCATCTTCATAAACCTCTCATAGACAACCTCGGGCCCTATCGGCCTGGCTGCGGCTGTGGCTGCGGCATTGTTCCCCGCAAACTGTGCGAAAAACTGAGTCATCCCAGCTAGCATCTGGGCATTCATGTCAGGTGGAGGTGGAGGTGGAGGTCCGAATCCCCCCTGTCCTTGATCCTCACCGTCTTCATGACGGCGCTCATCATTACCTCTCGGGCGTCCAACCTTGCGTCTAGGAGGCATACTGTTCCATACATAACCCATACGTAACTAACATGCATAATTCTAAATAAATACTGAAATACTGAAAAGATTTGTTCGTAAAACATTTCATGGAAACATGCTGTCAAAATAATTCATGCTTTAAATAAAATGCTGAAATGTAAAATTTACAGACCGAAGACGTGGCTTCGTGAGCTTCTCGTGGTCAGTAGTAGTACAACCCTTTACAGAACCATTGCTCTGATACCAGCTGTAGAGGCATAAAAATCCGTGCTTGAAAAATTGCGGAAAATTCAAAAATTTTCTTTTTAAATAAATAAAATTGCCTCATTCATAATTGAACTGCTAAATAAAGTTTGATGTTCAAAGTGGCAGCGGAAGAAATTAACATTTTTCCAAACAACAGAAAAAAATTTATCCCACAATATATAAAAATGTCTGAGCAACCAAATAATAATAAATGCTGAACTGAGGTCCTCGGGTCCTACTACTGCCGACTCGAGCTGGCTCACTGGTCCCCGCCCTCGATCCCGACATCATCAACAGCACCTACAACAATCAAGTCTAGTGAGTCTAAAGACTCAACATGCATATATCGTAAATAGCAAGTAAATAAATAGTAAAATTTTGCATGGGATAATAATATCATGTCATGAGGCATAATGTGAAAATAACTGGTCGTGAGAAATTATAGTACGTGCATAACTGAACTGAAAATCATAATGAAAATGTTTGCTCCTTGGAGCCCTGTCATGAAATAACTGTAATAATTTTCTGGTGAGATTATGGATTTTCAAATAATAGGTTGGTTTATTTTAATGGCAAAAATTATATATAGGTATATATATGTATATTTCGGCTGAATGGTATAAAGAAAAAAAATTCTAGTATATTTTAAAGAAAAACGAGTAGTAGACCTTCCAGAACGGCTCGCTGTATCCCTAAACCATAGAATGTCACATAAGTACCCGAGTTTTTGTTCCCGTTGAGATAATAAATTCAAATAGTTGAATTTATAAAATTATGAGCTACTAAATTCAAGGAGTTGAATTTATGATAATTAAAATTTGGAGACAATAAATTCAAGGACTTGAATTTATGAAATATTTAAAGTTTGAAATATTAAATTCAAATGTTGAATTTATAAAGGATTAAATTAAATATAATAGAAATTTGTTTAATGGGTTTGTAGGAGTACAAGTCCAACATACAAATTAATTAAAGATCTTAATGGATTTTGAAACTTTAATTAATTAATCTAGTTAGACTAGTCAAATTAATTAATTAAGATCCTTAATATTTAATTTAATTAACTTATAATTAATTAAGACTAGTCAAATTTTTATGTGAATTTTGTATGGATTTGAGCTGTTTTTCATGTTTGATTTCCACGAGAGTTTAATATGTAGAAAGATTTTGCACACATGATTTTTATGAGGGACAATATTCGACCAATTCATCAAGTAAGTTGGCGTCGTTCAAATTTGGTATAAGTTCCATAAGTTGGTAATTTCTTCTTTTTAGTCCTGGTCCACAGAGTACCTGTCCACAGAGTACCTGTGGCACCTGATATTGGAATGTAGCACTTCTGTGAGGAAGTACTAAAAGTTAAAAAAGACCAACTTATTGTATGACATCAAATTTTGGTGATTTACAACTTACAAGACCAAGAGATAATTTTGACGATTTCTTTTTCCATTTTTTTGTGACATGATTTTTAAGAAACTTGGATCTTTGCGAAAATTATGTATAAATTTTGCATTCTACTTCACCGCCAACTTCAGGAGTGTTTTCCAGTCACGAGGCTCTTTTTTTTTTTTAAAAAAACATTTTTTACTGATATATTCTTGCTAATCATCCAGAAATTCACTCATACCACTGTTTGAATTAAGTATGTGGTTACTTACTGTAAGGTATTGGGATATATTTTGTTTAACACAAATTATAAAAAGTATACGAGAGTTTGCATGTATCAGATTTAAATGTTGTTCCAAATGTTGTAACACTTGTCTCAACATGCAGCGGAATAATATAACACAAAAAAATAGCTAACTAAGATAACTCAGGATTAATTGTGCACATGTATTAATACTTGTGCGGTGTCTCAGGGCAAAATAATCACTAGAAAACACCTTTCAGTTTACAAAAACCAATCACTAGTGATATTAACGAAAATTAATTTTCTCAACACTTTGAAAAAACAAACTGCTTTCTTAAACAACTAACATCACTAAAACGTAATCAAGAAAGCAAAAGCACGGTGCCAAAAACTGGAGCAACAAAACATGATCTTCAGCCAACACTTGCACGCGTGTTGTATATAGATGTCTCCAAAAATCACGACAACACGTGAAACAGCACTCTTCAAAATATCAACGTCCTTGTAAATAGTTTTTCTCTGAATTTCACAACGTGCTAAAATGCACCAGTACGAAGGATCAAAAGTAGAATAATCGAAAGCCGCTTTCCTTAGCTTGCTTCTCTTATTTATAGTTTCCTCATATCCTAGGGTTTATCTTCAAAAGAAAATCTACAAAATATGAAAATCAAGAGTTTTATTAGAAATAAATTCTTTTTAAATAAATAATACCATATCATAAAATCCTTGTCATAAATATCAATCTAGAAAGGAAAAACCCTTAAGTCAATATTTCATACAATCTTATCAATAAGGAAATTAAAATTAAGGAGAAAATTATTTCAAGGAATAAATTATATCTTGGAATCCTAGATTATTTTTAATTTCAATCTCTCTCTTTTTGCTTTTCTGGACAAAATCAACACAACCACCATTTTCTCTTTCTGTATATGGAGAGTCCGTCTCCCCCTGAATGTGATAACATATCTCTCCATAAATTTGATCAAGTTAGCATACGTATTGTTAGAAGAGTTAGCCACACATAAGACAACACATGAGAGAAACATACCGTTAAATCAAAGTACCAAAAGTAAATGGCACAAAAAAAAACAGAGCAACAAAAACAACAGAAAAATATAATCACTTATCAATATCAGTGTTAGGCACATCAGTGTCATCTCCTTCTCGTGTTCTGGATGGACCAGCTCCATCAGTTTGTGCTTCAGTTTGATCTCCCCCTTTTTGTCCAGAATGGACAGCCACCTCCAATTCCAACCTATAATCTGCAACAAGATGCTCATAGTAGGCCAAGTCAGCCTTGGTTTGAACAATATTTGCAAGGGCATGATCGATTTGGGCTTGAATGACAACAGTGGAAACATCACATATCCCGTATGTGCAGTAGTATCCGGAGTGTCTTGAGGGTTGTCAGAGACAGTAGATGCAGCACGAGACTCGGACCAAGGTAGGTCGATCTTCCTATTTCCTTTGAAGAGGGCAGGAACAATCTTCAGCAGTTCGCTGACATCTGATGATTGCTCGTCAATATCTCGAATGAATCCTTGAGATTCAAGGATGCCATAAATAAGTGAGGGAAATGGTAACTTGGATTACTTCATTCTGCCTTCAGCATACTGAAGTACTGTCTTGAATGCCAGCCTTTTAACGTTAAGCGTGCCAGTCCCAATTGAAAACAATATCAAAGCTTGAGATTTTGTTACCACCGTGGAGTTAGTAGATGGTGTTCAGTTCCGGATGGCAACTTTATGAAGCACAGAGTAAAGTGAGGTGAGATTCGCGGCAGAGAGGTGTTCTGGGTGCGTAGGAAACTGTTGAATCAATCCTCCTGTCAGTATCGAACTTGCCTCGTTAAGGTCTGGTTGAGGGCCATCATCAAACTCAGGGGTGTTGTAAAAGGCGTTGACGACCTTGGGATTGAATTTGTACACCCTATTGTGAACAAATACTCGGCCGAACTTTGTAGACCTCTCATCACCTACTCCCGATGATATGTTGGAGTAGAACTCAAGCACAGGTTTGCGACAAAATGGTAGCACATCACACACTGTAGAGAACATACATTGTGATTTGAGGAAATTCACTAGATTGTTTCTGAAAAATGCTTTGATGTCGACATTTCTTTCTTCAACAAGGTCCCGGTTTCATAGAGTGACCACTGTGAGAGAGCTTTCTCCGTATAGAACTTTCTACTGATGGTTATTTCCAAATCATAGTCGCTGAGATCGGTGTTGTCCGGGATGTCTTCAACATCTGGCACAACACTGGCACTATCAGAGGAAGTGTCTGTGCCTTCCTCAAACATTTCATCAGTGCTCTTTGAAGAGGATTCCGTGGAAACTGAGGGGAGATTATATTCAAATTCCTGCATCATCTCAGGATCATGTTCTTCATCAGATTCTTGAGGAGCAGATGCAGGGGCAGAGTGCTTGGTCTTCTTCAAATTGGCTAGGACTTGAGCCAAGGTGACTTCATCTTCATCGGAGAATGTTGGTTCTTTCTGTTCAGATTGTGGTGCTTCATCAGCAGAGCTCGAGGATTTCTCATCAGACGAGGAGGGGGAAGAGGACCTCTTAGCAGTTTTTGATGTGGTCTTTTTATAGGCCACCAGCTCATAGTCTGCATCGTATGAATCGTCTCCAGAAGTATTGTAAGAATCAGCCAGTGAAAGTCGAGCTGAGGGCTCACCCTTGCGACGAAACCTTTTGTTGGGTGTGAGGTCGGGATTGTAACCGGCCTGCCTCTTCGATCGTCTAGCAATTGGCTCCAACGAAAATACTCGGTTTAGAACAGTAAAATCTGGAGGATTATCCATATCAATTTCATTCCCCTGCTCGCCTCGGGCTATTGTCTCATGGGGAATCTGAGAACAGTGGGTGTTTCAGCAGATGTTGTAGAAATAGTAGCCACATCCTCCATATGTCTCATCTCGCTTCGGATGTCTAATGGATCGTAATAGTGTCTTGCATTGTAGAATTTAGAGATGATGAAACGAAAGTGAGGTTTGTTCGAAAGTATTGAAAAGAAAAACCGAGGGAATAACAAAAAATTTTGTCGAAAATATTTCAAAAGAAGTGAGAAACAGTGTGATACATTATGGGTTTAAAATAATCCCTCACACACAGTACAACGGTAACAAAAATAAACACCCATCAAATCCTAACAAATTGCTCGGTTGGTTTGCAATTGTAAAAATTCCAACAGGTGAAAAATCTTTCCGAAAATCTTGCTACGTGATTTCATCTAGCATAACTATTTTCAAAAATTAATTCCAGATTTAAACTTCTCATCAATCAACCCACTAAACCATCGGATATCACAGAAATTGGATTTCTAGAAAAACCGTGTTCTTTACCGAATTTTCTTTGTATAAATACTTATACCCTCTTGGCTCAAAAATATTCACAGTAATATGTATATGCATGTCCTAATTATGCCTAACAACAGAATGTAACATAATTAGAGACATGAAAACCAGTATGAGATATGTTTAGAAATGTGGTGTTTTCACTGATGTTGGCAACATCGTCTGACAACACGTTCAATTCCTAAAAACAATTTTGATTTTTCTGCACACTCAGAGGCTTGTTAAGTTTTTGAATATAGAATTGTTAACTCCCATACTAGAAGAACAGTCTTCTCAGGACTCCTCTAGGTAACTTTTTCCAATTTCTTCTATTTTGATTTTTGTATTTAATTCAGAAGAGGTAGCTCCCACAGTAAAAGAACAGTATTCATTGGACTCTTTTAGATAGTTTTTTTTCATCTTTTATCTTCTGACACAGAACATACCATAATTTTTTTAAATTTATTTATTTTCATAATCTTTCTCAAGTCACTTTTCACATCTGACATGATCGTGGAGTTCAAGAACATCCCTTAATTACTTTGTGACCTAATCAGAGTGTATAATGTCCAAGTATGTTGATAAGAATAAGAGTAAGGAATTGTCAGTTCATCAGAATTTTATGTAACACACTGAAAAACACATGTAACAGTGTACATGCAAATGCAGAATGTCTAAGTCCTAAAAATGCACATGCATATTGGTTGTTGTCAGAGATGTTGTAACATCTAAGACAACATCCATGAATGATCAGATTGCACACATGCTGAGAGATTTCCTAAGGTTGGATAATCTCTCAAAGTCTAATGCTTTAGTGAATATGTCCGTCATTGGTTATTTGTACCAACAAATTCTATGTGGATCAAAACTTTTTCTACTAGATCTCGAATAAAATGATGTCTGATGTCAATGTGTTTTGTTCGAGAGTGTTGTACTATATTTTTTGAAATGTCAATTGCACTAGAATTATCACAGTACACAAGTAGAATTTCACTCTTAAGTCCATAGTCATCTACCATTTGTTTTATCCATAAAAGTTGCGAGCAACAACTTACAGCTGCCACATATTCAGATTCAGCAGTTGAAAGTGATACACAATTTTGTTTCCGGCTATACAAAGAGACTAAGTTATTGCCAAGGTAGAAACATCCTCCAGTTGTGCTCTTCTTATCATCTAAATCTCCAGCTCAATAGGCATCTGAAAAGCCTACCAGGTTTGTGTTAGTTTCTTGGGTATACCATAATCCTAAGTTCATAGTTCCGGCTATGTAGCGTAGGATACGCTTCACAGCTTTTAGATGTGAAATTTTATGATTTGATTGGTAACGAGCACACAAACAGACGCTAAACATTATGTCAGGGCGACTGGCAGTCAAATACAAGAGGTTTTCTATGATGCTACGGTATAAGGTGTTGTCAACATTTCTGGCCTTGCACAATTTTTCACTAGAGCCTATAGGTGTTCTGATGTGTTTAGTATTTTCATTTGAAAATTTCTTAATCAGATTCTTGGCATATTTACTTTGGCACCGAAAAATGCCATCATGTATTTGTTTAATTTGCAAACCAAGAAAAAAACTTAGCTCACCAATCATGCTCATTTCAAAGGTAGAGGACCTACACTCAACAAAATTATCAACATGTTTTTGAGAAGATGCACCAAAAATGATGTCATCGACATAAACTTGACAGGTAAGAATTTCACTTTTAAACTTTTGAATAAAAAAAGTTTTGTCTACTTTACCTCGTTTGAAGCCAATTTCGAGAAAATACTCGGTCAGTCTGCCGTACCATGCTCGTGGTGCTTACTTCAGTCCTTAGAGAGCCTTTTTCAACTTATAAACATGATCCAAGTGATGTGGATCTTCGAATCCCTTAGGCTGTCTAACATATATTCTTTCATACAAAATTCCAATTAAGAAGACACTTTTGACATCCATTTGATAGAGTTTATCTTCATATAGAATGCAATAGCTAACAATAGTCAGATTGACTCAATACGGGCTATAGGAGCAAAGGTCTCATCAAAGTCAACTCCCTCTACTTGTGTGTACCCTTCAGCAACAAACCTAGCTTTGTTCCGAATGATGTTTCCTGACTCATCAGTTTTGTTTTTAAAAATCTATTTTGTACCAATTATATTATCATTGTCAATAGGTGGAACTAAGTATCAACACATCATTTCGAACAAATTGCTCAAGCTCATCATGCATCGCATTTGTCCAAAACTCATCCTTTAATGCTTCATCGACATTTTTGGGTTCAAATTGAGATAGAAAACAAGAATGTATAACCTGGGAAACATGGTGCTCATGCACAATAACCTGACCATCTTGCGGTAATCCATCTTTTCTTTATTCCAGGTTTGAAAATCTCCATGCCATTTCCAATAATTTGAGATGATGGATGATTTTTTTGAATTTTGTTTGGAACATTTATTCCATCTTCGATTGCATCATCATCATCACTCTGTTGTTCATCCTCGGGTTCAGTCAGTTCAGAGTTACGTGTTGAGCTCGGTGTTGCAACATCTGGGGCAACACCTGGATGGCTGGATTTTCCAGTGAGATGGAAATTTCCAGCAAGTCATCCACATCATCCTCGACAGTTTTATTTTTCAGATCTACATGATCATCAAAAACAACATCATAATAGTCCTAGTTCTAAGATTAAACATCCGATAAGCACGACCATTAATGGCATATCCGAGGAATAAACATTTATCACTTTTCGAGTCAAGTTTTGCAAGGCGATCTCTATCATTCAAAACATAGCACACACAACCGAAAACATGAAAATATTTAATGTTTGGTTTCTTTCCCATGATTATCTCATATTATGTCATTGTTGATCCATTTCTTAAATACACACGGTTTGTTATGTGACATGCAGTGTTTAGGGCCTCAGCCCAAAAACTTTTTGAAATGTTCTTCGAGCTCAGCATCACCCTAGTCATTTCTTGAAGTATTCTATTTTTGCGTTCGGCTATCCCATTTTGTTGTGGAGTTTTCGGAGCAGAGAATTCACGTGATATTCATTTGTTATCACAAAAATATGAAAATAAGGAGTTTTAAAATTCCTTACCATAATCAGTCCTTATTCTCCCTATCTTCAAATTATGGAGATTTGTAATTCTCGTGACTAAATGTTTAAATGCATCAAATGTGTCTCACTTTTCTCTAATAAAATTTACCCATGAAAATCGTGAAAAGTCATCTACACACATAAAACAATATTTCTTACCTCCAAAATGTTCAACTTCTATAGGCCCCATAAGGTCCATGTGTAACAACTCAAGACAATGTGTTGTCCCAAAATTTGGCGACACGGGATGTGACACGCGGGTTTGCTTACCCTTTTTGCAATCTCCACACACATATGGAATACTAAATGACAAGTTAGGCATACCTCTCACGGCATCATACTTACACAGTTTTTCAAGGTTTTGAAATTTGAATGCCCCAATTTTTTATGTCAGAGGTCCAGTTCACTTACTTTTGCATGTTTGCAGATGAGTTCTTCTCCTAATTGATATCGGTTATCTGGAGATCATGTACCTATCATCACGCAAATATTAGCATCATCAAAAACTTCACATGTATGTTTATCAAACTTAACATGTAAATTGTCAATACACAATTGGCTAATGCTAATTAAATTTGAATTTAATCGTTCGACGTGTAGGAGATTGTGGAGCTTTGCAGTCCTTCAACATTCAATGTTCCTTTTCCGAAAATTCTTCCTTTTGCTCCCCCTCCATAAGTTATCCTACCGCCTTTTTGTTCAACATAGTCAGTGAGATGTTCACGTGAACCAGTCAAGTGGTGTGAGCTTCCACTATCGAAGTACCGGTGTGAGTTTTTAATGATGTGTATACAACATTGCAATTAATTTTTACGTTTGGTACCCAAACTTTTCTTACTGCAGGTCTATGGTTGGAGGTGTTGTGATAGATGTTGGGCGATACTCGGGGGAGCAACATCTGATTTTCTTTGTTGTTCATGCAGTGATCTCTCAGTTTAAAACAGTAGGGTCTGATATGACCAAGCTTAAAGCAGTAGTGACAAACATATCTGCATTTCTTTGACTTCGGCTTATGAGCAACAGCTTGTCCTTTTGGTGAAGATTTCTTAATCGTTGATGTAGCTTGCGGTTGTTTAGTCGTATCAATTTTTTCTTTCACAATGACAGTTTGTTTTGATGATTCTCCAACTTCAAAGATACTGTTTTTGAAACCAACTCCAGTCTTATCATCTTTTCAAATCATCAGTATGGAATCCAGCTTAGATGTACTCGAGTTGAACTTGGTAAGCATTTCTGTTGTCTTCTTAAGCTCTTCTTTGGTTGTACACAATTCTAAATCCTTCTTGCTCAAGATCACCTCGAGTTTGGCAACTACGAACTTCAGCTCTGAATTCTCCTTTGTGAGAGTTATGTTCAACTTATTTCTTTTAATCCAATCAGTATAAAACTCTTCATAAATTTTTTGCACACTCTATAAAGTGATTTCTTCATCTTCAGCTTCGACTTCTTCATCTGCTCTAAGAGTCTCAGAAGATATTGACTTGAGGCAGAATGATTTTGAACAGGTGTTGCGGCCAGGTTTTGAAACACATAAGGCAACACCTGATAGAATCACTTGTAACCAACATTTTTCTTCCAGAAGTGCAGTCAAGGAGGTGTGTTTATCTTCTTCATTGGATTGTTCTGAAAGGGGATCGGTTACGGTGACCGGTTGCACAACGGAAGTTAAAATTTTCGAAAATCATACATTTTCACAAGCAAGAAAATCGAGCACCTCAAGATGTGTAGCAAATACAAAAATACAAAATGTCATACATAGGTTGTTCTATAAATTACCTATCAATCACAAAGATTGATTATTGGCTCCAACTAAGTTGTAAATAACTTAGCTCTTGAAGGTAGACAATCTACAAGCTTCCTTCTTTCCTTCAAAATAAGGTCCATCACTAACTAGGTAGATCCACTCTAATTTTGCACTAGAAAAATTAGAGCATTTATTTTTGAGAAGTGTATAATTTCCTCAACAATTGAAGATCAAAAATTGGGAGAAATTTTGGTGAATAGTTTCGACCATATGGAGTGAAGTGGAGAATGAGTTGTCATGGTTGTGTAAAAACCTAAAACCACTTTTGGCATGTCAAGCTTTGAATATTGAAAAAGTTGTCTCCCACCTCTTCACCTCCATATGCATATTATTTTTTATTTGGGCATGTAACAATTACAAAGCCCATGGACTTTTATTTAAATATCTCAAACACATTTGAGACTATTTAAACTTTACTTAATTTTACTCAAGCCCACTAGTTNGTCACCTCCCCATGCATATTATTTTTTATTTGGGCATGTAACAATTACAAAGCCCATGGACTTTTATTTAAATATCTCAAACACATTTGAGACTATTTAAATTTTACTTGATTTTACTCAAGCTCACTAGTTAAATAATTATTTCCTATTGGGCTCTACAATACCCAATATTGTTTAATTAATTCAACACTTGAATTAATTTAATTATTTGGACTCTACTAAGCCCACTAGTGTTAAATTAATTCAACACTTGAATTAATTTAATTTAGTCCATAATAATGTTTATGAAAATCACAATTTTCAAATACATTATTCACTTGGCCAAATTTTAATTTAGGAACACTTCCATAAATTAAAATTTACATTTCTCTCATAGAAGTCATACTTCTATTTTTCCTTACGCCTATAAACTCATTTATAAGCCGTTCAACACATTGAACTATTTTCTCCTTTATAGAAGTCAAACTTCTATTTTTTCTTACGCTTATAAACTCCTTTATAAGCCGTTC